>NC_136162.1:4100161-4500596 GCF_965212315.1 Lampetra planeri
ACACCGGGTGGGCTGAAAAAGTTACTAATTGTCGTTTTGTCAACGTGACACATTTTTTTACTGATTGGCCGTGTTGGGTGGTGGAGGATTGCGACACATTTATAAGTAACGTGATCTAACCCTAAAACCTTTCTCGTGGGATTGTTGCAAATTCTCAGAAGTGTAAAAAAAGAAAATGTAACCACCCTGTATAGTTATAGCTTACATAGTTCTAGATTTGCAGTTTTCGTGACTGCAAGAATCCATACTCTTTGGGTTTTTTCGGTAAAGTCACGTGGGTGAAAACAAAATAAAATAAAAATACAAATATTTTATTTTAGTTTTCACCTACGTGACTTTACCGAAAAAACCAAAGAGCTTACATAGTATTGTGTATACGCGGTTAGAAACGAAACATCTGTAGCTCATCCAGTTAAAGTGAGTGGGGAGAAAGGAGGGGGGGAGGGCACAGTCGGGTCTTGCATAGCCTCCCCCCCCCCCGTTGCCTGGGCGTGCATGGCAATGGACAATGTCCCAGGGGGGTACACTAGGCAATTCATAAATTGTGTGAAATTACATCGTGCGTGAGAGTCATCGGTGAATAATCACGCTGTATGATTCTGCCAATATGCAAATGACTGCGATAAAAATGTAGAGAGAAAAGTCCACACGCTAACCCGTGGACGATTTAAAATACCTTTCTAAACTCATTGGTCGCTGACAATACGAACGCGAACCACTTACATCAACGCATGCGGAGCGTCCTTTGAAAATGTTTTTTCTTTATTCGCTTGCAATTCACTAGCAGCCACTTTAGGTATAACCCACAAAATGTACAATTAGGTTAAGGTATCGATATTCACTGTTCGTACATTTATTTATTAGAACCATGTTGGGTCAGGCCAGTAACGGGTTATCGTAGTAGCAACAGTAGCTACATGTGTAGTAGCTACTACCACATGTGTAGTAGCTACTACCACATGTGTAGTAGCTACTACCACATGTGTAGTAGCTACTACCACATGTGTAGTAGCTACTACCACATGTGTAGTAGCTACTACCACATGTGTAGTAGCTACTACCACATGTGTAGTAGCTACTACCACATGTGTAGTAGCTACTACCACATGTGTAGTAGCTACTACCACATGTGTAGTAGCTACTACCACATGTGTAGTAGCTACTACCACATGTGTAGTAGCTACTACCACATGTGTAGTAGCTACTACCACATGTGTAGTAGCTACTACCACATGTGTAGTAGCTACTACCACATGTGTAGTAGCTACTACCACATGTGTAGTAGCTACTACTACATGTGGTCGCGGGTTCGATCCTTACCCTGACGCCTGCTGCTGTATATTTGGAGTTTGCGTGTCTCTATCTCTCTCATTATCATCACGGTGACTAGGAGATGTTAACTACCTTGCCTGGTATGCAGGAGGTTGTGGGTTCTATCCTGACCCTGACGCCTGCTGTATATTTGGAGTTTGCGTGTATCTCTCTCATTATCATCACGGTGGCTAAAAAATGTTCACTCCCTTGCCTGGTATGCAAGAGGTCGCGGGTTCGATCCTTACCCTGACGCCTGCTGCTGTATATTGGGAGTTTGCGTGTCTCTCTCTCATCATCATCATCACGGTGGCTAGGAGATGTTAACTACATCGCCTGGTGTGCAGGAGGTCGTGGGTTCGATCCTTACCCTGACGCTTGCTGCTGTATATTTGGAGTTTGCGTGTCTCTCTCTCATCATCATCATCACGGTGGCTAGGAGATGTTAACTACCTCGCCTGGTGTGCAGGAGGTCGTGGGTTCGATCCTTACCCTGACGCTTGCTGCTGGATATTTGGAGTTTGCGTGTCTCTCTCTCATCATCATCACGGTGGCTAGGAAATGTTAACTATCTCGCCTGGTATGCAGGAGGTCGTGGGTTCGATCCTTACCCTGATGCCTGCTGCTGTGTATTTGGAGTTTGCGTGTCTCTCTCTCTCTTCCTCTCCACGTGGTCGCGTGTGTTTTTTTCTCCGGGTCCTCCGCGGTTTCCCTCCACACTTAGAATCAACATTCACGCGTTCAGACTATTTGGCTGCTGTGCATTTCCACGCGACAAGCCACTCTGTTGAGCTGTCACTTGGGGCTAACTCGCTTCTGAACAAGAAGCTTCTAGCTCAGCGGGCTATACCTGGTAAAAGAAAAAAGTGGATTTTAAATTGTGTTAGTGATTTTATTACCGGGCACTCCTATCGTGTTTTCGTCATCGCTTTCTGACTCCTTGCCCCCCCTACTTGGGTATCACGGCGATTCACTCCCCCGCTGCTACCTGACACGGTTGTCTGAGCTTGACCACCTGGACGTGCAATTGTAGTCCCGTTGCTCTGCAACTACATCAGCCGCGACACGACAAGAAGACTTGGACTGGGCGACTCTGGGAAAGAGCTTCAGAGCTCATCGGATTTGTCCAGCCAGTATAAATGGACGTATTGGAGGTAGACCGGAGGCAGCACTACACACCGGCTCCTCTGAAAACAGTCATATCATCACAATTTGAACTGATATTCGTCTTCCGACTGCGAAACATTTTTATTTTATTTTTACAGACCGCGCATCGCCTGTGTACCCACACTCATCCCCGTCTCGACTCACTAGCTTGTCTCCGTGCTCTCAACTGCCTCTGCTACAATGCCTTCATATCCGCCTGCCCGCCGTACCTTTCTTCATTACTGACAACTTGCAGCTCAGCACACGCCAGATGCCTGCGCAGCGCGACTCACGACATCCTCTTGATACCAAGATCCAGGATGGTCATCGTGTCTATGCGCCGCTTCTCGGTGGCAGCCCCAACAGTCTGGAACGATATCCCTCTGCACATTCGCAGCATCACCTCAATCGCTTCCTTCAAGAGAGACTTACAAACTCACCTCTACAGCCACGTGCTTTCGAGCGACTCTGAGCTTGGCTCCGCGCCTCTGAGTTGCGGCCACTACGTCTGCAAATTTGCGCGCGTTACAAATTGAACTATTATTAATATTACCGCCAATACGTTCAAATAAAGATTCCAATTCCGCTCTCGCGAGCTTTTTGTTCATTTAAATAAACAGAAGCGCTCCCATTCGTCATTGTGTTTATATATAACTTTATTTTAAGACAATGTTTAAGAGCACACAACTATTGTACGCATGACTCATGTGGCTCCCTTGTTATTAAAAACAGGATATATTTAATATATAAATACGACGGGAGTTTATTTTTTTCCCCACTTGAAAAAACACAACGTCAAAGTCTCTGACAGCATTGTAAATCATATTCTGCATATAATCTACAAACATTAATAATGTCTCAAAAGCATGACCTTTCCATCTCTGGGAGAAATGAAAATGCTTAGAACGTACTGCGCTGTACATCACTGCAAAGGTAATATTGTACGTAATTCAAATCCAACATTTTCCGTCAATTCTGAGAAAATCCATCATCGCATGCGTTGCAGGCTGGAAAAACAAATAGGTTCGATGCCAGCCATAACGTGTTGCCGTTCACACACAGCTGGGAGACACCACTCAAATCCGCACGCTTTGCACGCTCGTCACGTGACCACCGCACTGTATGTACAGTAGCTCTCAGCCTTGTCGAGTCCACCAACTCAACAGCTCTTCGTGAACTGGTGGCCTCAACGACAGACACCCGGCCGCGCGTTCAGCTCTATCGAGTTGGTGGTCTCGACAAGGCTGGCACGCACGTGATGCGTGACGGGGAGGCGTGTGCTACTCCTCCTGATCGCGAGCACGGCTCTGAACGCCGCTCAATCAACACCCTAACACCGGACTACGGGAACGCACCAGCGCGGCTTGCGTGATTCAGGGTGATTAATGTCACCAGCGTATGACAATCAGAAGTCGTGAGCGTGGCCTCGTTCACTGGGCGGCGTCCAAATTGTTTGGACAAGGGGGGAGGGGAGAGACGCGTGAGTGACTGTAATATTGCTTTGCCATCACAGAGTCTAGTCCAGCAGTGGAGCGAGAGAGAATGTCGGAGATCGTGTTCCTTCCATTCCAGCGACGCGTCACCACCAGGATGGCCGGGGCACGCTGTGGAGCTTTCGACCCGGAGAGTTTCGCCGGTTCGATTCCGATCTCCTGGCGCGGCAGTTGACAACGCGTTTGGTGGGGGCATCATGGACCCCTCCCCCCTCCACTTCAGAGAGAGGCGACGACTCCTTTCCCGACAGGCAGTGGACACGCGCAGATTGGGGGGGGGGGCTCCACTTATTTAAAATATATATATTTATTTTATTATTTTTTTCTCTTCCCCCCACACACACACCCCCCCCCATTAGTTTCTCTTCCCACTACGAGGCTCATTTGAGGCGCAGCTTGGACCGCCCCCCCCCCCAACGCCCACCAGCACCTGGGGCAGGCACACTGAGAAAAATAAATTGGCAGGTTCATTGCGGCAGGCAATCCGACCGCAGGGTCACAAAATTGAAGGCAGAGGGTGCGGTGCGGTGCTGCTAAATCGGCGCGCGGTGCCGTGCAACGATCTGCCCCGCCCTCCCCCCCACCAAAGGCAAAGATGCCCCGTGTAGCCTTGCACAGACTGTCGGGGCAGGTGCAGCACCGGCGAAGGCTCGCAACGGCACGCGAGGGGGTGGGTGGCCAGCAACCACGTCCGGAGGATGTTGACACACCACACCTAGATACTCATTTGAGGCTGAGTCAACCTAGGGAAGGCCCAGGAACCGATCTGACAGCCACCAACACCACCGCCACAACAATAGGATATCTGACCATGGATGAGCTGGCAGCAGAGAGGGATCGTTTGGGGAGACGATCGATCGATCACACTTTATTTTAAGTGTCAACACAGCCCTCTATAAAGCAGGATCTGGCATCCCGCGCGCACACAACGCACACACAACGTCCGCTCCGGTGCGGTTGACTGCGGTGGGTGGGTGGGTGGATGGGTGGGTGGGTCGGTGGGTTGGTGGGTGGGTGGGTCGGTGGGTTGGTGGGGGCGTTGGTCGGTGGGTGGGTGGGTCGGTGGGTTGGTGGGTGGGTCGGTGGGTGGGTCGGTGGGTGGGTTGTTGGGTGGGTGGGTGGGTCGGTGGGTGAGTGGGTCGGTGGGGGAGTTGGACGGTGGGTCGGTGGGTGGGTGAGTGGGTCGGTGGGTCGTTGGGTCATTGGGTGGGTGGGTGGGTCAGTGGGTGGGTGGGTCGGTGGGTCGTTGGGTGGGTGGGTGGGTCGGTTGGTCGGTGGGTGGGTCGGTTGGTCGGTAGGTGGGTCGGTTGGTCGGTTTGGTTCGTTCGGTGGGTCGGTGGGTGGGTTGGTGGGTGGGTTAGTGGGTGGACATGCCGGCGTTCGTTCGCTCGCAGAACCTCCCGCTCGATGCGAAGGATCTTGGAGGGCATCATCGTGGCGGACCGCGGGGGGGATTGTTTATTTATTTATTTATATTTCTCGGTCGCATTTTCACCGCGCTCGCCAGCGTGGGTCGGGGGAAGGCGGGGGGAGCATAGATGTGAGAGTGCAGGAGTACAGTACAGTAATACCCCGATTTACGTTTCCCCACGTTTACGTCGTTCCGCAAACGACGTCGTCTCTTTGTTGTTGTCCCCACGCTCACGTCGCTGACGTCATCGTCCCTCCTTTCTCGTTATATGTCGCGTCTCAGCCTTCGCCTCCACCACCACCTACGACGACTACGACTACTGCTACCCTGTAAATCGCTTCGATGTAATACGTCGTTTCGATATTCGCCACCGCAACATTTCAGGAAAGCATTCCCTCACTTGATACAGCTATCGTGCTGTGACGGTTCCACCTGAAGACGGAAGCTTGTGTTGCCCCCGAAACGTCGTGATTTTTATTTTATTTTTATTTTACTTTTATTAATTTTAATTTTTTGCCTACGTGAGTTGACCGAAAAAACCCAAGAATATTCTCCCACGTATTACGGTACAATGGATATTGTTTTTTTTATTCTCTGGAGCGCCACGCAGCAGCCTGCAATGGAACGGTGTTATCATACGTGGTGATGTTCACCCCAAGCCAAGAGCCAGACAGCCTCAAAATCTTGCTTTGGGCTTCTTAGATCAGACGCCGATATTGGGCACATTCCGGCCCATTTGCTGGTAGGCACGTAGCAGATTCGAACATGAAAAAAACATCTATAGAGAGACTTGCAAACAAAATATTACACGGTTCAATTTGTGGAATTGTAAAATTGTCACCGAGAGATGAATTCAGATGGGATTTTACATAAGTCCATTGTTGGATTTGTGCGATGGTTTTTTTCACACCTCTTTTTCAAACCCTTGTGACCATCTCTGAAAATGCATTTATTATATTTATGTAAATAATATCCACTCTGGTTTCTTTTTATTCCAGTCCAAGCCGAAAAATCCAAGCATCCCCTGGAGTGCCGTGCATTAAAGTGAAAAACATATATAATCCAACATACATTTCAGATGATAGAAGCAGCAGCAGTTTCAATTTAAATATTGTGAGTTTATATCACAGCTGGAATTATCTCAGCCCCATCATCAACATCAGTAATCCATCATTGTCAATCATTGTTACCATCATCCATCAATGTTCCATCCATCAAATATAATTCACGCATCCATCACCCGTAATCCATCAGTCACCCATCAATCATCCCTCCACCATCCATTGATCAGTAGTAAAGATCCATCCATCAATGTAACACGTGGGCTTCGCGACCAATATCATCCACAATACAGGTTTTTGGGTTAGATCGACCACAATATCAATTTGTCGTGAAGCCCGTTTACTCTCCAACACGCCGTTGTGTGCTGAGCTAGTAACTAGTTGGCGCGTTCTGTTTACGCTGCAAACCTGACTAATTGGCTGTGTCGGGTGGTGGCGGGTTTAACGACACACATTTTAACTTACGCGACCTAACCTCGAAAAACCTATATTATGGCTCAATCCATCGGTCAAACATCGGAGCTGTAAGCATGACGCGTGGAAGTGGCACCACAAAGTGTTTGCCACACGGTGAGATTCACTGCCTGCCACAGGCCCCCTCGGAGATGACTCCGAAAGTGGCGGTGGAAACTCAGCGCTGCCCGGACATATTCGGGCATTGGGGATCTTTAACGCAGGAGTTCCTGCACGGTCCACCTCGTCACTGCATTAGAAGCAGGGCGACAAGCAAAATCCACGACACCTCTTGCCGACGGCGGTGACAACTCGTCATGTGCCCACTGCAAGTCTCAAGTCTACCAGTGACCCGGGGAAATATTTGGCGAGATATTAATCCCTGACTCGGCAACTGAATTAATGCCGTGTCACGTTAACGCAGAAGATAATACGTCAGGAGTTGTACACTCCAGTAATTGCTTAAAGAAGCGGTTAATGACTTTAACAATGATTATAATGCCCTTTAATCCAGCAAAAGCCTCGCCGAGTCTCGAGACTCGTTTTCAAGACAGCCCTGCCACGGGATTTGTTTGGCAAATACCGCGAACGAGCGATCGTCACGTGCCGGGAGACCAGAGGTCGCAAACGGGTTTTGATTCCTTACCCGTACCAGTACCCGGCCGCACCAGGGTCGCAAATGGGTACCCGTACCCGGCCGGGTACGGGTACCCGTACGCTACCCGTACCCGTACCCTACCCGAAATGAGTGACAAACGGTTACTCACCGGTGACTCACGGCCTACCCGTACCCGTACCCGGCCGCACCAGGGTCGCAAACGGGTACCCGTACCCTACCCGATACCCGGCTACCCGTACCCGGCCGGGTATCGGGTACCCGATTGCGACCTCTGGTCGTCCACTGCCGCCTCCAGGCCACCACCACCGCAGGCACCATCCATCACCAAGCAGCCAGCACCCCTCGCGACATCTCCCGAGTGCCCCAGGGCGATGCCCATCCAAGCGCGCGAACCGGCCGCAAACCCGCCTCGGATTCTGCCATCCGACGAGATGGGCGCACGCTCGGGCTAAAGGAAACATTTCACGCCGTGCGCGCGTCAACGATGGGCTGAATGTTCCCTTGGCGATTAAAAGGCGTAACACGGTTGTGTCATTATTTATTTCCTTACTTTAGAAGTGCACGAATTATTCCACACTCCCCCTCCCTCCTCCCCCGTGAGAGAAAATAAAAACCCCGTGTCATTTTGCGGCCCTTTGTCGATCCGCTGCTGGATGAAGGCCTCCTCCATCACATTGCCGCGTGGGTCACTGCGCTCGTTAGAACCTCGACCACGGCAAGGTCACGTGGGTGAACGGTGGAAAGCTCCCCCCCACCCCCCCCCCCCCCCACGGCGTTCGGCAAATCGTAGCGCCCTCGGCCTGGCGGCGGCGTGGCACGCGCGACCCTGTCGCAGAGGGTCGCGGTTGGAACCCACGGGGCCGCCCCGGTCAACGCTGCGCTGCAAACGCGTGTGTGTGTGTGTAACGGCGTACGGTGTTTTTTTCTGCAATATTTTGCTGTCTTTTCTTGGATTTTCTGTTTGCACTTAGTCACATATTCACTTTAAGATGTTTTTTGTTCAAGTTTTAGTTTTTTGTTTGTTGCGGTTGCACCCGATTCAAGAGCCGAATGGCTCACAGGGCTCTATACCTAAAAAATGAACTTGAACTTGAACGGCGACGCGACCGCGCCGTCCGCTTCGAAGTGGACGTCAACGGCGCTGGCGAGAGAGACTCGGTTGGTGGGTGGGGCCATTGAGCAGATTTGCCCAACTCGCAAAAAAAAAACTCTGCGAGCCGCAAACTCTCTTCGATTGCGACGGAACGCAACGGCAGCCATCGCATCGCCCGTCGTACCGGCCGGCAGGCAGGCGAGCAGACTGACGACCCAGGCCACCCTGGCAAACGAGAGCCCCGCGCGTGTCTGGCGAGTTGTTCACCTCGACGCCAGTGTTGTCCACCCTCAGGGAATTGAATCAATCGCTGCGTCATCTCTGCAACCACCCCCCCCTCCTCCACCACTTCCGCTACCCATTCACCACCACCAGCGAAATTTCCCGATTCTGTGTGGGTGAACTCACGTTTTTCCGACTCAAAACTGTCGTGACTGCAAGGAATTCATATTCTGCAGGAATTCATATTCTTTGATTTTGCCGAAAGAACCAAAGAATACTCATTTTTGTCGTGCGTTTAGTTTCGTTTCCTTTCCCCACGCACCTCCCGTCAGCACGGCTGGCAATGAACGCTGCGAAAATAAGTTCGATGTACACACGTACGCACGCTCGTTAATATTTATATATATATATACACACACACGAACGCACTTATCTAAGCGACAGTGACCTGCACACACGTATGCTTGCTCGCTAGCGCGTGCCCAATGTCGAGTCCGTGCAAGCGTTTCCGCGACGAGCGGAGGCAGCGGCGTTGCTGCCGGCTGCGTGTGCAGGCGGTGCAACTGCACCGGGGACTGCAGCTGGGCCCAGCGCTACGAGGAAGAGCGGCGCACGACGAAGCGTTTGTAGTCACAGGACGCCCGCCGGTACGCCTCGCAGGCCACAACGCGCCTTGAAGCATCGCAGCAACAACAGCAGCAGCAGCGACATCGTCATCGTCATCATCATCTCAGACGTTCCAGTGCCCTGCTGCAGTCTGAGCCAAGGCAGACCTCCCCCAGGGAGTCTGAGCCAAGGGGACCCCCTCCCCAGGGAATCTTAGCCAAGGGGACCCCCTCCCCAGGGAAGTCTTAGCCAAGGGGGATCCCCCCCCAGGGAGTCTGAGCCAAGGGACAACCCCCCCCCCTCCCCCAGGCAGTTAGACCATGGTGAACGCAGCTGCCCTCCAGGGGGCATTTGTCTGCCAGTAGGGGGTCGGTGGTGTCCGGGAGAGCAAGACGAGGGGGGGGGGGGGCGGCTCCTTCACAGCGTCATGAGGTCCTCTTCCACCTTGACGGCCTCGCCCTCCTTCTGGAAGTGCACGGGGTGGAGCATGTCCCGGGCTCTCCTCAGGATGTTCCTGCTCTGCCTCTACAGCGGCGAGGGGGCACGGGGAGAGAGGGGGGAGGGGGGAGGAGAGAGGAGTCGGCACGAGGTGCGAAGGGATCACGACGACAGACCGCGATGGTCGATCCGGCCAGGTGGCTCCGCAAGCTCCGTTTAGCGCGGTGGGCGACGTGCGGTGCGAAAGAAGTTCAACGTGCATACTCACACAGAGAACCATAGACTCACACAGTGACACATAGAGACCCATAGACTCACACAGAGAACCATAGACTCACACAGTGACACATAGAGACCCATAGACTCACACAGAGAACCATAGACTCACACAGAGAACCATAGACTCACACAGTGACACATAGAGACCCATAGACTCACACAGAGAACCATAGACTCACACAGAGAACCATAGACTCACACAGTGACACATAGAGACCCATAGACTCACACAGAGAACCATAGACTCACACAGAGACCCATAGACTCACACAGAGAACAATAGACTCACACAGAGAACCATAGACTCACACAGAGAACCATAGACTCACACAGAGAACCATAGACTCACACAGAGAACAATAGACTCACACAGAGACCCATGGACTCACACAGAGAACCATAGACTCACACAGAGAACCATAGACTCACACAGAGAACAATAGACTCACACAGAGAACCATAGACTCACGCAGAGAACCATAGACTCACACAGAGACCCATGGACTCACACAGAGAACCATAGACTCACACAGAGAACCATAGACTCACACAGAGAACAATAGACTCACACAGAGAACCATAGACTCACACAGAGAACCATAGACTCACACAGAGAACCATAGACTCACACAGTGACACATAGAGACCCATAGACTCACACAGATAACCATAGACTCACACAGAGAACCATAGACTCACACAGAGAACCATAGACTCACATTAACACCCGTAGACTCACATTAACACCCGTAGACTCACACAGAGACCCATAGACTCACACAGAGACCCATAGACTCACATAGACACCCGTAGACTCACACAGAGACTCACACAGAGACCCATAGTTTGTCGACCTTTCCACGCACCTCCGATTAGCACGGTTGTCCACGTGCAATGTCCAAGAAGTTCAACATACAAACATACAAACATACAAACATACAAACATACATATGTACACACATACAAACATACAAACATACAAACATACAAACATACAAACATACATATGTACACACATACAAACATACAAACATACAAACATACAAACGTACACACATACAAACATACAAACATACATATGTACACACATACAAACATACAAACGTACACACATACAAACATACAAACATACAAACGTACACACATACAAACATACAAACATACATATGTACACACATACAAACATACAAACATACATATGTACACACATACAAACATACATACAAACATACAAACGTACACACATACAAACATACAAACATACAAACGTACACACATACAAACATACAAACATACATATGTACACACATACAAACATACAAACATACAAACGTACACACATACAAACATACAAACATACAAACGTACACACATACAAACATACAAACATACAAACGTACACACATACACACAAGGTTGCAAATTCGAATCCTGGTTGGTGGTGTTTGACTCTGGCCACCATCGGCTCTGCGGCTATTAAATGAGAACCACTTCGAGGGGGACGTCAACAGCGGTCGTCTCGTAGACTGACTCGGCCACGCACCATAGAAAGGTGGAATTTTCACCGCTGGCGTCAGGGATGTAGGTGGGAGATTTTTTGTGAATGCCTCAAAGCTCATCTGAGCAACACATCACGCTAAAAAATAAATCATGGTCCAATACTGGCGCCGTGGTGGCTAGGGAATGTTCGATCCCGACCCTGACGCCTGCTGCTGTATATTTGGAGTTTGCGTGTCTCTCTCATCATCATCACCGTGGCTATGAGATGTTATCTTCCTCACTTGACATACAGGAGGTCGTGGGTTCGACGCCTGCTGTATATTTGGAGTATGCGTGTCTCTCTCTCATCATGATCACGGTGGCTAAGAGATGTTAACTCCCTCGCCTGACATACAGGAGATCGTGGGTTCGATCCCGACCCTGACGCCTGCTGCTGCTGTATATTTGGAGTCTGCGTGTCTCTCTCTTTCCCCTTGGTCGCGTGGATTTTTTTCTCCGGGCCCTCCGGTTTCTCCCTCCACATTTAGAATCAACATCACGGATTTAGAGCATTTGGCTGCTATAATTCCCCACGTGATGATGATAAGCCACTTTCGTTGCGCTGTCATTTGCGATAGCCAGGTGGCTTCTGAAAAAGAGCTACACAGCTCAGTGGGGGCCTTATCTGTTCAAAATGATAATTAGTTTAGCAGTCGTATTGCTCGTGAAAGCCTACGGGGGGTTAAATGCGATCGCTGGTCCGACTGTGTGCGTTTCCGCGGTGTCAAGATCGGCCTCTGTGGTAGGAGGCTCGTGAAGGACGCTACTGGGAAGTTGGAGGCAGTCGCCCTCCAACAACAACGGACGGCGGAGGAGCGACGCTCACAACAACGAGCGGTGCGCCGGGTGGCTAAAGCACAGCAAGTTGGTACAGTAGGGGGCACAGGTGGTGCATCAGCCAGTCATCTCGGTCATCTCGGTCAGTCGACCCGTGGCACCTGGGTCTGCCCCGTGACCTCCTGCCAGCGGGCGTTCGACACTTCACGTGGCCTCAAGGTGCACTTGGCCTGGCACAAGCGTCGTGGTGACGTCACCGCCACTTAGTGGCGAATGGCGGTTGTTGTTGTTGTTTCCGTGGCGGCGCTGCACGGCTCGGTGATTTTCGGGTCGTACCGCGGCGTTGCTTGGGCATGATGTCCGACGTTTCGGACCGTGCACTCCAAGCCTCTCGAGGCACCAGCGACGTTTAGATTCACCTTTTTTTCGACGCAAAAAAACTAACCCGCAGGCTTCAGACTGACGACGCCTCCGAAGAGAAATTATAGCAACTCTTATATTCTTGGTTCTTTCGGTAAAGTCACATAGAAGAGAAAAAAAAGATATATATATAAAACAATAAAATAACATTTTCTTGCTGTGGATTTCACACCTGATGAGGATTGCTTGTGTTGCAGTCAACACGTCGTGAGAATTTAATTGTTTAATATATATTTTATTATTATTATTTTATTATTTCCCTTCTACGTGACTTGACCGACAGAACCAAGAATATGAATCCCTGCAGTCACGAAAGCTTCAAATCAAAATGTATAACAACTCTTGTTATTCTTTTGTTGGAATGAAATATATATACTCCAAAAAATATATTTTTTTGTTCAACCAATGCGTGCAGGCGAAGGTCCCTCTCCGGAGTTCATCATTAACATTCTCGCTGCGATGCTGTGTGATCTCTCATCACAGATTAAGGACATTGGCAGCTCCCTCCGCTGATGTGTTTTTGATTTGCCCCCCCCCCAAATCGCACAAGAAAATAATAATTCACACGCGTGCCTTTGTAAAAAAAAAACCCTTTAACCCTGAGGGGGCGGGGGGTGGGGGGCATCGATATAATGAGAAAGGGTTCTCATTACTGCTCGTAATTAACTGATTGCAATCGCGGCGATAACGGTGACGGTTAAGAGATGAAAAATAACAGCGGTTTATGGGCGACATTTTTTTCATAATTTCATGTTTTTTATCTTTTACGACCGCGTAGGTTGTCTTTATGTTTTCCGATCGGCACGATGTTCGACGTTTTGCTCCAAGTGCTCGCTGGGGGGGGGGGGGGGGGGGAGCTTCTTCAGGGTCCGAATACAGCTTTATTTAACATCTCAATAGCCGGTGGATTCCGTCAACGGGTGTCTGTTCCCTGTCCAAGCGACTGCTGGAAGTGGAGTAGAAATTACCAACAAAATTCAGTTCCTGAAGACGTAGCTCCCAGTGCGATGGAGCGGAACGTCGGACATCGCGCGGACCAACTGACAGCGGCACCGCCCGAAAACAACAACAACAACAATAAGAACAACACATCTCGCGGGAGTAGGTGTGGAGTTTCATCTATTTTTTTTGAAAGAGAGGGACGATAATGTATTCGTTGGACATCGATGACAACTCGACGTCAGAAAATATACTCGGCTTGATTAGTTTCCCGATGTGATCACAGCTCTTCAGTCCTCGATGTTTACAGGTGTTATCGGCCAATCCTTTCCCGTTCCGATGACGTACAAGTACGTCATCAGCAGTTCTTCTCATTCCATTTTGATGACGTACGTACGTGGCAAAAATAGCAAGAGTACGTAGGTGTACGTCAAAGGAACGGAATCGAAAAGTTAAATGGCCGTGCGGGAGTGTGTGTGGCACAGTTTTTGCGCCAGCTATCAGAGCGTGTTCGCGTCACTACGGTTCCTTGCGGTGAGTAAGAGTGTCTTTAAAAACAACGCCTCGACTTACGCCTCTCTGAGTAAAATAACCGCTGAAACGCCTGCGCGTGCCGAGATTCAGCGGTGAATAGAACAGCATACTTCTTGGTTCTTTCGGTAAAGTCACGTAGAAGGGAAATAATAAAATAATAAAAATAAAACATAATAAAATACAATTCTCACGACGTTTCGGCCACAACGCAAGTAGCCGTCCTTAGGTGAAGAACAGGTCTGTCGGAAAAACAGTGTCTGAATGAGCACCACCAATCTTGGCAGCGTATATTTAAGCTGGGTTAGAGGGGGAAGGACGCCTTGACAAAGGAATTTGCATATCGCTGCCAAGCTTGGTGGTGCTCATTCAGACGCTTTCTTTCCGACAGACCTGTTCTTCACCTGAGGAC
The DNA here is from genome assembly GCF_965212315.1 of Lampetra planeri. Classification (NCBI taxonomy): domain Eukaryota; kingdom Metazoa; phylum Chordata; class Hyperoartia; order Petromyzontiformes; family Petromyzontidae; genus Lampetra; species Lampetra planeri. The sequence goes on from NC_136162.1 coordinate 4,114,912, forward strand.
GGCTGCTTGCGTTGTGGCCGAAACGTCGTGAGAATTGTATTTTATTATGTTTATTTTTATTATTTTATTATTTCCCTTCTACGTGACTTTACCGAAAGAACCAAGAAGATGAATCCCTGCAGTCACGAAAGTTTTAAATCGAAATTTTTTTACTTGCTTTTACTTTTATAGTGTTTTTTTTATATGCCTTCGCTAGCTAATTTATTATAATGCGATTTTGTTTTGTATGGCAATTGCTTTGATTGTTCTTGCGATGTAGTATTTTAACAATGTTTGGTTTTCCCTGTAAAGCATTTAGAATTGCATCTTTTGCACGAAATAGTGCTTTCGAAAAACAATGACTTGATCGGCTGATACGAACAAATCACATTTCCCAAAAATGTCCACGTTACAAAACGATCACCATCGCCATGTCGGGATGCCACCTCTCCCACTCACCGTGTCCACCAGATCGGACGATGCCTCCTTCGTCTTCTCCTCCCCCTCGCCCCCCTCCGGTGCCACCACCGCCGGGTTGGACGTCAGCCGGCTCTCCACCATGCGCGCCCCACGGCGGTAGCTCCTACGCTCGGCCCACGCCTGGCGCGACGCGCGGGGGATCACGCCCAGCGGGTTACCGCCGGCCTCCCCCCCCCGCCGCCCCCCCCCCGCGGGGTGCAGATGGTCACGAGGGCCTTGAGCTCGGAGCGGAAGCTCTCGTTGAGCCAGCAGTAGATGAAGGGGTTGTAGCAGGTGCTGCTCATGGCCAGCCAGTGGAAGGCGAAGTAGATGCCGTTGTTGGTCTGGATGGCCTGGCTGGAGAGCAGCACCACGTAGCAGTTGAGCGGGAACCAGCAGACGGCGAAGACCACCACCACGAGCATGAGCATCTTGATGGTCTTCTTCTTCTTGCGCCGGTGGGCCACGTACTGCTCGGTGGTGACGTCGCCGATGGCGTTGCGCAGCCACAGCTTCTTGGCGACGGTCACGTAGGCCACGGAGACGATGAGCAGCGGCAGCACGTAGAGCAGTACGAAGGTCGCCTGGTCCAGGGCCTTCCACACCACGTCGGCCGGCTCCGGGAACGACAGCACGCAGAGGCTCCTGAAGTTGCCCTTGCTGGGAGAGAACGCGCGCACGCTCGGTTTGTCACTCGTTCGCTCGCTCGCTCAATTTCGTTGCGAACTCGTTCGCTCGTCCGCCTGTTTGGCGAGCGGCCAGTCGAATTTTGGGGTCGCCGCCAGGTTCGGAGCGCGGGCCGCTAACCCGCCGGGCTACCGCTCCGTCCGCTGCGGCTTATTGTACACAACAACAACAACAGCCGCAATTCGCAACCACGGTGCCTGTGCCAGGCCAGGTGCACGTTGAGGCTACCACGTGAAGTGTCGAAGGCTCGCTGGCAAGAGGTCACGGGGCAGACCCAGCAGGTGCCACGGGTTTGCAATAAAGCTCGTTGAGACGACTTCTGGAATCCGTCTTTTATTCAACTTGTTTACAGCTTTTCCTTCACGCTGCTGACAGGCAGCGTGAGAGGGACAGATAGCGAGAGAGACACACTGCCACGTGGCAACCCGGAACCCCGCTCCCGCGTGGCCCCTTTCCTCTGTTCGTTCCCGTTCTGACCACGTGTCATTCGTCTCCACCCCTATTTATTACCCGGGTCACGTGGTACGTTTCCCCCAATCCTGGCTAGCCTCCATGGAATATTCTAGGCCCCCTCGTAAGCTGCCGGGACCACGCCCCTGACTCATCTCCCCATTGGCTGTGGCCAAAGCCAGCAGAACCAATCCCCTACTTCCAGCTGTCACCTTTCCATTACGTCAGGGCCACGCCCCTAGGCTTCCCCCCATTGGCTATAGACCAGGACCGGCAGAGCCAATCATCATGACAAGTTGTGATACGTCATTGAGCCTGATATATCCACACATTACAGGTTGACTGACTGAGATGGCTGGCAGATGCACCAGCTGTGCCCTACACAGGTATAGGCAAACATCAACCCCATATAGCAGTAACAGACTGTTGGGGCAAGTGGCGATGATTAACATCGCACCAGGTACTCATTTAAGGCTGAGTTGACCTAGCGTGGGCCCAGTTCTGGTTCGGTATGTCACTGGTGCTGGTGGCTGTGAGCGGCTTCCGAGCTTGGTGCATGAACTGCTACACTCCCGATCCCCATTATTATTATAATACACAACACACAGCGTTGCACAAACAGATACATAATTCATCACATCGCCATGTATTTTCTTTAAGTGTATATTGAAGGCGATTGAGTATTAGAGAGAGAAAGCAAAACACAATTTCTTGCCTTTTAAAAGGAAAAAAAACGAACATCAATAAGCAGCCGCTATCGAGGAATAAAAAAAATAAATTGCTCTTTCCATTTCATGAAAATGATATGACAATGAAAAAAAAACGTTAATCTCACGCACAGCGCTGAGGCGAAAGGCAAAAAAGTTTCCCTGCGTTTCTCTGAAATCCGCTGAGAGTCAATCGGTCCCCAAGGCGAAAGTCTACGCCGCGATTCACGAAGCTGCCAGACCCGAGATCGATTCCCCCGCACGCGACCAATAACAGGGGGCGATATATTGGAACTGATCTTGCGCCTCCCCTAGATCGACTCAGCCTTAAATCAGTACCGCACCTGGAGCGGTGTGTTGGGGGAGACAAAGCCGGCCGGGCGTGGTGTTGGGTCACCCACCCGCTCATTTTGCTGTCGGCCTTCGTAGGTGCTACTTGCTACCAGCACTTGCCCCAACGGTCGGGTAAAGTCTACACGGGGAATTTGTACCTTTGCTATATACGTACAGCAATACCCCAATTGACGTCTCCGCCTTTGACGTCGTTTCTCAAACTACGTCGTCGCTTTAATGATGAACACCGCCGCTGCACGACTCGCTCTCACGTCGCTCACAGCCTCGTCCCCTTCTTCCTCGTTATCCATCGCCTCTCAGCCTCCACCACCACCCAGAGGTCGCAAACGGGTTTTGATTCCTTACCCGTACCCGGCCGCACCAGGGTCGCAAACGGGTACCCGTACCCGGCCGGGTACGGGTACCCGTACGCTACCCGTACCCTACCCGAAATGAGTGACAAACGGTTACCCACCGGTGACTCACGGCCTACCCGTACCCGTACCCGGCCGCACCAGGGTCGCAAACGGGTACCCGTATTGAAGGCGATTGGGGTATCGGGTAGGGTACGGGTATCGGGTACCCGGTTGCGACCTCTGCCACCACCACCACCTCGACCGCTACCCTGAAAATCGCTTCGATTCACTTCGTTTCGATTATTCGTCGTAACGCCTTCCAGGAACGCATCCCTCGACGTAAACCGGGGAGAGGAGGGGCATTGCCGTTTATGCAGTTGTCAGGATGTGTAAATATAAGTGTTCGAATTTCTGTGCTTGAACAGAGAAGGGGTTATCCATAATATAGTTTTTTTGGGTTAGATCGTGTAAATATAAACGTGTCGTTAAACCCCTCCACCACCCGACACAGCCGAGTAGTAAGGGTTGACACGTAAACAGAACGTGGCCAATTCGTCACTAGTACAGCACTAACCGGTGTGTTGGAGAGCAAATCCACAACATTTACCGTTGTGCTGTACGAGTAACGAGTTGCCACGTTCTGTTTACGTGACAGACCTTAATAATTGGCTGTGTCGGGTGGTGGCGGGTTAAACGACACATTTATATATTTACGCGATCTAACCCAAAGACCTCTATTATGGATAATATTTAGTCGCGAAAGTTTGCTACTCCCTGTTAAACAGAAGGGGTTTATGTTGTTTTTTAGTTTTTTGAGCCGCCTCTCTCGAGCAATCGAGTTGGATATTTTATTTAGCCCTCGTTGAGGCAGCCCTTTCATTGCGAGGTCAACCCACTCAGCGTGTTCATGCAAAATCAGCGCTTGCGGAATTGCAGCCCCCTCCGACAAAGAGCGGCCACTTAAGAAAACACGAGTCACACAGAACGTGGAAGGATACACACCACGTGGGCACTACTGCGGAAAGACCAAAGTATAGTTCTAGATTTGAAGCTTTCGTGACTGCAAGGATTCATAATCTTAGGTTTTTTCGGTAAAGTCACGTAGGTAAAAAATTAATAAAAGTAAAATATAAATAATATAAAAATCACGACGTTTCGGAGGCAACACAAGCTTCCGTCTTCAGGTGGAACCGTCACAGCACGCTTGCTGTATCTTACTTGATACAGCAATCGTGCTGTGACGGTGAATGAACCGAAACAGTCAGTCTGCTGGACCCGAGTCACCAACATGGGTGGAGGAATCAATGAGGCCCGTTCACAGGAACAGCAACCATAGTAGCAGCGATATCAGAGTGGATCTTCAGGGGCTGGTCAACGTGCTCGTCGGCTACGCCAAGCTCGCCATTCACAGGGCGAGGAAGGTGGCCCTGGAGGGGAAACGTCCGGCCAGCAGCCTGGGCATCTTCCGCGCTCTGGTCGGAGCCAGGGTGTGTGGGCTGGAGTTCCGCCATGCGCGGCTGACCCACGCCGTGCCGGCCTTCAAGGAGCAGTGGGCGATGGAGGAGGCCGTGGGCTCGGTGGCAGATGACGGGGAGCTCTGCATGCTGATATGAGCTACCCGTCGGAGGCCGTCGGACTGCGAGAAGGGCTGCGTGCAGAGCGAGAGAGAGCGAGAGAGTGAGCGAGGGGGTGAGCGAGAGAGTGAGCGAGAGAGTGAGCGAAAGAGTGAGCGAGAGTGTGAGCGAGAGAGTGAGCGAGAGAGTGAGCGAGAGAGTGAGCGAGAGGTGGGGGTTTACATAAAGCAAAGTTATAAAAAAAAATTACGAAATGATGAACGAAGCAAAGTGCCGAATACACCGAGCATCTTCTTGTTTCCACTGATCGTGAAAAAGAAAAGAGACGGACTGACCATCGTTGAGTAAGTGAATCGAATGCGGTTTCCAGGGTTGGGCGATTCAGGGCATGCGGTGGCTGGGAGACCGCAGGCTGCGTCACGCTTCCTCGCCTCTGCGGAAGAGGCCACTTCGTGCAGTCCGCAGCGCAGAACCTTTCTAAGCAATCCGCGTGCTCACGCCATTCACCCCGGATATAAGACCCTGGCGGGCCGGCTTGAATTTACAAGCAGCCAGTGGCCTAATTTGGAAGAAACTCCCAACGGCCCGCACGCCCGCACGCCCGCACCTACAACGTAGCAACGTTGCTTCCGACCGCACACATTCGCAGGCCGATGCTGCATTTCAGAATGTTCAATTAGGCTGCAGGAAGGAGGAATCCGATAAACTGCGAAGATCTCTTCTCACAGATGTCCAGTATGGGGTGAGTTACAACAACAACAACAGCAACACAGGACAAACATCGAAAACGATAGGAGTGCACGAAAGAGGAAAAGGGTAAGCCAGTCATTAAAGACGAATACACAATATGCGCATTGTACAAGTCTCATTTATCAAGCGTGTGCAAGGCAGCAAAGGAGCGGTCCATAAATGACGTCACGCGATTTTGGACCCCCCCCCCCCTCGTCACACAGCGTCACAAGAAGTCAGACCCCCTCACAAAGCTCTGCCCCCCCCCCCAAAACCATATTTCCATTTTGAAAATAAAACATGCTTCAAATCGCTTTAAACTATTGTCATTGTCGTGCGTATTTAACGTGGCACTGCACTCTGATGTTGTAGGAGTGTTGTTATAACAAGTAGTGTTGTTATAACAATTCTATATTTATTTAAAGCTGCGCATTTTGATGTGAAGTCACATTTCTCAACCCCCCCCCCTCGTCACACATCGTCACAAATGTCTGACCCCCCCCCCCCTAGGTGCGTGACGTCATTTATGGACAGCCTCAAAGACAAGAACAAAGCATATTCTTAGGTTTTTTTCGGTAAAGTCACGTAGGTAAAACATCAAAATTAATGAAAATAAAATAAAACAAAAATCACGACGTTTCGGAGGCAACACAAGTCTCCGTCATCAGGTGGGACCGTCACAGCCGAATTAGCTGCATCAAGTAAGGCAATGATTCAAGATGTAATCCCTTATAAGCAAGTTGAAGAGGGATTACATCTTGAATCATTGCCTCACTTGATGCAGCTAATTCGGCTGTGACGGTCCCACCTGATGACGGAGACTTGTGTTGCCTCCGAAACGTCGTGATTTTTGTTTTATTTTATTTTCATTAATTTTGATGTTTTACCTACGTGATTTTACCGAAAAAAACCTAAGAATATGAATCCTTGCAGTCACGAAAGCTTCAAATCTAGAATTAAGAACAAAGCAGCCCCCCAGACCACGCCGAGATACTACCACGCATGAGCAGTCCCTCGACAAAATGGTGCGTTCACATTGAGCTATCGATAATAGCCACAGGTAATCATCCAAATTACTAATCACATTTGCAAATGTGACTGCTCGCCGCATCCAGCACCGATCTTCTGCCGCGCGATGTGTTTTTGCAGGAAGATTTACAACATTACGGGAGGAAACACTCCGTAGCGTTGGAGGTGCTGAATGTGTCTTGAGATGCATCAGGACAGTTGCCACAGGGGGGGGGGGGGGGGTCTCCTTGGCTTGGACTGCCATAGGGCCACGCAGTGCGTTGAGAGGAGGCGTTGGGTGCTTTTGAGCTACAGGCACCCTATGAATGCAAAACCTTTCATCCCAATACTCTTTGGTTCTTTCGGTAAAGTCACGTAGGTATAAAACAAAATAAATCACGACGTTTCGGGCGCAACACAAGCGTCCGTCATCAGGTGATTTATTTTATTTTTCTACCCACGTGACTTTACCGAAAGAACCAAAGAGTATGGATTCCTGCGGTCACGAAAGCTTCAAATCAAGACTTTCATCCCAATGTCGGCGTTTCTCCAAGACGCTGTCTTCCCGACAGACCTGTTCTTCACCTGAGGACGGCTGCTTGCGTTGTGGCCGAAACGTCGTGAGAATTATTTTATGATGTTTTATTTTTATTAATTTATTATTTCCCTTCTACGTGACTTTACCGAAAGAACCAAGAAGAGGTTTCTTCTCCAAGTAGTTCGATGTTTCGCGAGCGCAAACAGACGGAGGCAATAAAAGCACGCCTTTGACTTGCCGGGAAATGACGGATGATAAAACGCCTTGCAGGAATGATGCTGCAAGAGTCGAGGGCCTCGAGACAAAATGAGCAAAACAAAAGTGGCGAGCCAACAAGTTGACGAACGGGCCAATGCGCACCGCATCTCCCTCGCGAACAGTTGGGCTACGTTACGGTGCAAAGGAAGTTCAACAAACACGCATACAATGGGCCGTGAAATACGCAAGCCAAAGTGGGGCCTTGTGGCCGACAATGACATGAGAGAAGCCTCGTTCATCCAGCAGTAGATTGAGACGGGGCTGTAAATTAACGTCAACACGGTTTAGTGATTTATATTTTAAACTACGAACACGTGTCAGACCCTCTGAATTGTAATCCATTTAAGTGGTTTCAAAAGTGGGCAGTCACTTTGTCCAGAAAATTATAAACACGGAGTAAATATTCCAGTGGATCGTGGTATGAAAGCAGATGCATAATTAAATCTGTTGTTTTGTTTCTGTTTTCATATGGAAAGTTTCTCACGCGCGATTTGCATGTGTGATGCAACGTACTTTTATGCCCGCCGGTCGCCCGCCTTTATCGCTCACAATTTCCACGACAAAAGCCCCACGAAGGGTTACATTTCATGAACCGTGAACAACGCACTTTGAAACCCCCCTCTCTTTCATCTCGCACAATAGAAAAGCTCTTCGAGCATGGCGTCTGTTAATTTGCCCCGATGTTCATTCGCGAAAGGCGCACGGGCAGGTAGTGGCAAAGGTGCTGCTCTGCAAACGCTCGCTGCCGCCACTGCTGTTATTGAAGGGGGCCTCGACTAGAGGGAGCTGTGTATTTTGGCCTACTCTTCCACGTTCGTCAAACCTGCGTCTGCCATCCAGAATATTCACTGTAAAACCATCTGCAGTGTACACACACACACACCTGCTGCGAACGATGTTGTGGAGGGAGACCATTTTTATTTTCTCATCAGCTTAGCCAAAAATAATTTGATCATCGATTTTTTCGTTTCAGAGTCTTGTAAAATACATCGTGGAAAACAAGGAAAACATCCATGTTGTGATGTTGTCTGAGGCTGAGTTGACCTAGGGGAGGCCCGGCACCAACACATCGATGCTACTGCTGTTTCGACATCTGTGGAAAAGAGCTTCACCGCTCATCGGATTCCTCCTCCAGTATAAAAAAAGGAATTCTGATTCTGATCATTTTGACCCCTCCCTGAAAGTTTTTTCAACGTATTATTGTTCTGAATATATTTGAAGCTATGTATTTTGGCCGAGAAATCAATCAATAAAAATGTATATATATATGCAGTTGCAAGGACCTGTTCAGATATCGCCCATCACCTAGGCCAGGCATAGCAACCGGAATCGAATTTTGGTTGCTGGGTTCCTTAGCGCTTAGCGCCAAACAACTGCCCCGCTGTCTCACACGATATCCCACTCATCAGTCGAGGGAATTTGACCGCGTATGCACGTGCATCGCTGTGATATCTTAGAAAACCCCCCCCACAAAAACCAAACGGCTCTATTACAAATGCAATTATCACCTGGCGTACCATGTCCGTATCTCGCGAATTACCCTTCAATTAAATTAAACGTGTGTAAACACACACCCACATGCCTCGGAGATGAGGTGGAAAGCCTCGGATTTTTTTTGCGCGAACGGGTGCAATTGTTTTGTATAGAGTAGACAATTAAAACCTCGCGTTCGCGCATTTTGGAAGCGCTCTTCAATACGCAGAGAGGATGATCGAAAACCCCACGACCGGATTTAAAGGAGGTTGGTCCTATACATGAGTCACGGGCATTAAAATTCAACTCACGCGAGAAAAGAAATCCATTCCTGCTCTGATAGGTGAGTAACAATCCTTCAGCAGACGTCATTGGGTTATGAAAAGCAGAGACAAATGTCTTATTGTGACACGTATACATTTGTCCAGAAGACGAATGGCTATCCAAAACATAGGGCAAAGTGTCCCTGGAATGCTCTATTTACGAACAATCCTATTCATTTTATTTTGCCATGTGCCTGCTACCTGGTTGAAAACTCGTTTCTTTAAGGACTGCTTTTTGTGTGTCTAGTTTGTTGTTCTTCCCCCGTATCTCCCACGAGCACGCTTTGAGTGACGTACGTCTGCGAAAAAAGTTCAACGCACGTACGCACGTGTTCGCATCGTTCAGAAACACGGTCACGAACGAGATAAATACATGGGAGTTAAAAACATTGTTTGAACAAAAACTTAAAAGTGCGCCAAAGCAGCACAGAGAGACGCGCGGCTTTCAATTACACGTGGATTGGCAGAACGATGATCAGAGTTTTAGAGATCGCACGCTGACCCCCGGGGTTCAAGGAGGCGTTCAAACGTCTCGGCAGACTCGGGAAGGACGCGAATTGCTGGCCGGGCCGATGGTCACGTGGAGCGATAGAGCGATTATGAGTGATGGTGGAGTGATGGTGGAGTGATGGTGGAGTGATGGAGGAGTGATGGTGGAGTGATGGTGGAGTGATGGTGGAGTGATGGTGGAGTGATGGAGGAGTGATGGAGGAGTGATGGTGGAGTGATGGAGGAGTGATGGTGGAGTGATGGTGGAGTGATGGTGGAGTGATGGAGGAGTGATGGTGGAGTGATGGTGGAGTGATGGTGGAGTGATGGAGGAGTGATGGTGGAGTGATGGTGGAGTGATGGTGGAGTGATGGTGGAGTGATGGAGGAGCGATGTCCCCTCATCTACTTTCTCCCTCCCTCAATGTATATATGTTATATGTATGTTATATGTATGTTGCATGCAGTGGCGGCTCCTGCAAAATCTCTCAGGGGGGCAAATATCTGGATGATTGATAAGGATAAGGTCCACCCATGCAATGGATAAATTAACAGCTTAAGCATGTAAAGGCAACTTCACTTCTTTAATATTAATGAAAAATAAAGTGACTCTTACAATACATCTTGTTTGTTTCTCTACTCACTATTAAAACAAACCACTCAAGTTTATTTTATTAAAGATTCCACTAGGTGGCAACAAATTATATTGTTGGATGAAACGTGCTTACGTATGATGACGTAAGCACGTATGATGACGTAAGCACGTTAGTGCGAGCCCTCCCGGAAGCCATAGAGAATGCATTGCAGCGCCCCCCGTTCGAAAAAAATCATCTTTGAATGTAAGTCTATGGGGCCACTCTTGGCGATTCTCAGCCGGAGTGAAATCGCCCAAAAAGAGGCGGTACTCCACAGAACGTGACATGACGCTGATTGGACTATATCCAGAGGCACAGTGACGGCTAGCGTGACTCTGTGGTTGAATGACATTGGTGGTGCGTCGCCCAATCGCCCTAATGAAGAAACCGCCCCTGGTTGCATGTTTGTTGCACTTCTTTCGCACCACACATAGCCAGGCTCTATTCTCTGCGCGGCATCTCACCCACTTCTCTCCCGGTGTCTCTCTCCCCGTGTCTCTCTCCCCGTGTCTCTCCTCCCGTGTCTCTCCGTGTCTCTCTCCCCGTGTCTCTCCCCCCGTGTCTCTCTCCCCGTGTCTCTCCCCCCGTGTCTCTCTCCCCGTGTCTCTCTCCCCACCCTCTCTCTGCGTGTCTCTCTCCCCGTGTCTCTCTCCCCCCGTGTCTCTCTCCCCGTGTCTCTCTCCCCGTGTCTCTTTCCCCAACCTCTCTCTGCGTGTCTCTCTCCCCGTGTCTCTCTCCCCGTGTCTCTCTCCCCACCCTCTCTCTCCCCGTGTCTCACTCCCCGTGTCTCTCTCCCACCTTTAACCCCGCGCTCTCCTTATCCCAGCCTCTCCCTTTCCCGTTTAAATCTCCCTCGCGTCTCCCGAATCCTCCCCCCACCCCACCCCCATTGTTTGTCGCTCTCTGTCGCTCGATCTCTTTCCTCTCCGTTTCACGCCCTCTCTTCACCCTCTCCTCTCCGTTCCTCCCCGCCTCTCCCTCCCTCCCTCATCTATCTCCCTCCCTTCCTCCGATCAGAGGAAACAAGAAGATGCTCGGTGTAGTCGGCACTTTGCTTCGTTCATCATTTCGTTTTTTTTCCAATGCTTTGCTTCATGTGCTCCCCCTCTTTAAATGAAATATTTCTCGAAATATTTCAATCTCTGCTCCTTCTTCCTACCCCTTCCCTCTCTCTCTACCCCCTCTCTCTCTACCCCCTCTCTCTACCCCCCTCTCTCTCTCTACCCCCTCTCTCTCTACCCTATCTCTCTCTACCCCCTCTCTCTCTACCCCCTCTCTCTACCCCCTGTCTCTCTACCCCCTCTCTCTACCCCCTCTCTCTCTACCCCCTCTCTCTCTACCCCCTCTCTCTCTACCCTCTCTCTCTCTACCCCCTCTCTCCCTACTCTATGTCTATGTTCTCCCTGTTTTCTATGTACATATTTTTTTCTCTCTCTCACCATATCCCCCCATCTCCCTCCTGTATCTCCCTCCCTCACCTCCCTCTCCTACCTTTCTCCTCCACCTCCCTCTATCCCCCGTACTCCCTGGCTCACCTCCACCCTCTGTCTCCTAACAAATAAACATGTACGTGTGTGTGTGTGTATCCATGCGCGCGTGTGTGTGTGTATCCATGCGCGTGTGTGTGTGCCGTGCGGGACTTTACAGGCGCTTGCTTAACAGAACCTTCGCCTCCACAGTCTGATACAGATACACGGGGGAGGGGGGAGGGCTTTGTCTCTGTCCCCGATGGATGTGTAATGTAGTAACTCGGCGGGAGACGACTTCACGGGTAACACACTCTTTATTTTACCAAACTCGTTCACAGGTGACTAACACCTACTTTGTATCTCGGGTGACAAACACCCACTTAGTATCTCGGGTGACAAACACCCACTTAGTATCTCGGGTGACAAACACCCACTTAGCTATTCTGGCGACTAACGCCCACTGAGCTATTCTGGCGACTAACGCCCACTGAGCTATTCGGGTGACAAACACCCTCTTAGCTACCCTGGCGACTAACGCCCTCTTAGCTACCCTGGCGACTAACGCCCACTGAGCTATTCTGGCGACTAACGCCCACTGAGCTATTCGGGTGACAAACACCCACTTAGCTATTCTGGCGACTAACGCCCACTGAGCTATTCTGGCGACTAACGCCCACTGAGCTATTCGGGTGACAAACACCCTCTTAGCTACCCTGGCGACTAACGCCCTCTTAGCTACCCTGGCGACTAACGCCCACTGAGCTATTCTGGCGACTAACGCCCACTGAGCTATTCGGGTGACAACCACCCTCTTAGCTACCCTGGCGACTAACGCCCTCTTAGCTACCCTGGCGACTAACGCCCAATGAGCTATTCGGGACACTCCCTGCGCGGGGTGTCCGTCTTGACTGTGGGTCCCCAGCCCGACCCACGTGGGCGTCGGACCCCGGGTCCCACAGTCTCGCCTCCGAGCCACACAGGGCCCCGGTCCCCACAAGGACGGCGGGACTAGGGGTCTCGGGGCACTAGGTCTTCAGCTCCGTCTTCTGGTCTTCAACTGGGTAACTCTCCCCGAGTGCTCTCGCGCGTCCCCCTTTATACCCCACCTGCGGACGTCGCTGCGAGCACCCATCCTATTCGACCAATCACTGGGCGCTGGCTACGATCCTGTTTTCCCACATCTCAGCGTGCCTCAGCACCCACGCCGCGCCGCCCCGTCATCTGTCACTCCCGGCGCGCGCGTCCACACCACGCCCACAACGCGTGCCCAACCCCGCACCTCGCGCCGCCCCGTGATCCATCACTGTCACAGTCGGCGCACGTCAACACCACCACTACAGATGCAACGAGTCACCACCATTGGCCTCTTCTCCGCTAAACAATCAAAACAATAGTTAGCACAACAACACCTGAAATGATATATCACTATGTAACACAAATTTTTATCCTGGGTAGTAAGTGTTATTTCGTAATTTCGTATGTCTAAAAAGTATTTAAAAAACGGCTGTTATTCACCACAAACTTTGCTTTTGTGACCAGGACACTCATATTTCGAAATGTAGCTATTTTCAATGATAAAACGGGCGAACTTGTGTCTTTTCGTTCACATAAAGTCAGAAAAACCCCAACATATTCATCAAAATTAACGTATCTATACACAAAAGTAATACAAAAATGACTAGTTTCGTTACACAGTGTATTTATCGCAGGAATTTTACCAATCGCGTAATTTGTTTTAAATAACAAAGGACCCCCCCCCCCCCGCCCCACAAAAATGATTGCGATGAAGGCCATAATATTTACACGAGGTTAATGATTGCTAGGTTTAAATTAAAATTCTCCCCACAATTACGAACATAATGGGATTCCTTAATCCAGCACCGCAAATGCTTAATTCAATACGGCCCTTGTGTATGTGTGTGTGTATATATAATTTCGTTACAAATACCCAATGACTCATTGGATCACGATTCAATGCGTCACGTGCAAGGCACACCGACTAATCCACTGCTGGATGAAGGGGAGCACGCCACATGCAACGTTCGTGTCATGCGGGACTCATTTGACCATACTTCACCACGCCGGTCAGTGCGGGATTGTGCAGGCTGAGAGTACCAGACGTGGGGAGCATGGAAGTACGCTCCAACAATGGAGATCGCGACACTGCCCTCTGTTGCCCACCACATAGGGGCCGTACCATAAATGACGTCACGCGATTTTGGACGATTTTTGACCCCTTCGTCCCACGGCGTCACAAATATCTGACCCACCCCCCCCCTAGGTGCGTGACGTCATTTATGGACGACCCCACAGAAGCAGTCAATGCCCTCCGCATCAACGGTGGGACGTCCGTCCTATGACATAACGATGAGTCTGCGGATCGTAAATAATATAAATATAACACAGATAATTATATAAAGAATATAACATTAATATAATGGTACTAAATTTATATTCTTAGGTTTTTCGGTAAAGTCACGTAGGTCAAAAAATCAAATTAAAATAACAAAAGTAAAATAAAAATAAAATAAGTGATTTTTTAATTTTTTTATTTTACTTTTATGAATTTTAATTTCAATTTTTTACCTACGTGACTTTACCGAAAAAAACTAAGAATATGAATCCTTGCAGTCACGAAAGCTTCAAATCTAGAATGGTACAATAATCTAAATAATGATATAAACCATACAAGTTTTTTTTTAATGTCATCAATAATTTAGGTCTTTATAAAACGGATACAATTGCAACACCACCACGCTGTACTGTACTGTTTTCATTGTAAATTACGTTCACTGCAAAAGTCATTAAGATTTGCACTTACAGTACACATGCATCTAAATGCATTCAAAGTATTATAAACGACGAGCATCGTAAATATGTCATGAGTCTCGAAAATAACACTGGTCAACAAAAAAAAAAACATTTTTTTCTGGCCTGGACTTTTGCAGCTGTTTTAGACTAATTTCAGGGTGCTGATTCCAAATCTCAGATTTGCTCTATTACATCTCATTTTTATGCTATCGGCATACTCCATTTTCATTGATTTTATCCGAAATGAACTCTGTCACTTATGATTGCAAGTTGTTGCGAGTCAGTGACTGCTTTAGTGTTATAATATGGTGCTGTATTTTTAGGATAGTGTGTTTATAATATAATTTAATGTAGATATCCACATTTATTTAATATTTTTCTTCTGCAGTTTTTATTGAAAATGCAATATTTCATATCTCAAAAACCTAATGTGATAGACAAAAACTGATACCAGATTTGGAATCAGCACCCCAAAATTACATGAAAACCGTTGGAATACCTTGTGCCAGAAAAAGTGTGTTGACCAGTGTAATTACGTTCTGAGAGCGAACGCTTCGGATAAGGTCTTGATTTCGGCTGTGGCCAGCAAGTGACAGGAGGTTGAGCGGTGCCACGCATCACGGCAAAACCAAACTTTTATGTCGTGGTAGCCTCCACCACCCGACACAGCCAACCAAGTTCGCGGGACGGAGGGTCGGGAGGCAGGCAACCGAGGACCAAGGAGGCCATCGCCACGGCAAGATTAGACGTGGAGCCGGATTCCGGAAGGGTGCGAAAGATTTAAAAGAAAAAATGCTCTTTGAGGTCGCCTCTTGTGTTTTTATTTTTTTTTCAACTAGCTTTACTACCCGGGACTTGGATTCACCACGCCTGGCCACCTTTGTCTCCCCAGTGGCGATGTTCACACATAACACCAGTTACTCGTTTGAGGCTGAGTCAACCTAGGGGAGGCCCAGGATCGGTTAAAATAATCGTCACCGGTGGTGGCCGTGAGCGGGAATCGAACTCGGGTCGCCGGGTTCGTAGCGCAGCGCGTTAACCACTACACTACCGCTCCCCCCACACACACACACACGCGCGTCCATAGGTACACATACACGCGCTTGCTGCAGACACACGCAACTTTCAGGGTGCGTACGGCAGTAAATGACTAAAATAATAAAGCAACGCTGCGCGCAGAACGCCTTAGACCTGCAACACATTTGTATTTCACTTTACTCCGTACGCTTCCACATGCGCGGGTTACGTGACAGATTTGACGTCACAGCTCACTTGCCGTGCAAAAAAATATGCATTATTGAGCCCCCCCTCCCCCCCAAAAATACAAAAGTGTAATTGTATAATGTTTGCATGGTGTACAGTCTGGAAAGTACCCACATGGCAAATTTCAAGTTTGTTGCATGTCGGGAAGTATGCTAAACATTTTGAACAGACACACATTCACAAATGTCCCTTATATATAGAGAGATGTCAGGCGTGCTTTGGTTACATCCCCCTCTCCTCTTGTCATCCCTTCCCCATTATTATTATTATAACAATATCAAAAAGTTGCACTTTCACCATTCGGTAGGGCCCATCTTGTCTGCTTTGGGGCAGTGAGCCTGCTTCACTCATCTTTCTACACCCCACCGCAGCTTTTCATCACGGGTTTGGCTTCATGTTGACGGTGTGTGTGCGTGTGCGTGCGTCACGGCGTGATGTATCGGGCCCGCACATTTGCCTGAATAAAAATAAATATTTGAAAAAAATGTGTCACGCCCGGTACAAGCGCACAGCAACAAAAACAACAACGCGCCAATTATGATTATTTCAGCTCGCCCGGCGGTAAAGTTGAAGAAACAATTCTCGCAAACGAATTTAGCGATGAAGACACGGGACCAAGAAGTCAGAAGATTCGCCCTGACGGTGCTGGACGCAGTTGCAAGCAAAGTGCCGCGTGTCTCGCCGCTAAATTCGCTCGCGCGAGAATTTCTCTTCGACCTTCCGGCGAGCGAGCTTCAACAAAATCACAATTGTGTGCGTTGTCAAACGATTGCGATCCGATTGCGATCCGTGTGACAGTTTCATCCGTCTGGCTGGCTCGGCCGGTGGACGGGCTACACGGCTATCGCTTAGCCAGACGGCCTGAAAACAAAAGTCTATTACGAATCATAATATTGGTCTGTGAAAACCTGTACGCCTTGAAATGCAATACACTTTGACCGAACGAAGCTCTTAGATCTGAATCCAAATGGAAATTTAATTATTTAATACCATTTTTTTAATATATATAGAGGGCCCTTGAGCTCCGTAATTTCTCACCGGTGGCGAGTGTGCGAGCGAGCGTCGTTCACCCGAAATGTTCCGTGCGCAATTTTAGCGTCGAGCGGACGATGAAATCGTATGCGAGCCGTGGGCGAGGAAGCGATGTGTGCAGTTCTAATAACTACCGTGCCACGCTCCCAATCGAGGCATGGAGCCACGCTCAATTTCACGTCTTTGCTAATGCTTCACTTGATATCTCTCTCCTTTGTTGCAAATTATAGCGATGACAGCTCACGAGACGTCTCTCTTCCTTGCTATATATACGCATGTATATATATGTATGATTAAAAAAATATATATTCAAGCCGCAGACCTCGTAATGTTCCTCCTTGAGGGGTTGGTGAATGCACCAAGACGATCGCAGCGGATAACACAAGTCGGGTCACGCCTGCCCAACAACCGCCCACACGCCGTGTGGGGAGAACATTCATCCAGCAGCGGATTGGCAAAGGTAGTCGCGGGGCCTTTATTGATGTGTCCATCACGCTGCCACAGCGGAGCAGCGCACCGGACCTGCGATCCAGCGGGCGCCGGTTTGACTCCATCTCGGGGTGGGTGGTCGCGGTCTCAAACACATCGGCCCATCCAGACGCGGCAATGAAGTCACCGCAGCGAGTCACAACGTGGGGAGTTGGCGAAATACGCTCAAGTCGATGCAGCAGCAGTAGCAGCAGCTGCTCTCGAGCGCAGGTGCCCTTTCCTGCAGCAGTGGCGTCTGCAAGCAATTGCAGGGGCTGCGCCTTTAGTTTGACGCTTTCGCGACCAAATGTCATCCATAACAGAGGTTGTTTTTGGGTGAGATCGCGTAAGTATAAATGTGCCGTTAAAGCCGCCACCACCCGACACAGCCAATTAGTAAGGGTTCATATTCTTAGGTTTTTTCGGTAAAGTCACGTAGGTAAAAAAATTTAAATTAAAGTTAATAAAAGTAAAATAAAAATTAAATAAAAATCACGACGTTTAGCTGTATCAGCTATCGTGCTGTGACGGTTCCACCTGAAGACGGAGGCGTGTGTTGCCTCCGAAACGTCGTGATTTTTATTTTATTTTTATTTTACTTTTATTAATTTTAATTTTAATTTTTTTACCTACGTGACTTTACCGAAAAAACCTAAGAATATGAATCCTTGCAGTCACGAAAGCTTCAAATCTAGAATTAGTGAGGGATTTGTCACGTAAACATAAACGCCAATTAGTTACTACTTCAGCCCAGCGGTGTGTTGGAGAGTAAATCCACAACATTCACAATTTGAGTAGTACGACGTTTCGCTGGTAATTACATCAGCCAGCATCATCGGGCAATTTCCAGAATAGGGTTACGACACATTTATACTTAGGCGATCTAACCCAAAAAACCTTTATTATGAATACTATTGCACGCAAAAGCCTACGTGTTAAAACCTATCTATCCTGTATATCTCCATGCAGTATAGGTGTACATTTCAGCTGTGAAAAAAATGCTTTATAGCTCATCGCATCCCTCCAGGAAAATATAAATTCCGATTCGGATATTTATCTAGGGCAAATAAAGACGTCAGAGAGAGAGAGAAATCAGAATGGATTGCTGTTGACAAATGGAACTTGATTTTGAAAAGTAAGATAGCAATGTGCCCCGAAGAAGATACTGCTGTTCATGAATTGCACATCCCACTGTCATCGTACGAATCACAAAACACCGCCTCTGGAAAATCGCACGGAACAAAAGGCCGACACGTTGGAGGAATCCGATGAGCTATTAAGCTCTTTTCACGTATGTCCGGTCGGTGCGGGTCAGAACGTTTCTACAACAAACAATTACACAATCTTGATAGAAGTGTAAAGTACAAGGAAGATAAATAATCACACAAACAAATGAAACTAAACCATCCCAATCCTAGCAGGCAATGCCCACTGAGGTATGAATTTACATTACAGAAGCGACCTGGCCACAAATGATAGCTCAACAAAGCGGCCCATCATTTGGACGTTTAAAGCAGGCAAAATAATCTAAATTAAATCTCAATGCACGTTTCTAAATGCGGAGGGAAAAACTGGAGGACCCGGGGAGAAAAAATCCACGCGACCACGGGGAGAGAGACAAGCAAACTCCAAACATACAGCAGGCGTCAGGGTCGAGATCGAACCCACGACCTCCTGCATACCGGGCGAGGTAGTTAACATCTACTGGCCATCGTGATGATGGTGAGAGATAGAGAGACACGCAAACTCCAAACATACAGCATGCGCCAGGATCGGGATCGAACCCACGACCTCCTGCAGACCGGGCGAGGTAGTTAACATCTACTGGCCATCCTGATGATGATGAGAGAGAGAGACACGCAAACTCCAAACAAATAGCAGGCGCCAGGTTCGGAATCGAACCCACGACCTCCTGCATACCGGGCGAGGTAGTTAACATCTACTGGCCATCGTGATGATGATGAGAGAGAGAGACACGCAAACTCCAAACATACAGCAGCAGCAGGCGTCAGGGTCGGGATCGAACCCACGACCTCCTGCATACCGGGCGAGGTAGTTAACATCACGCCACGTCTGGAGGGATGCACGACACTGAGAGACAGTACAAAAAGGCGTACGTGGGTGGGAGAGCTGTACATGAGAAATCCCATATCTGAGAGGTTTTGGCACGACCTGGGCGTAATTTGACAGATTCCACTTCGCTGATCTGTTCGTGCTGCGCGTGCATTTCAGTTCACGAGGAAAAAAGCGAGACTCGACTTGGAAGGGAAAAAATAAACCTGGCACTCTAGCGACGTTAAACTCTGGCCCGTTGACAGGCTTTCTTGACTATCACGCGCCTCCGATGAGCACGGTTGGCTACGTACGGTGCGAAAGAAGTTCAGCGTACGTACGCTCACGTGCGTCGACCGGCAGAGGGATGCTGCTGCCACGGTGGTGTGACAAGGGAGGTCGCAGTTGAAACAGTGGCATTAACCACACGGCCGCGTCCGGTGAGGTCAAGTGTGCACGCTCCCAATTAATAATTTGTAAAGGTCTCGAACTGCCGCAGCATCACGTGGGTTGTCTGGCGTCGCCCCCCCCCCCCATCGACGTGGAACTCTCTCCAATCCATCTTCTTGGTTCTTTCGGTAAAGTCACGTAGAATGGAAATAATAAAATAATAAAAATAAAACATAATAAAATAATTCTCACGACGTTTCGGCCACAACGCAAGCAGCCGTCCTCAGGTGAAGAACAGGTCTGTCGATACGTTCTTCACCTGAGGACGGCTGCTTGCGTTGTGGCCGAAACGTCGTGAGAATTATTTTATTATGTTTTATTTTTATTATTTTATTATTTCCATTCTACGTGACTTTACCGAAAGAACCAAGAAGATCATCATTATTATTATTATTATTATACCAGGATGTTAATGATGGTGGAGGTATGCCGAACAGCCCTCTGGAGGGAAAGCGGCTGTCTAGAGCTCACTCTAGTTGAGTGAGAGGCCTTGTCGCCAGCAGTGGCATTCGTTGGCAATGGTGGGGCTACCCCATTGCCTTCAATAACACAGCAGACTCCCGATAATTCACGCCGCAGATAAGTCAAAATCACGGGTAATAAAAAAAATATTTCCGCGGAATACTAACGATCGGTGCGCGTGCTCAGTGATAACAGTAACAATTCTTTTTCCCTGGGTAGTAAGTGTTATTTCCGAATTGCTTATGCCTCAAAGGTACAGAAAATGGCTATTATTCCCCGCAAACTTTGCTTTTGTGACCAAGACAGTGATATTTTGAAATTTGCCGATTTTCTAGAACATTCCAGATAGATTCAGTGCTGAGTAAACATGGAGTAACTTCTAGAACATTCTAGAACTTTCCAGTAAGCAAAATAGTAGTATAAATACAGGGCCTTAAACCCACCAATTCAGTTTAGTTCCAGCTGTCTAAGTGGATACATATCTGCATTTTTCTGAAATGGTATCAAGAGGCTGCAAGCATCTGGCAGACGCATTTTGCTATGTCTGCGGCCAATTTATCAAGACAAGAGCGAAAAAGTATTCTGTGGAAGCATCTGCTAAGATGTGTGAGGCCTACAAGGTATATTTCGGCTGTCTGAGGCAAAGGTCAAAGCCGGTGTCTTCGTCGGACCACAGATAAAGAAAATCAAAATATCAGGTGTGTGGTTAATCCGCAAATCGGAACAACCGACTAACTGAGAGTCAACTGTAACGATTATCATAACACCACATGTCATCAATTATTTACGTGTCCGGGTAAGCCACGCCCATGAGCGCATGCGGCTGGTAGACACCATCCCGATATCTCCGCACAGTTTAACACGTAGGCTTTCGCGACCAATATTATTCATAATCAACGTTTTTGGGTTTAGATCGCGTTATTTATAAATGTGTCGTAACCCTCCACCACCCGACACGGCCAATCAGTAATGAGTTAATGATGACGTCACCCTGCTGCTGCTCTATATAAGAACTGGAGACACAGCAGAGCCTCACCATTCTGGCGAATTGCCCGATGATGCTGGATGCAATTACCAGCGAAACGTCGTACTACTCAAATTGTAAATGTTGTGGTTTCGCGCTTCAACACACCGGTGGGCTAAAGCAGTGAACTAATTTGTCTTTTTTCAACGTGACACTTTTTTACTGATTGGCCGTGTCGGGTGGTGGAGGGTTACGACACATTTATAAATAACGCGATCTAAACCCAAAAACATTGATTATGAATCTCCGCACAGATGGAAGCTGATGGCACCGCTCTTTTACCTGGCGAGCGGGGAGTAACGGCAACTCGTGCAGGGAGTTTCCCGATATCCGTGCGGTGATCCGCCAACACCCCCCCCCCCTCCTCCCTAACCCCCCCTAACCCCCCCCCCCCCCCACCTTCCCCCCAGTACCTGTATTGGAAGCGGAATATCTTTTGGAAAACGGCGTGCGGCAGAGAGAAGACGGTGGCCAGCACCCAGATGATGGCGACGCACAGGATGCCGTTGAGTATGGACATCCTCTGCTTGAGCGGATGCATTATGACCTGGGAGGAACAACAAGGCCCCCGTCACGTGGTAACCACACGCGCCTCGCAGCGAGCGGCACCTGTGGGGGTTCGATTCCTTGTGTTGAGGAGTGAAGTGCTGATGTCATTGTCACACTCGCCTCGGGAGAATGCCGTCAGGATAAAGTGACGTCATGCCCCCCGGGGGTATTTGAGGGGAGACCCTTGACGTGGACGGGGTCTTCGCCAAGAGTCAGAGGAGTGAGTGGTTAGGAAGTAGGGGGCTCCGGGATAGAGGGTAGAGAGCCAGGCTAAGGGGGGCTACTTTACCCGGCTGGCCGACTTGGATGAACCCTCGGTCAGTTGCTGTGGGAAGAGCCCGGTAGCCTGGTGGGGTGTAGGGAACTCCCAGTACCCTTCCCCTGGGGAGCTTAGTTACTAACTCTGTGTTAACCCCTTCCCCTGGGGAGATTAGTTAATAACCGTTGTGTTAACCCCTTCCCCTGGGGAGATTAGTTACTAACTGTGTTAACCCCTTCCCCTGGGGAGATTAGTTAATAACTCTTGTGTTAACCCCTTCCCCTGGGAAAGATTAGTTAATAACCGTTGTGTTAACCCCTTCCCTGGGGAGCTTAGTTAATAACCGTTGTGTTAACCCCTTCCCCTGGGGAGCTTAGTTAAGAACCGTTGTGTTAACCCCTTCCCCCGAGTTAGGCGTGAGCCCTGAATAAACGGTTTGGCGTCAGCCCCCACACGACCGGCTTCAGCGTCCTTTTCTACCACGCAACACTTGCATGGGCTTCGCTTTTGCGTGGGGTTTGGCGTGTTCTCTCCCCCCTGCTCTGCACGGGTTTCCTCTGGAATCTCGGGTTTCCTACCCATAAAACAAACACAATACAAGCGGAATTGACCGAAATATCTCAGTGCTGAAAGATGACTTGCAATTCATTCAATTTTAGCACCGCGGTGGCTAGGAGATGTTAACTACCTCGCCTGGTATGCAGGAGGTTGTGGGTTCGATCCCGACCCTGACATCTATATAATTGGATTTTGCGTGTCTCTCTCTCTCATCATCATCACGCTGGCTAGGAGATGTTAACTACCTCGCCTGGTATGCAGGAGATCGTGGGTTCGATCCCGACCCTGATGCCGGTATATTTGGAGTTTGCGTGTCTCTGTCTCCGCGGTCGCGTGAATTTTTCTCCGTGTCCTCCAGTTTTTCCCCTCCGCATTTAGAATCAACATCACCACGCGTCTTGAGTATTTGGCTGCTTGTAAAGCTCCGCACAACGATGACAAGCCACTTCGTTGGGCTATCATTTGTGGCCAGGTCGCTTCTGAAAAAGAGCTGCATCGCTCAATGGGGCCTCGCCTGGTAGAATAACATATAAATTGGAACCTCATTTGCCAGTACAAAATATGATAATTGTTTTTTTACCCTTCTATCTGGCAACAAAACTGACACCTTTTTTACAAAGAGTCATGTTTGCATAGACCACAATACCTGCAGTCATAATGCAAACAAAAAACATAAAAAAAACACAACTCTGATAATGTATGCACTGTCCTTGAAGTTGATTGGTCCACACCCGAGACAGCTTTCCTTAGAACCTAGTCTCACATGGGTTGGCGTCATCTGGTCCAATACCAACCAGCACTTGCCCCAATAGTCTGTGAAGGCTATACGTGGGGTATGTCTTTGTGTAGTGTGTGCTGCTCAACCAGCACTTGGCGCAAGTCTGTGAAGGCTATACGGGGGATCTTTGTCTTTGTGTAGTGTGTGCTGCTCAACCGGCACTTGCCCCAATAGTCTGTGAAGGCCATACGGGGGATCTTTGTCTTTGTGTAGTGTGTGCAAGGTGGGGGGTGCATTGCCACTGTTCTCCCGGTTGCTCAAGCGCCGTTGTTACCTGGTATCGATCGAGCGCGATGGCCGTGAGCGTGAGTGTGGACACGTGGAGCGAGCAGTACTGAGCGAAGCGGCTCACGTGACACATGGTCTTGCCGAACACCCAGTTGTTGTTCACGAATCGCACCTGAAATTAAAGGATGAACGGGTCACTCCCCCCGCTCCCCACCACCGCGTTCAAGTGAAACGGTCACACACATATTCGACGGCGAATATTGCAGACGCTAATCTCTCGTGAAACCTCCGATTAGCGCGGTTGGCTATGTGCGGTGCGAAAGAAGTTCACCATTCATAGAATCACACAGAGACCCGTAGACTCACACAGAGACCCATAGACGCAGACAGAGACCCATAGACTCACACAGAGACCCATAGACTCACACAGAGACCCGTAGACTCACACAGAGACCCATAGACGCAGACAGAGACCCATAGACTTACACAGAGGCACGTAGACTCACATAGAGACCCATAGACTCACACAGAGACCCACAGACTCACACAGAGACCCAAAGACTCACACAGAGACCCATAGACTCACACAGAGACCCATAGACTTACACAGAGACCCATAGACTCACAGAGACCCACAGACTCACACAGAGACCCACAGACTCACACATAGACCCATAGACTCACACAGAGACCCACAGACTCACACAGATACCCACAGACTCACACAGAGACCCACAGACTCACACATAGACCCATAGTTTGTTGTCTTTCCCTCGCACCTCCGATTAACACGGTTGGCTACGTACGGTGTGAAAGAAGTTCAACATACATATGTGCACACGATTTGGAATGACAAATCATTGGATAACGCAAAACTAAATGAAGGGAAGATTTCGTCGTGAGCAGAGCCAAGAGGGCCACACAGAGGAGGTTGGTGATGATGATGATTGATGATGATGATGTGCAATTCACAAATTGTAGCAGCCTTGACAAGAGATGATTGTAAGCATAGAATGCATTAAATAAAATAAATTGTGTCAATATGTTTTCGTAAAATAAATAAAGCATTGCGCATGCATGCGTATATGTTATCAAGGTTACACATTATGTTTATTTATCAGTGCAAAAAAAAAAGACAAACATATTCTTTGGTTCTTTCGGTAAAGTCACGTAGAGACAAAAAGATTGTTGTGAAAAATAAATTGTGTCAATATTTTTTCGTAAAATACATAAAACATTGCGCATGCATGCGTATGTGTTATCAAGGTTACACATTACGTTTATTTATCAGTGCAAAAAAATAAATAAAGACAAACATATTCTTTGGTTCTTTCGGTAAAGTCACGTAGAGAGAAACAGATTTTTATAAAAAATAAAGTGAATAAAAATATCACGACGTTTCACTTTTATTCACTTTCTTTATTATTTATTATTATTTTCTATCCACGTGACTTTACCGAAAGAACCAACGACTATGAATTCTTGCAGTCACGAACGTTTTTTAAGTCGAAACTGAAGACAAACACCCCCCGTATATCTGTACAGACACACCGTGAAAGCGGGCACCGCACCAAAGTGCCGTTTGGTATTGTCCAGCCCCACGCCCGGCCGCCTTTGTCTTCCCAGTGCCAACTCTTATACACACCGCACCGGTGACTCATTTCAAGGCTGAGTCAACGCAAGGCGCAGGGTTCAGGACCGACGATTCAGACATTCGACACTTCACATGCCCACACACACACACGCAAGCGAGCGAGCGAGTCATCGGTCTGGCAAGTGTGGCTTCAGTCGACCCATTTGTTACATTGTTTATTTTATTTTCAGTTGAGCCTTCAAGTGCCTCGTCCCACGTTGTGCTGGCTCGTGACTCACCCTTTCATTTTATACCACTATATATATTTACACCCACCCCCGTCCACGTCGCTGCAAAAAGCAAAAAAGTAAATTGGCATTGGGGCAGAAGTTGATTGTCGTGACAACGCAACAGCGGCGTAGCACACATACATACATCACACACACACAAATAAATCACACACACGCACACAAATCACACGCACACACAAATAAATCACACACACACACGCACACAAATCACACGCACACACAAATAAATCACACACACACACGCACACAAATCACACACACGCACACACACAAATAAATCACACACACACACACAAATAAATCACGTGGCTTTACCGAAAGAACCATAGAATATTTATTCGAATCTCAACTCCCAGTGCGTTGCAGATAATAACTGGCGGTTGTTTTGTTGTTGTTGATCGTCTGCAGCAGAGTCCCAGGTGACACCCCTCCGTGCACCCCCACCCTCGCTCCCCCCCCCCCCCCCATGTGCCCCCCGCTCCCTCCCTCGTGCAGCCCCCCCCCCCTCGCCCCCCCCCCCATGTATCCCCCGCCCTCTCCCCCCGTGCACCCCCCCCCCCCTCGCTCCACGCCCCCCCCCCCCATGTGCCCCCCCCTCTCCCCCCGTGCACCCCCACCCTCGCCCTACACCCCCTCCCATGTGCCCCCCCTCTCCCCCCGTGCAGCCCCCCCCCTCGCTCCCCCCCATGTATCCCTCGCCCTCTCCCCCCGTGCACCCCCACCCACATCCCCCCCATGTGCCCCCCACCCTCTCCCCCCGTGCACCCCACCCTCGCCCCACACCCCCCCCCCCCATGTGCCCCCACCCCCTCCCCCCGTGCACCCCACCCTCGCCCCACTCCCCTCTGCCACTAAGCGCGTGTTCTGACCGGCTGATTGACGGTCACGTCGGTCCGAACACCAGCCAGCCGAGGGTGGCGGGAGGGCATGGGGAGATTGTGCTCAGCAGAGCGGCCGGGCTCCAGGGAATTCAGGTCTGTGGCACTTTAAAAGTTACTTAAACTATTTTTTTATTTACCAGGCAAGGCTTCGCTTGAGCCACGTATATCTTTTTTTTTCCGGAAGCGACCTGGTTATCACAAATTACAAGCTTAACCAAGTGTCTGATATAATCATCACGTGGAAATGTCTAGCGGTAGCCAACTACTCTGAACGCGTGATGTTGATTTTTTAATGTGGAGGGGGAAAAACCGGAGGACCTGGAGAAAAATCCACGCGACCACGGGGGGACAGAGAGACGCAAACTGCGAATATGCAGCAGCAGGTGTCAGGGTCGGGATCGAACCCACGAACTCCTGTATACCAGGCGAGGTAGTTAACATCTCCTAGTCACCGTGATGATGCGAGAGACGCAAACTCCAAATACAGCATCAGGCGTCAGGGTCGAACCCACGTCCTCCTGTACACCAGGCGAGATAGTTAACATCTCCAAGCCACCGTGATGAGAGATGAGAGAGAGAGACGCAAACTCCAAATACAGCAGCAGGCGTCAGGGTCGAACCCACGACCTCCTGTACACCAGGCGAGGTAGTTAACATCTCCTAGCCACCGTGGCAACTTGGTGGTAGTTGATTGATTTGTTTTTGGTTCGGTGTGCCGCCAAGATCGGAGCAGGCTCGACATTGCCCACCCGCCCGTGCCTTGGAATGACGAGGTGGGAGAAGCGCCACGGGTCGAGATTGAAGGGTGATCGGAAACCCTTTGGGACCCGCGCACCGTTACCAATAACCCAGCGGGTTTGAGCAGCTGAGATACCGCGCGTGACTTTTACTCTCGAAACTTCGCCAAGCGTCTTCAGACAAATCCAGAGCAGAATAAAAAAAATCCGCGAAGTCAACATGGTGATGACAGAATGTGAATCGTTTATTTGGACTGCGGGAGGAATCCGATGATTTGCGAAACTGTTTTTCACAGACGTTCAGTACGTCGTCCAACCAAAAAAAAATCATTAATTACGAATCATAATATTGGTTGCGAACATCGACCTACACGATCTAATTGCAAATCCATGCGCGTCTTATTTCACCCCAAATTATTTTCATTCTCCAGATCGATCAGCATCACTTAGGTGGAGCGTCCAATCACAGACCTCGCAAACCAGTGCTAAGAGACTGGATGCCATAGAACTACTTGCAAGATCCCTTCAAGTGATGTACATATGGATATATATATCGATCCACGCACGAGGGAGCACGTGTTTCCACACACTGCGCGTGACGTGCGTGTGTGTTCGTCACATTGCGGTTAAAGATCTTCATGCTCCATAAGAATCGATATTGATTGACGAATCTGTGCATCGTTTCACCCCCTTTGAAAAGGCATCTATGGCCAGAGCCAAACTACAGTGTTCTGGCTCGATATGAAGTGCCGATTGTCACGTGTTTGACATGCGATATTATACAAAGTAAACACAGATGCCTCACGGGCCGAATGTCACGATCAACACGTCTGTAATGACTCAGTCGAGTGACTCAGGGAGCTCACGAGGTAAATACCAGAACGCCAAAGCCAGCTGTGATTAAACCACGTGCTCATTTAAACAAACGCACTTTTTTTAAATTCTGATAGCCAAATTGAGACCAAATTTTGAACGACTTTTTTTTCGGTAAAGTCACGTAGGTAAAAAAACTAAATAAAATTAAAATGAAAACAACTAAATTAAAACAAATCACTGTGATTTTTTTTATTTAGTGGTTTTCATTGTAATTAAAATGATTTAGTTATTTTCATTTTAATTAAAATGAAAACTTTTTAATTAAAATGAAAACTAAATAAAAACAAATCACAGTGATTTTTTTAAATTTATTTAGTTTTAATTTTAAAAACTTCAAATCTACGACTTTGTGTTTGTTTGGTGTTGCTGTGTGCGCTGTCATTGGTGACCGTTGCTCGTCAAGTTTCAAGTTTGTTTTTGTTTATCCCAGGCGGTGATGAACCCACTCGAACAGCTTCGAGTCTCATTTGCAAGAGTGACCTTGGTCACGTAAACATTGACACCCATTGACGTCGTGAGAATTGTATTTTATTATGTTTTATTTTTATTATTTTATTATTTCCCTTCTACGTGACTTTACCGAAAGAACCAAGAAGATTGATAGCCACCTTGCATTTATGATGCCCGCGTGATGAAACAAAACACGCGCCTTCAAATGCGCTTCTACGGCCGTCTGGAACGCTCTCCTTTCCGATATTAGGAAGCCACTGGGCGTCATGCACTTTTAAACCCTCGAGATTCACAAACTCGTTTCTTTAGAACTACTTTTTGTCTGTTTAGTTTGTTGTGCCACAGCGGGAACAATGCTAGGAAGAAGAGTTTGTTGTCCTTCCCCCAGCACCGCCGATGAGCACGGTTTGGCTACGTACGGCGTGAAAGAAGTTCAACACACCGCACATACCATGCGAGGTGGAGCATTGGTGCACGCAGCGCTATCAACCTGACCACACGAGTTTTGATTCCTGGCCACGGCTAATATCAGTGCCGAGTGGTAAACGCTCCTGATCTCCCTCCCCCCACCGCCACACTGCACCACCCGACCTTAATCAGCGTGGTGAAGTATGGTATTTTATGTATATATGTATAAACAAAAACACTACAATGGCCAACATGGCATGGGGGAGGCATTCATCATCCATTGGTGGATTGAGAATGGCTGAGATGCGTTGTGTGTGTTTACATATTTACCCTTCAACATGGCACTTCCCGTGTATAAGGATGATTTCAATTAAAATTATTATTATTATTAAAACACCGAATGAATATCTGAACAAAAACAAAAACGCCGCTGCACTTTTGAGACAGCCGTGGCTTCATCGGTGGGAGGTGGTGGGGGGGAGGCTTAAATCCACGATTGCAAACCAGGATACCCAGAGGTTCCGACTCAGAGTTCTGAGCCCTGAGCCCCCTCCCCTTAATCTAAGTTGTCTTGTGGTTGTTGTTGTTGTTTGACTTGCATGCAACTGGGATTTTTGCACACAGCGTTGGTGTACGGTGTTTTGTCTGCAATATTTTGCTGTCTTCTCTTGGATTTTCTGTTTGCACTTAGTCACATAGTCACTTTAAGATGTTTTCTTGTTCATGTTTTTTGTTTGTTGCGGTTGCACCCGATTCAAGAGCCGAATGACTCACAGGGCTATACCGAATGAATGAACTTGAACCCAGCCACCGTTTAAAATCCGCCTGCATGCTCAGCGATGCAGCGTCGGATTTATTTGGAGATGGCGAATGTCTGGGATTTTAAAAAAACCAGCTCCCAAAAGAAGTGTTATCACCATCGGAGCCCCCTCTCGCCGAGAGCCACCTTGCATTTGAGTTAAATGTGTTTTGGGAATAAAGCGTCGCCACCGGAGAAAGCCTCCTTCGAAACTCTTCATGGGGCTACGTTGTAACCGGTGTCCCCGTATTAAAGTATAAAATTATCACAGGAGCGTCTAACGAAAGTGCATTGAGTTACGCCTGTTCGCGCAAATACAACTCCACAAGACAGTTAGGGGGTTTGTATATTTGTATTTGTTTTACACTATGAGACCTCCTTTACCAGTGGCAAAATATAGTAGTAGGTTTTTACCCTTTAAACTGGTACAAAACGGACACCTTTATACAAGGCATCATGTTTGCAATAACCACAACGCAAGCAGTTAAAATGCAAGCAAAAATAAGCAACTCTGATAATGATATGCACTGTCTTCTAGATTTGAAGCTTTCGTGACTGCAATGATTCATATTCTCAGGTTTTTTCGGTAAAGTCACGTAGGTAAAAACATTAAAATTAATGAAAGTAAAATAAAACAAAACAAAATAAAATTCACGACGTTTCGGAGGCAACACAAGTCTCCGTCATCAGGTGGGACCGTCACAGCCGGATTAGCTGCATCAAGTGATGCAGCTAATCCGGCTGTGACGGTTTTGTTTTATTTTACTTTCATTAATTTTAATGTTTTTACCTACGTGACTTTACCGAAAAAACCTGAGAATATGCACTGTCCTTGAAGTTGATTGGTCCACACCCGAGACAGCTTTCCTTAGAGCCTAGTCTCCATTGGTGTTGGACCAGATGACGCCAAAAGGCGTACAACTCAAAAACAGCGCACTATCAGAGTATTGAGAGCTCGGGGTAAGCATTTACACTAAATCATCTGGTCCAACACCAATGGAGACTAGGCTCTAAGGAAATCTGTCTCGGGTGTGGACCAATCAACTTCAACGACAGTGCATATCATTACCATTATCAGAGTTGTTTCTTTTTGTTTGCATTTTGACTGCTTGTGTTGGTGGTTATTGCAAACATGATACCTTGTATAAAGGTGTCAGTTTTGTACCAGTTTAAAGGGTAAAAACCTACTACTGTATTTGTTTTGTTTGCGGAGCGGTAGAGCGAAAAATGGTTACTCAGCTACATCATGGGTCATCCTTTGCCAATACCAAAATATGCGAATAGGTTTTCCCTTTTTTTTCTGGCAACAAAACAGGCGTTAAGATGTTAAAACACCAAACTGAAACCTTTCACAAGGAATCATGTCTGCATTAACCTCAATGCTTTATTTTATTTCTACCTACGTGACTTTACCGAAAGAGCCAAAGAGTATGGATTCCTGCAGTCACGAAAGCTTCACATCGAGGTAGTTGATGATTTTTATTTCGATTTAAAGCTTTCGTGACTGCAGGGATTCATCTTCTTGGTTCTTTCGGTAACGTCACATAGAATGGAAATAAGAAAGTAATAAATAAAAAACAAAATAATATTTTATTATGTTGAATTTTTATTATTTTATTATTTCCATAATAATATTTTATCATATTTTATTTTATTATTTCCATTCTACGTGACTTTACCGAAAGAACCAAGAAGGGTAGTTGATGTTAAGCCACTTCGACGAGCCATCATCGTGTGGGGCTAGATCGCCTCTGAATAAGAGCTCATAGCTCAGTGGGCTTTACCTGGTCAATAAAATGAGTGTTCATACACGTGGCAGGAACGCGTCGCGCCCGGAGGGTATTTCACGCGTGCGAAGGGGCAACACGCTATTCCTATACGGACGCAAAAGGTGGGGTCGGCATTTCTGCTGCACCGCCGTCTCCTGGCGAACCAGGGGTACGACGCCTCCTGAACGCCCACGGGAATGGAGTTTCCTACCATCTGTGTGTGATCCACCAACCTTCGGTGCAGCTGCTACCCCCACAGTGCTGGACCACAGTTCGGTTAAATATCAATTTTATATTACGGTATTGTTTATGTGTGTTTTTTTTATCGTAATATATATTAATCAAAACTGGTAATGCTTCAACGTCTGGTTTCAAATCATGGGTGGCTGGAACCCCTGGGGTTGTTTTCATAGCTTAGGAGGTGATGATGCCAGCCAAGTCAAATATATAATAGGCGATGTTTCGGGCAATGGCTCTTCTTCACAGCACATAGAAGCAGAAGATACAAAGTGGATAATTGTAATAAGAGTTAATAATGACCTAGGGGAGGGCCCGGGACCGGTTCAGATAATCGTCACTGGGTGTTGGCCGTGAGCGAGAATCGAACCCGTATCGCCGGATTCATAGCGCAGCGCGCTAACCGCTACACCACCGCTCCCCCCCAAACACACTGACACACACACTGACACACACACTGACAAAGATCCCCCATATAGCCTTAACAGACTGTAGGGGCAAGTGCTGTTAGCGAGCACCTATGAAGGCCGCAACGGTACACAAGGGGGTGGGTGGCCAGCACCACGCCCGACCGCCTTTGTCTCCCTAGTGGCAATGATTACACACCGCACCAGGTACTCATTTGAGGCCGAGTTGACCTAGGGGAGGGCCCGGGACCGGTTCAGATAATCGTCACTGGTGTTGGCCGTGAGCGGGAATCGAACCCGTGTCCATAGCGCAGCGCGCTAACCGCTACACCACCGCCCCTCCTCCAAGCACACACACAGACAGACACACTGACAAACACCATCGACTCAGCTGACGCGCAAGAGTGCACGAACGAGGGAACGCCGCAATCCGCGTGCACGCGCGTTGCTCGCCTCGCTCACCAGCGTGAAGGGCGTGTTGAGGGTGGTGATCATGATGTCGGCGATTGCGAGGTTCACGATGAACATGCTGGTCGCCGACTGCATCCGCTTGTTCTTGATCACCACGTGGCACACGAGCGCGTTGCCGAACAGCGAGATGACGATGATCACCGAGTAGGCGACGATGAGCAGCGACTGAACGGTGAAGTTTTGCGCCTCGGCTCCGTGTCGCAGCGATCCGGTCATGTTGTCGAACGAGAAGACCAGCGTGCTGTTCACGAAGGCTCGATGCGACTCGTTGAACATCATCATGCCGATGTCGAGTGGCGCTTTGGCGCTCCTGTTGGCGCGCGCCGTCGTGAAGTCCACTCTCTGAAGCATCTTGAGAAAGTATGGGACGGTGTTCCGCATGTACTCGGTCATCGTCGATCTGATGATGCTGCTGCTACTGCTGCTGCTGATGTCGTGTTGAATATAAGCGCGCGTATTTGTTGTGTGTGCGCGCGTTTTGTAGCTCGTCGCGAATGGGTTTATGGACGGGGTTGTTTTGTATTGATGTGTGTGATGTGTGTACAGCACTTGTTCGCTAACGGCACTTGCCCCAACAGTTTGTTACGGCTGTACGGGAGATATTTGTAGCTAACGCGGCGTGTACTGGGTTGTGTGTGTTGGTGTGTGCGTGTTGGTGTATGTAGCTTCTGTAATGCAATATATATACGGTGTGTGTGTATGTCAGTGCGAGTGTGTGTGTCTGTGCAGTTTGCAGCCAATGCGATGTGTGCGATGGATCTTAGTGTGTGTGTGTGTTTGCGTGTGCATCCGTGTTGGGCTGTGTGTTGTTGTGTGTGTGTGTATTTTGTGTTTTGGTGCGTGTGTTGGAGTGGTGGTGCGTGTGTGTGATTGGATTGGGGCGTCTGCAGTGTGTATGCTGTGTGTGTGTGTGCAAAACAAAGTAACGTCCTTATTCGAAAGCCTCCAGAATTACCAACGTAGTCTTTAAATTATGCTTTTTAAAATTACAGCGATTATACATTCGTCTATGAAAGCTAATTTCTTCAGTGAGAATTTTTTATGATAATTACAGAACCATATAATTCACAATATCCAATTAATTTTCAGTGAAAGTAAAACATTCTACATCATATTTGCCGCACACGGCATAATTGTTGGTAATCTGTTTCGCGATATAGGTAAACAAACCGTGTATATGTTACAGAGCATTACAAAACACTGCCATTTACAATTTTACACTTATTCCCGCCAGCAAGCCTACACTGCGAACTGGCATTAAAAAGCCGCTGCTGCTGATGCTCATTCAGCCGCTACTGCTGATGAAGGTTATTCTTTTTAAAACTCTAAAGCACTCCGTAGCAGGCCATTTAAACGGAGCCTCCGCCCGTTATAACGCTGCTCTAAGATACGGTGACGAGCCGTGAGTGGAGGCTCGGGAAGCATTGCCCTGACATTTAAATACAAGATTCTGGCTGGGGAAGGGGGGGGGGGAAATGCACAGGAATAAGCACGAGGAGGAGGAGGGGGGGGTCTCACTGAGCAGGACAGAATGTCATTGGACAGAGATGAGCAGCAGCAGCAGCGAGTGTGCCCAAACATCGGCACCCACACAACCCGTCCGATCTCCCCCCGCCTTCCTCGCCGCATCTCTCGCCAGGGTCGCTTCCTGCCCAGTACTTAACGCGGCGGCCGGTGGCTTTGTGCGGCGTGTTTGTCGTCGTTTCTCTCTCTTTTTTTTTACTTTCTTTTCTCGTTAATTGTTATTTTTTTTTATTTCTCATGTTTCTATTGTTTTTCTCTTTTTTTCTTTCCTCTTCCTTTTTTTAGGCACTTCTCTGTCTCGCTGCGTCTTTGCTCTCCGTGCGGCTGTCATCTCGAGCGATCGTGCTCGCAGCGCAGCGCAACACACCGCCGTGTTGCCATTTGTTCGGTCTCGCTGATGTTTTCGGGGTTGTTGTTGTTGCTGCTGCTGTTGTTGTTGTTGTTGCTGGTTCTGCAATAGACTGCTGGCGTGTCTCTCTCTCTCTCTGTGTGTGTACAATAACCGCAGATGTGTCTATTACGGTGGCGTGTCCCCTGCACTGCCGTCCCGTCCAGCTGCGTGTACGTTGAACTTCCTTTGCACCGCACGTAGTCAATCGTGCTGATCGGAAGATGCGGGGGCAGGACCACAGAGCTAAACGCAACGTGGCTCACACCGGAGTTAGTCTCTCATCGGCTGATAGGTCACGCGTGGTGGGGTAAAGTGTGGGTAAGGGGCCGTCCATAAATGACGTCACGCACCTAGGGGGGGGGGTCAGACATTTGGGACGATGTGTGACGAGGTGGGGGGGGGTGTTGAGAAATGTGACGTCACATCAAAATGCGCAACCTTTAAATCAATATACACAACACGTTCTACTTAATTAAATAGACTTTTTAATAAATGTTTTCTCCTACAACATCAGAGTGCAGCGCCACATTAAATACGCACTACAATGACAATTGTTTAAAGCGATTTGAAGCATGTTTATTTGGGGGGTGGGCAGAGCTTTGTGTTATTTGAGAGGGGGGGTCTGACTTTTTGTGACGCCGTGTGACAAAGGGGGGAGGGGGGGAGGTCAAAAATTGTCCAAAATCGTGTGACGTCATTTATGGACGGCCCCTAACGCCCGCCTCTTCCAAGACCTCTGGCCAGCGTGGACGAGTAGGCCAAATACCCTGGACAGTGGAGGCCCTTCGGCCTGCGGAGACGTGAGCGCGGTATTAATCTCCGATGGTTTATCGCGGCAGCTGAGTAAATATGCGTACGGTACTTGAATGTTGTGATGTCTGTGGGCCATTGATCATCAGCGTGAGTTTTAGTTCACAGGTTGGCCCTTCTTAAGGCTTCATGATGAAATGCAGTCCGAGAGCGAACTGAGATCTAGAGGGTGTGACTGCGGGAATTCATCGATCTTCTTGCGTTCCGTATCGTTTTAGGGTATTCAGATCCTTCCCACAGTCACACCCTCTAGATCTCAGTGGCATCATCCACACGCTGTACGAGCCGGCGACCGCTGGATTGAGAGTCGCATCATTATATCATCGAGGTGATTTTGCCGCTCTAAGAAACCGGAGGACCTGGAGAAAAATCCACACGACCACTGCGAGAGAGAGACGCAAACTCCAAATATACAGTAGCAGGCGTCAGGGTCGGGATCGAACCCACGACTTCCTCCATACCAAGCGAGGTAGTTAACATCTCCTAGCTACCGTGATGATGATGAGAGAGAGACACGCAAACTCCAAATATACAGCAGCAGGCGTCAGGCTCGGGATCGAACCCACGACCTCCTGTAGACCAGGCGAGGTAGTTAACATCTCCTAGCCACCGTGATGATGATGAGAGAGAGAGACACGCAAACTCCAAATACACAGCAGCAGGCGTCAGGGTCGGGATCGAACCCACGACCTCCTGTATACCAGGCGAGGTAGTTAACATCTCCTAGCTACCGTGATGATGATGAGAGAGAGACACGCAAACTCCAAATATACAGCAGCAGGCGTCAGGCTCGGGATCGAACCCACGACCTCCTGTATACCAGGCGAGGTAGTTAACATCTCCTAGCCACCGTGATGATGATGAGAGAGAGACACGCAAACTCCAAATACACAGCAGCAGGCGTCAGGGTCGGGATCGAACCCACGACCTCCTGTATACCAGGCGAGGTAGTTAACATCTCCTAGCCACCGTGATGATGATGAGAGAGAGAGACACGCAAACTACAAATACACAGCAGCAGGCGATAGGGTTGGGATCGAACCCACGACCTCCTGTAGACCAGGCAAGGTAGTTAACATCTCCTATCCACCGTGATGATGATGAGAGAGAGACACGCAAACTACAAATACACAGCAGCAGGCGATAGGGTCGGGATCGAACCCACGACCTCCTGTACACCAGGCGAGGTAGTTAACATCTTCTGGCCTCACTTGTTGGGGGGTGGTCGCAGTCCCCAAACCCTCCCCACGTCCACCTTCATCACCCACCCATCGGTCTCTCCGCCCACCCCCTCGCGACCTCTCATCCCACCGAGATATAATAAACATTACATTCCACAATTCCACGGCCCCTCGCATCAAAGGGGACGCGATTTTCTTCGTACGTACGCACGTAAGGAAGTATGTTGAAGCTTTACACTCCGCCTCCGTGGTCCACAATCCAGTGGATATCTGAGCGAGCCCCAAGCGTGGTTGATAATAAAAAAGGAGGAGTGTCGGGCAGAGGTCGCAACCGGGTACCCGATACCCGTACCCTACCCGATACCCGGCTACCCGTACCCGGCCGGGCACCCGTTTGCGACCCTGGTGCGGCCGGGTACTGGTACGGGTAAGGAATCAAAACCCGTTTGCGACCTCTGGTGTCGGGGCGAAAGGGTTGGTGATAACTAAAAGACGAAAAGGAATCCAACGCGCGTGACGGACCACAGAGGAGGAGGAGGAAGAAAAGAAAGAAGAAAGATACCGGCTCGGATGTCTCCTCGGGGTCAACGAGTTCCTCGTGGCCCGATCGAGTAACGGGGGGTGTTTAATCTTGATTTGAAGATTTCGTGACTGCAGGAATCCATACTCTTTGGTTCTTTCGGTTAAAGTCACGTAGGTAGAAAAAATAAAATTAAAATAAAATATCACGACGTTTTGATCGCAACACAAGCGGTCGGGTACGGGTACCCGTTTGCGACCCTGGTGCGGCCGGGTACGGGTACGGGTAGGCCGTGAGTCACTGGTGAGTAAGCGTTTATCACTCATTTCGGGTAGGTTACGGGTACGGGTAGGGAACGGGTACCCGTACCCGGCCGGGTACGAGTACCAATTTGCGACCCTGGTGCGGCCGGGTACGAGTAAGGAATCAAAACCCGTTTGCGGCCTCTGGCGGGTGGGGGGTACCCCACGCTTCGCCCCACCTGCCCATCGACTCTGTTGCCCCCTGCTCTTGTGCTGCTGGGTCACGGGTCGGAAATTTGCGGCGCTGAACCTCTTTGGTGACTAGATTTGAAGTTGTCTTGTGGTTGTTGTTGTTGTTTGACTTGCATCCCATTGGGATTTTTGCACATTTTTGTGTACGGTGCTTTTTCTGCAATATTTTCTTGGATTTTCTGTTTGCACTCAGTCACATATTCACTTTAAGATGTTTTTTGTTCATGTTTTTGTTTTTTGCTTGTTGCGGTTGCACCCGATTCAAGAGCCGAATGGCTCACAGGGCTATACCTAATAAATGAACTTGAAAACTTGAAATGAAGCTTTCGTGACTGCAAGGATTCATACTCTCAGGTTTTTTAGGTAAAGTCACGTAGGTAAAAAATAAAATTAAAATTAATGAAAGTAATAATAGAAATAAAATAATAAATCACGACGTTTCGGAGGCAACACAAGTCTCCGTCATCAGGTGGGACCGTCACAGCTAGACTTGATACAGTAAATCTAGCTGTGACCCTCTTTGGTGACGTTCATTTATCGATGACCAGCTCCGTCTGTCTCATACTCGCATTGCATGGCGGCCCTCTTGAAATATTGAGTTTTTTTGTTTGTTATATATTTACCGATATTTTTGTTTGTTTTTAACATAGCTCTCATTGTGCTTTTGGATGCCGACCC
The DNA here is from genome assembly GCF_965212315.1 of Lampetra planeri. Lineage (NCBI taxonomy): Eukaryota > Metazoa > Chordata > Hyperoartia > Petromyzontiformes > Petromyzontidae > Lampetra > Lampetra planeri. Next base: position 4,152,829 of record NC_136162.1, read on the forward strand.
CTGTGCTGGCTAAACACAGACGAGCCCAGAAGAGATTTAATGCATTTGTAGTGCCACTCGACACAGCACTCTTCAATAGTGGTAGGAGTCTTCATTTCTTCCAGCACGAGACACACGCAGGTTTGCAAATATTCACTTCACTCCAAGCGTCCCGAACTCCCTCGCTTCCCCCCAAACTTTGTGTATATCCCTCACACCCCCTTTCCCGAAGGTTTCCTTGACCATTCACTTGGTTCCTTGACCTACCGCTTGGTTCTTTGACCTACCGCTTGGTTCCCTGACCTTCTGCTAGGCCCGTTAAGTACCAATCCAGAGGGCTTTGTTCAACTTCTTAACTGTCTGTGTCACGCACGCCGTGTCCAGAACGTCGGGTGAGTAACTTTGGGCTGTCATCTTCTTGGTTCTTTCGGTAAAGTCACGTATAAGGGAAATAAAAAAATAAAAATAAAAACATAATAAGATAAAATTATTTTATTGTTTTATTTTTCTTATAATAAAAATATTATTTATTATAATAAAAATAAAACATAATAAAATATAATTATTATTAAAAAATATTATTTATTATAATAAAAATAAAACATAAAATAATTGTATTTTATTATGTTTTATTTTTATTATTTCCCTTCTACGTGACTTTACCGAAAGAACCAAGATGAATCCCTGCAGTCACGAAAGCTTTAAATCGAAATTTTACTTTGGACTGCCATTGAATCACTGCACAGTGAGTGTGCCGTACCGTTCTCTCACCGTTGGTTCAATCGCTACGCCGTGATGTAGAATCTATCCTGTGACCTGGGGATTGCAAGTCCGGCAAAGTGTTCACCATTACACACGACAGCGGCATCTCCAATGAAACTTATTACACGCTTTTTATGAACTCACTCTGTCTGTTGTTGTATCCTCAAATCTTCTAAATTTTTACCCACTTCCCAATGTGATATCGACTGCAAACTTGGTATACTTATGTAATACTGATGACAATACTATATTCTATCATGAAACAATAAAAAATATATTTTAAAACATTATTTTTTATATGTTATGTTTCGGCTTGGCTCTAATTGTCCACGGTAAACTGACGTTGGCTATAAATGACCACGGTCCCTTGCGTTGTGGCAAGTTTCAGGGCCACGTCCTGGAGTCATGGAGTTCTTCCATTACTAGTACGGTACATTTCATTAAAGCGTGTTTTGAAAAAGTGTTTTTTTTAACGCTGAATTCGGTGCTTCTACAGCTTAGCACTGCAAGAGAGAGAGAGAGTTCGTGTTCTCGTGGCCACAGTTATTATCATGGTTGAGTGTTCCTGCTAGGTGGCACAGCAGTATATTGATCGGCTTGTAAATCAAACAAGTGGTTGCGCGTTCAATAGCCCCCGTTTGGGAGCACACGGGACACTCATCATGTTGTTGTTGTGTAGCATCGAAGTCATTTCCATTGGTTGGTGTTCGATCTCCTAATTTACAGCCCCGCTATAGCCACTGGTGGCAATTCCACGTTCCTATGGCGAGGGCGAGTCTACACATACCGGGTACCCGATACCCGTACCCTACCCGATACCCGGCTACCCGTACCCGGCCGGGTACGGGTACCCATTTGCGACCCTGGTGCGGCCGGGTACGGGTAGGGAATCAAAACCCGTTTGCGACCTCTGCCAACTGTTGACCACCACACAAAGTGGTGCTAATTTTATCTCACTCGGAGATGATGATGGGCTGAGTCAATCGCTTCAACCGACTGCAGAAGCCGCTTGCTTTACCACTCAAGCCTCCAATGGCAATTACAGTGCGGTAAATGTGACATGAGTAATAGCTAAAGAAAAATTACTAATTCAATTACACTTCAACGATTTCAAGTTAAATGACCGCGCACCACCGGTCATTGTGTAAGTTGTGTACTCGTGTCGTGAATACTGACGAGGCACACATTGGCTGGCTTTTATAAAATGACACGGGAGAGTAACTTTATTTTTTTTTATCAGGGTCATGTGTTTTATTCAGGTCATAATAAGCCTCGACTTGTAGCAGTGCCGGATTATCCTAATAGCAACAGTAGCTATGGGCCCCGCGCTAAGGGGTCGTCCATAAATGACGTCACGTGACTTTGGACGATTGTTTACCCCCCCCCTCGTCACACGGCGTCACAAAAAGTCAGACCCCCCCCCCTAGGTGCGTGACGTCATTTATGGACGGTCCCTGACCACAAACGATTGCGTCACGAAGTGGCTTATCACGTGGACATTTACAGCAGCAAAATACTGGAAACGATGGCGCAGCCTTCTTGAATCCCTTCCTCCTCTTCTGTCCACCCTGCAGAACGAGTGGGTACATCGTGGTTAGTCAATGGGCAGGTCCTGTGTGTAAAATGCAATGTTGACTCAACCTGGTGCAGGTTAGGAATCTCTTATGCACCGTGGCGCGATGTTAACTACCTCGCCTGGTATACAGGAGGTCGTGGGCTCAATCCCGACCCTGACGCCTGCTGTATACATGGAGTTTGCGTGTCTCTCTCTCACCATGATCACGGTGGCTAAGAGATGTTAACTACCTCGCCTGGTCTACAGGAGGTCGTGGGTTCGATCCCGACCCTGACGCCTGCTGCTGTATATTTGTAGTTTGCGTGTCTCTCTCCCTGTGGTCGCGTGGATTTTTCTTCAGGTCCTCCTTTTTGCCCCTCCACATTTAGAAACATGCATTTAGAGCGTTTGGCTGCTATGCATTACCACGTGATAAGCCGCTTCGTTGAGCTATCATTTGTGGCCAGGTTGCTTTAGCTGGTAAAAAAAAAAAATGGTTCATAGTCTATACTTGCCTGATACTGCAACACAATAGTTGATTTGAGTTGCCAGTCAGGATGTGCAGTAGGCCTGGATTTCTCGGGGTTGTCACGGGCACGCGAGATTATTGCCCGTGACACTAATATCGTCTAACTTGCGACGTGACATTTTTACACTGCACTCCTGCGAAGGAGCCAAATCGGAATGGCATTCGGTTCGGTCCTTTTGTTATTGTTCTCCAGACCCTCGTGGCCTTCTGGGTCATGCCTTTAATACCAGGCCTGTCTCGTCTACTTATGTTTGACGTACTCTTATGAAATGAGAGGAAAGTTTCGACAATGCAATACGTCGTGAGCGATTAGTGTCCCGAGCGAACACAGCTTGAGTCATCGCACTGCATAGGGATCGGGTGACGTTGCATGCCTATCATATGCCCATTATCGAGGAGTACAGAATTGTATTCAAATCCTAGATTTTAAGTTTTCGTGACTGCAAGGATCCATACTCTTTGGTTTTTTCGGTAAAGTCACGTAGGTTAAAAATAATAAAAATGAAAACTAAATTATATCACAAATAAAATAAATAAAATAATGAAAACAACTAAATTAAATTACATATTGGTCCTATCAATTGTACATTGATAGATAGGACATATATCCAATCTTTTTACGAAAAATTCTCCAAATTCGTTGTACAATTGTGTGTGTGCGCGCGCCTGTGATTTGGAGCGACGCTCACAACAACGAGCGGCTAAAACACGGCAAGTTGGCATAGAAGGGGGCAGAGTTGGTGCATCGGCCAGTCATCTCAGTCTGTCAACCCATGGCACCTGGGTCTGTCCCGTGACCTCCTGCCAGCGGGCGTTCGACACTTCACGTGGCCCTAAAGTGCACCTAGCCTGGCACAAGCGCCGTGATGTCACGGCCACTTAGTGGTGAATGGTGTTCGTTGTTTTCTGTGATTTGGTGCATCTGCCAGTCATCTGAGTCGCTCAACCCACGGCACCTGGGGTGTGTTCTGTGACCGACCTTACCAGCTGAGCCTTGGACACTTTCACGTGGCCTAAAAGGTGCACCTAGCCTGGCACGAGCACCGTGGTGCCGTCACTGCCACTTAGTGGTACACGGCAGTGGTTGTTGTTATAAGGACAGAGTGTGTGGAGCGATGTTGCGTGACTAAAGTCACATTTAGAAGATCGTACTTATACTCTTGATCAGTGGTTCTTCACCTGGAGTGCACGCGCCCCCTAGGAGTGCGAGACATTGCCAGATTTTTGTTTTTAGAAGGTAAATAATCGAAACACAAATTAAGCACGGGCATCGTAAGCACGACTTTGTCTCGTCAAACCCTACGTATTTATTAACATCATAAAAATAAATATTTTGGTGATTTTGAAAACGTTTTGGTTTAGCCATGTTTGTTTGTTGTAGTACAGAGTTAGCCTGATAACTTTAATGTTACATTGTCTTATGGTTGTTGTTGTTTGACTTGCATCCCACTGGGATTTTTGCACACAGCGTTGAAATACGGTGTTTTTTTCTGGAAGACGTTGCTGTTGTTTCCACGATTTTTCTGTTGCGTGTAGTCACTTCAAGATGTTTCTTGTTCATGTTTTTGTTTTGTTGCTGTTGCACCCGAGTCAAGAGCCACATGGCTCTGCAGGGTTATACCTAATAAATAAAACTGAAATTGAAAAGGCTGCAGTAAAGGTTAAGAACCGCTTGTCTTGGTGATGGGTGTTCACAGGGGGAAGGGACGCTGCCCTGGAATGCACTCGACTTGCAGTCTCCGCAGATCGCCGGTCCAGTTCGATCTCCTGGCGCGGCAGTAGCAACATCGGTGCAAAGTTCTTGAATCTCCTCCCAACCCTCCGCCACCACCCTCCCGCTGTCTACGCGACTTCAACACAAGAGAGTCGATCGGCAGGTCAAGTGTGGTGGGGTAAAGTGTGACTACTCCCACCTGGTCCAAGACGTCTGGCCGGTGTGGAGGAGGAGGAGGGGTGCGTTTCTCTCTACATAGATCTCCCTCCAGTGGAAACCCTTCTAACAGCAGTGGAGCGAGCGAGTCCCGTAATTTCGGGGGAGCCTCTTAGCGATGTAATGAGATATCGATTCCCCGAGATTGCAATGTGTGTGTCCAAGCACGCGTGTGAGAATGTACGCCGCATGAAAAGGTGGCATATTCCGCCCGCGGGCGACGTCCGCCGTGGAGATGGAACGTTGAGATCGGCTCGTGCGTAGGTGCCAGATGAATTGCGACACCGATCCTCCGCTGCCCATCAACCAGCGGTGGTTCGATCATGGGCGATAATGTGGTATCTGTGATGGGTTAACGTAATCCTCCAGCGCAACTGGAGGCTGCTACATTTAACGCGGCCTCACGAAAAAAAAAATACCAATTCTTGAATTGATTACCGACAATTTATGATCGCTCGAGGGAAGTTACTCATCATTCCACGCCTCGTCGTCATCATCAGCCGTGGTCAATTCACTGCTAGATGAATGCGCCCCCAAAAGCTGCATTGTAACACTCCATCTGCCGCACTAACCGAATTCATCGCTCCATCTCCATTGCACCAGCTCCTCTTTATAAACACACATCGCAGTGTGATAACGTACACCGAGTGCGAGCGAATGCTGTTATTATCTTTCGATTTAAAGCTTTCGTGACTGCAGGGATTCATCTTCTTGGTTCTTTCGGTAAAGTCACGTAGAAGGGAAGTAATAAAATAATAAAAATAAAACATAATAAAATGAAATAATTCTCACGACGTTTCGGCTACAACGCAAGCAGCCGTCTTCAGGTGAAGAATGAGACACTACCAAGCTAGGAGCTTATATACCTCCAACCCAGTTTATATATAAGCTCCTAGCTTGGTAGTGTCTCATTCTTCACCTGAAGACGGCTGCTTGCGTTGTAGCCGAAACGTCGTGAGAATTATTTCATTTTATTATGTTTTATTTTTATTATTTTATTACTTCCCTTCTACGTGACTTTACCGAAAGAACCAAGAAGATGCTGTTATTATCGTTACAATTAATTGGCTATCGATGCAGGCCTGGTGGAGGCAAGGCGGGTTGATGGATTACGTCCACAGAGGTTACCATATCCCTGATGCATCCGGTCAGCAGGACTGCCGCGTGCTCACAGCATGGATGGCAAGGGACTTCCCGACCCCCTCGATGGATTGTTTTAAGTCATCTTCTCGTTAGCACCACGGAGGTTCGCTCAGAAAATTCAGTTCTCCCAGCACAACGACAAAGATCCCCCGGATAGCCTTAACAGACCGTTGGGGGCAAAGCGCCGCCCATCAGCGTGTACCGTACCAATGAATGCCGACGACACCGGCACACGGAGGCGGTGGTGTGGCCAACGTCACCACGCCCGGCCGCCTTCGTCTCGCTTAGTGGCGATGTTTACACACCGCGCCGGGTACACTCACTCGAGGCTGAGTCGACCTAGGGGAAGTGGCACCGCTCTCGCCCCCCACTGCCGCATCACTGAGCACACACAAATTAATCAGAGGCCCTTGTCAATTCAATTCCAGGATGAAGTCATGTCACGGGGTTTGTTTGACCATCCTTCAGCACGCTGGCCAGCGCGGGTTGGTGGAATTGGGGGGGAGCGAGGGGAGAGATCACTCACCCACCGATGTTTATCCGTGACCCTGGGGTTGAGGTCACAACGCCGGGTTCATGGCGCAGCTGTGTGCCAAACCGCTGCGCCACCGTGCTTCGCCGGTACGCGTATATTTAGAAGGTGTTAATGAAATTAGCAGGCTAGAATTCAATTTCTCCACTTTCAAATATAAAAATGGGCCTTGCAGATTACGTCTTTTATCAGCATATTGGGGGGGGGGGGGTGGGGGGGGGTACACAGACAGGACTGGTCCAGATTTGGTTTCAGCAGCAGCTAGCAGCGTGAAGTATGATCAGCCGGCAATGTGATTTGTGATCAACTGACAGCGTGATCTGTGATCAACTGACAGCGTGATCTGTGATCAGCTGGGATCTGTGGTCAGCTGGCAACGTGATCTGTGATCAGCTGGGATCTGTGATCTGTGATCAGCTGGGATCTGTGATCAGCTGGGATCTGTGATCAGCTGGGATCTGTGATCAGCTGGGATCTGTGATCAGCTGGCAACGTGATCTGTGATCAGCTGGGATCTGTGATCAGCTGACAGCATGATCTGTGATCAGCTGGCAAAGAGATCTGTGATCAGCTGGGATCTGTGATCAGCTAGGATCTGTAATCAGCTGGCAAAGAGATCTGTGATCAGCTGGGATCTGTGATCAGCTGGGATCTGTAATCAGCTGACAGCGTGATCTGTGATCAGCTGACAACGTCATCTGTGATCAGCTGGCAGTGTGATCTGTGATCAAGCGGCTTGGGTTCCCAGCACGTTGCGCTAACCATCCTGCGGAAGCTATACTATTTGCTATTTAGAGTTCATCAGGTAAAGCCCACTGAGCTATGTAGTAGCTTTTTTCAGAAGCGACCTGTCTGTCACAAATGATAGCTCATGGAAATGTTTCGCAGTCAAATACTGTAAACACGTCGATTCTAAATGTGGAGGGAAAAACCGGAGGACCCGGAGGAAAATCCACGCGACCACGGGGAGAAAGACACGCAAACTCCAAATATACAGCAGCAGGCGTCAGGGTCGGGATCAAATCCACGACCTCCTGCATACCAGGCGAGGTAGTCAACATCTCAGCACTGTGGCACCCCACGGTGGCTAAGCAGGCGGTGAGCCTGGATAGTGCTAGATGGGCGACCAGTACCATGCTGGTTACAGGTGGATGCGGCTCTACGGGGTGGGTAGCCGAGGGCAGTGCAATGAAGGGAAAAAAAACACACGTCCCTTGTAGATCTTAAGTTTTCGTGACTGAAATGTTCCATACTCTTTAGTTCTTTCGGTAAAGTCACGTAGGTATAAAATAAAATAAATTTGTTTCTTACTGTGGTTGTCCCACCTGATGACGGAAGCTTGTGTTGCTTCCAAAACGTCGTGATTTAATTTATTTTTGATTATTTTTATTTTATTTTATACCTACGTGACTTTACCGAAAGAACTAAAGAGTACGTCCATTGTACTGTACTTTCTATGTTCCCCCAGAAAGTTGATAATCCAATCAGTTGTGACTGAATTCTTGCAAGCTGCAGCTCTACAAATCCTGGTCTCAAAGGCGCACGGTACAAAAATAATATGTTCACCACGTCTATGCTCGCTGAATTCTCAACCAACCCGCTTGGTGAAGTATGACCAACGTGGTGAAGTATGGTTAAGTAATCCCTCTGTATTCGCATGTCGTGGGGAGTAGGCCTTCACATCACAGGGCTGTGCATGCATAACAGATTTATAGCCTGTCATGCGAAGGATCCCACTCTCCTTGCACAGAGGATCAACCTATTCACTCCTCGCTGTGGCTGCCGTTAACTTTCATGGTTCATTGCCTCGTTCTTTATGGCTACATTACCACAGTCATCGGAGCACATGCATGCGTCACACGTGCTTTTTTTAAATTACTGCGTGTAAATGTTAATCTCTCGTGTCATTGGACTTTTACAACCAGTCAGATCATATGTTTGTGTAGTTATCAAACTGAGATCACTGCCAGCTGCGTTGACAGTGGTGCGCAAACACAAATTGTACGTATGTATGTTGAACATCAATCGGACGAAGCCAACAGCGCTAATCGGAGGTGCGGGGGAAGGACAACAAACTATGGGTCTCTGTGTGAGTCTATGGGACTCTGTGTGAGTCTATGGTCTCTGTGTGAGTCTGTGCATCTCTGTGTGAGTCTATGGGTCTCTGTGTGAGTCTATGGGTCTCTGTGTGAGTATATGGGTCTCTGTGTGAGTCTGTGGGTCTCTGTGTGGGTCTATGGGTCTCTGTGTGAGTCTGTGGGTCTCTGTGTTGGTCTATGGGTCTCTATGTGGGTCTATGGGTCTCTGTGTGAGTCTATGGGTCTCTGTGTGAGTCTATGGGTTTCTGTGTGAGTCTATGGGTCTCTATGTGAGTATGTACGTTGAACTTCTTTCGCACCGTACGTAACCAACTGTGCTAATCGGAGGTGCGCGGAAATTACAAGATACCAACGCCAAAAGCAGTTCTAAAAAAATAAAAATTAGTTTTCAATCTGGATTTAAAAGTGCATAACGCCAGTCGCTTCCTGATATCGGAAGGAAGAGCGTTCCAGACGGCCGCAGAGGCGCATCTGAAAGCGCGCTGTGCCCGTCTGTGTTCGATGGCGGGCCAAAAGCCGCTGCTGCTGCTAGGATGATCGGAGTTCCTTGTGCACCGCTGCCAATTCAACACAATTCGACACACTCCGTGACCTTAAAGTGAAAATATTAAAAAAGCTGAAATGCTGAGCAACTTCCCCCTCTTCTAGATTTGAAGCTTTTGTGACTGCAAGGATTAATACTCTTAGTTTTTTCGGTAAAGTCACGTATAGATAATAATAGAAAATCACGACGTTTCGGAGGCAACACAAGTCTCCGTCATCATTCATTTTTTCTACCTACGTGACTTTACCGAAAAAACGAAGAGTATGATTCCTCCCCCTCTTCATAGCACAGGGGTGAATGTTTGGAGTTTTTAGATTGATGAAGGGTGCCAACCCTGTGCATAGTACAAGAACTAAGTCGAGGTAAGGCAAGCTTATTTTGTGTAGCGAGGTGCGAAGAACTCAGGAGACCAGGATAGCGGAGTCTCATGTGCAAGGGAGACCTGGACTTCCGAAATAATATTGTACAGAAATAAAGAAAAAGAAACAGAGAGTAAAAACAAACAACTGCATTACAGAAGAAATCGAAACGCTGCGGCACGTGCCGGCTGTGACGTTGGTATTACGCAACATCGCCGGCAAGCAAATAGCATTTAGTCCCTAGTTTTCATGGAAAACGTGATTTTTCAGTCAACAGTAATAATGGATTTCCATAGTGCAACCGCAAGATGCACCTCATATGCAAATCTGGTATCGAGAAACTTGATATGAAAATAAAAAAATGCTAAATCAGTCTAGTAAACAAGTAAAATTATCATTTCAAAGGCTTGCAATCCTTTCAGCTTCATAACTTTGATCTGTTCCCTCGAGCTCAGCCATGCAAGAGATCAACACAAAACCAGTTATCGTTATTTTTTATTTCATTTCAAAAGAGGTGCAGTAAATGTGTAAGGTACTGAAATGAAATATCCTTCAAACGCGAATAAGACGTGAAGCCATGCAATAAAAATACGAAATGTTTTTTTTTTTTTCCGCGCGCTGTTGTGCGCCTCTCCCAATCAAATTAGGAATTTTGGGTTGCTCGTTCTTTCGGATTGTGCGGGGAATTGGAGCTTGCATCGGGGGCACTGCAGACAGCCAGTCTGAGGTATTAGATCGGAGCCCTTGGTGACCTCCTTGGTGGAAGTGTTCTCGCGGTTTCCCCCTTTCTCGGTCACAAATAATAAAAGGCAAAGGCGCAACAGCCCCCTGCAATTGCCCCACTCACGCCACTGCCGATGGAAGGGGGTCCTCCGCTCTCTCTCTCTTGAATATCCCCCCCGCACCCCGACGTTGTCAGGTCAGCTCAGATGTCTTAGAAGAGGTATGAGGACCCACGCTTCACCTCAGCACACGTGACGAAGCTGCCGATCGACTGAGTGTGACGTACCCATCGATATTGCTCGGTGGACAGAAGCGGGGGCTGGGAGGGGCAGAGGGAGAGATTTAGGCGACTTTATAATAAAGGTTTTTTTGGGGGGGGTTTAGATCGCGTAAATATAAATGCGTCATATTCTTGGTTCTTTCGGTAAAGTAACATAGAAGGGAAAAAACTATTAAATAATAAAAATATAAAACAATAAAATGCTCACGACGTTTCGACTGCAACACAAGCAATCATCATCAGGTGTGAAAACCACAGCAAGAACATTTTCTTGAGAATTTTATTTTTTTATATTTTTTATAATTGTATTGTTTTTTCCCTTCTACGTGACTTTACCGAAAGAACCAAGAATATGAATCCCTGCAGTCACGAAAGCTTTAAATCAAAATATAAATGTGTCATTAAACCTGCCACCACCCGACGCAGCCGATTAGCAAGGTTTTGTCAAGTGAACCCACAACATTTACAATTTGAGTACGACGTTTTGCTGGTGATAACAGCCAGCTTCATCAGGTGATTTTCCATAATTGTTAAGAAGGTGATGTCACCAGGTGTGAAGATCAGAGGGGGGGGGGGGTTAATGTAGTCATATAAATTCCAATTGATTACACGACTAAATTAACACCCCCTTTGAGGGTTTACTCTCCAACGCTGCGGTGTGCTGAAGCCGTAACTAATTTGTACGTTTTATTTACGTGACAAACCTTACCGATTGGCACGCGGCACGACTGGATGGATGGCAAGGGACTTCCCGACCCCTCGATGGTTTTTTGAAGTTGTCTCCCCGTAAGCACCACGGAAGTTCACTCAGAAAATTCAGTGCTCTCAGCAAAAAGACAAAGATCCACCTTATAGCCTTAACATATTGTTTGGGCAAGTGCCGCTGTCAGCGTGTATTGCACCAATTAAGTCCGACGACAACGGCACACAAAGGGGTGGGTGGCCAACGTCACGCCCGGCCGCCTTTGTCTCCCTTCATGGTGATGTTTACACACCGCACCAGGTACACTCATTTTAGGCTGAGTCGACCTAGGGGAAGCGCCACTGCTACCCCCACTCCCGCATCACTCGGCACAGATGGGTGGTGGCGGGTTAACGACACATTTATATTTAGGCCATCTAACCAAGAGATACAGGGTGTTTCAAAGAATTGGACCCGATTTGAAATCGCTATATCTCTGCAACCACGAACCGCCCATGAATGAAACTCTTACCACTTGAAAGGGCGGGGCATAGAGAGGGCGGGGCGTAGAGAGGGCGGGGCGTAGAGAGGGCGGGGCGTAGAGAGGGCGGGGCGTAGAGTTTCAAATGATTACCGCTCGATGCCTCTCCCAGCGCACAAACAGCCCCTAGCCTCAGTCATTCGCAAGACGCGCTGCCTCACCGTTGGAGAGGTCGCACGGGACCCCAAGACTTGGCGCTACACTCTTGGCCCCCAAGATCCCCAGACATCACCACACCCTGCGGCCTTTTCTAGTGGGGATACACGTCAAAGACCCGTGGTGTTTTTGTGCCACAATTAGCGACTAATCTGGATGACCTCAAAAACAGAATCACGGCAGCGGTGACTTCAATGGAAGAAGACACTTTGAGAGGCGTTTTGGATGAACTCACCTATCGTCTCGATGTTGTCCGTACAGCAGGTGGAGGGCACATAGAGCATTTATAAAATGGTTAGTAAAACTTGATAACTCATTAAACCGTTTGTAACTTTTAGTGTAATTGTAACATGTTGCCATCGTGAAATATACTGCTTTGAAATTGGGTCCATAATTTTCAAACACCCTGTATATTGGCCGCGAAACCCTACATGGAGGGATGATGGGCTGATTCAACCTCCAACCAATGAACGAATACATTTTATATATTCTTGGTTCTTTCGGTAAAGTCACGTAGAAGGGAAATAATAAAATAATATAAATACCATGAGAGGTTCGTTCATGAGGCTATTCACATATACAAACACAGAGACAATTTCAACCGAGAAGATGGATTCTGGCTTAGCAATCATTGGAAGGATTTGATAAACCATTTCAGGTCTTAATTGATTGTGTTCACGCTTACGTGACTTTCAGAGCGCATTCCATTTTCTGCTCCCCCCTCCTCTTTTCTGAATATAGATGGACTCGTCCATCTGACCAACTGCCAAATCGCTGTCCTTGGTGCTGACGTTAAGACAAACCGCCACTTTTTTTCAAATGTTCTTGCTGTGGATTTCACACCTGATGATGATTGCTTGTGTTGCAGTCGAAACGTCGTGAGAATTTTTATTGTTTTATATTATTTTATTATTTCCCTTCTACGTGACTTTACCGAAAGAACCAAAAATATGAATCCCTGCAGTCACGAAAGCTTTAAATGAGAATACATTTTAGGTCGCACTCATTCCACACAAAGTGCTTGCCACGAATGAACCACACAAATGAACCACAATACCTTGCTGATCTCGTCAAGCTGCATAAACCATCACGCGAACTCCGGCCATCATCACAGCAGCAGCTTTTCCCACAAACATGTGTGGTTGCTGCAGACTTGATGCTTTGCAAAAGGTATCTCTTTGGTGTTTGAACATCTTAACATCTCCTGTTTAATTGCCAGAGTATAACCTATTCTTACTTTTCATAATTTTGATACTGGAAAAAAGGTCCCATAGATACATCGAACAAAGACGGTCACCATATCGCGTGTTTTTAGATGTGTTAATGCGGCCGCCTGGAATGCTCTTCCTTCCGATATTACGAAGCCACTGGAGCTTTGCACTTTTAAATCATGTAGATTGAAAACTCATTTCTTTATAACTGCTTTTTCTGTTTAGTTTGTTGTCCTTCCCCCGCAGCTCCGACGAGCTACATACGGTGCGAAAGAAGTTCAACGTACATACGTACGTACATACAACCAGGATTACCCTCTGATTGCGAACCACTCGCTCTACCGTTGAGCCGTCTCACAGGATTATGGACGACGCACACCCTGAAATGAAATAACCCACTGGCCCGCCGTAAGGCCCCTTTTTCCCTGACGTAGCCTTTGTTTTCTGACCCGGCTCGAGGGGGAGAAAGTGCAACAGGATGAATCACCCAGCGGCTCGCTGTAAAGCCATTATTTTTAACTGGCTGCCATTTTATCCGCACTCACATCCATCAAATCGTACGGCAGATATGTGACAAACTGTGGTTGGGTTCTGGGTATTTGATGATAAAAGCATGAAATTTGGTCGCAGCTAGCGGAGGTACCAATAAAGATGTTTTTGCCACCTAAAACCATGCAGATTGTCCTGTGGTGACTTTGGCAGCCATAAAAAAAAATAGCACTAATAACTGCCAAGAATGACATATTTGTGATGTCGTTTTTAGTGAATCTTACACTTTTCATTTTTTGATATTTCTGTTTTAGAAAGCAACAATAATAATGATGATTGTCCACACTGCCATGACGCTCCTGGAGGCTGACAAAAGCAAATCTCCCACATGCGACATACACACAGCCTGAGGTTTGATTATATAGCCAAGCAAATAAACATGCTCTAATTTCAAATGTGAGTATTTTGTTCACGAACATCCATTGCTGAACGCGTTTAATGTAATGCTTAGGGCAGACACAATGGCCATGATCTATCCACTGATGTACGAAGGCAAGGCATGCGGCACACTGTTTAGAAAAACCCACAACCTGAACTGCGTGCAGTATAGCTATGAGGTATGAAGTTACAGAAAATTGAACGAGCCCTTTATGGCCCAGGAAACAACAGTAACATTTCTGGCTCTATACAAAAAGTGGCAAATTTCCAATGACAATTTGTCAATCGTAACACATTTAGAACTTGCTCCTCGTCAACTAAAACCCGGTTTTGTATTCAAACAAATTCTGAGAGCCGCATACAATTTCCTCAATCAATTTTTTAATTCTACTTATTCCGTGAATTATTGTTTCCAGTTTAAAAACAAAAATCTGTGTCTTCGCGGTCATTACAAATATCAGTACCGTTTATAAACATCAAAAGGCTATTGCACAAAACGTCGACCATTACATACCATTAAAATGTTTAAGGACACAGTGTTTGTGACGAGCGTATTGATTCCCAAGAAATTAAGAGCGTCGTATTTAATTTTTTTACATCCACGTGTAACTTCAGCAGCATAATACGAATCTTGAAACAAGCCGGCGGCAACTTGCCAACGCTGCCGCCTTCGTGGGCCAGGTGGCTCTTGACGTGAGAGCCGTTCAGCTCAATAGGCCTTGCCTGTCTCAATTAGGGTCCTGTGTCTGATGGGACAATTCAAATCGTCGCTTTGAAGAAATTATATGAAAGCTGAGCAAAAAGCTTGGTCATCTGCGGACGACGACACTATTATTGCACGAGTACCACAGGTACCACTCGCCTATGCTGACTCTTAATTGTGTGCGTTATATGTTATAAATATCATTCAATTTCCTAGAAAGCTAATCAGTGGACATGAATGGGCCCGATCATGTCTGATCTCCGAAGCCAAGTAGCTTTGAGCCTGGTTAGTACCTCGATGGGAAATTACCTGGGTGTTGTAGACTTGCACTGGGAGGTGGTCATTCCAGAAATGGGTTCTTTAATCGATCTGTGCAAAGCTCTGAACACACTGTGCGCAGCAGAGCTTTGAGGATGTTGAGTGTTAGTGCAGAGGCTTACACAACGTACTATGAAACCGACAACTTGAGTTAAATTCCTGTCTGTCGCTAACATAATTAGCACGGCTGCCTACATACGGTGTGAAAGAAGTTCAGCTTATAAACATACATAATAGTAGTAGGTTTTTACCCTTTTAAACTGGTACAAAACTGACACCTTTATTCAAGGCATCATGTTTGCAATAACCACAACACAAGTAGTCAAAAAAGCAAACAAAAAGAAGCAACTCTGATAATGATAATAATATGCACTGTCCTTGAAGTTGATTGGTCCACACCCGAGACGGCTTTCTTTAGAGCCTAGTCCCCATTGGTGTTGGACCAGATGACACCAGAAGGCCTTATTATTTTATTACTTCCCTTCTACGTGACTTTACCGAAAGAACCAATAAGATGAATCCCTGCAGTCACGAAAGCTTTAAATCGAAAATGATCAGAGTTGCTTCTTTTTGTTTGCTTTTTTGACTACTTGTGTTGTGGTTATTGCAAACATGATGCTTTGAATAAAGGTGTCAGTTTTGTACCAGTTTAAAAGGGTAAAAACCTACTACTATATTTTGCCACTGGTAAAAGAGATCTCATAGTGTAAACATACATATTGTGCAGAGCTTTCTACGTGGACTTCCTATGGGTGCTCTGGTATTCTTTCTTAGCATGAAGATTTCCTGAAAAAAAAAACAGGACAGGTCACAAACCCTTCTTTAGTCTCCCCAAGACTAGCTAACCAAACCAGTGTGGTTGAATATGGTAGGTAAAAATAAAACAATCCTATTACCAACACAGTGACTGGAAAAACACATTTCTGTTGTTGAGATGTATTCCCAGCGATGAAACCAATGGGCTGTCACATTGATAATGAGCGTGAAATTGGACCTCAATGAAAAATTAAGGAAGGAAATTACTTTGATTTGTCACTCAGCTTCATTCACAATTCCCAACGCCTTGCTTTGATTTTTTCCCCATAGGCAAATTAGCGCACAATAGGACGTAATTTTTGGTCTCTTATATTTCCTTTCAACAATCATGACTCAGTTAAGATTGAGCACTCGTTTGTCGTGCAGACACATGTAACTATAGATACGTAATTACAGTTTACTGCTGCAGTTATGGGTAAGTTTAGAACTTTTCATTTGGGACACAATTAGCGGGGATAATACAACTCATCCACCCCATGTCGTACATGGACCCAGACCAAACGTTGCACTTTGTTGCTACCATCTGTGCTAGAAAAGCTTGAGATGTACCAAGATCTTCAAATTGATAATCAAAGTTAATTATGCAATTATGATGATTGCTTTTGTTGCGATCGAAACGTCGTGATTTAATTTATTTAATTCTATACCTACGTGACTTTACCGAAAGAACCAAAGAGTATGGATCCATGCAGTCACGAAAAACTCAAATCTAGATTGAGGGGGGGGGGTCAAAAATCGTCCAAAATCGCGTGACGTCATTTATGGACGGCCGCCAACACGGCTGTGAGATATTTACACATTTGTTGCGTCTTGTTCAAAACTTGTGGTTTTCCAGCCCACGCTATATTTCATTATTTACAGATTTGATTGAAGTCTCAAAACCAAAACTGTAATATAACGGGGTCTTTAATGTCCATTTTTTTTTGCAACAGAGTCTGCGCTTGGGCAATTCTCAGAATAAAATTATCCGGTAACTCTGGTGAGAAACAACTTAAGTTTAACATGTAGGCTTTCGCAACCAATACTAACCATAATGGAGGTTTTTTGGGGTTAGATCGTGTAAATATAAATGTGTCGTTAAACCCGCCACCACCCGACACAGCCGATTAGTAAGGTTTGTCACGTAAACAGAACGTGCCAATTCGTTACTACTACAGCACACCGGTGTGTTGGAGAATAAATCCACAACACATTCATGGCTTTATATTCTTGGCTCTTTCGGTAAAGTCACGTAGAAGGGAAATAATAAAATAAAATAAGAAAATATTATTTTATTATTTATTGTTTTTTCCCTTCTACGTGACTTTACCGAAAGAACCAAGAATATGAATCCCTGCAGTCACAGAAGCTTTAAATCAAAACATTCATGGCTGCCGCCTGATGAGGCTGGTTGTAATTACCGGCTAAACGTCTCGAATTGTAAATGTTGTGGTGGGTATTACTCTCCTACACACCCGTGCGCTGAACTAGGTGGTGGTGGGTTTAACGACACATTTATATTCACGCAACCCCACCGTTCTATTCTGGAGAAATGAACTATTCATTAATTCCAGATGGCTCAGCAGTACACCATGACCTGTCCATGCTTTCAGTTCTACCTCGTGTGCAACTTACAGGGAGGGTGTGGTCCAGATGTCCTGTGACCCCAATAAAAAAAAAATATATTGTTTAAAAGTGAGATTTATTGAATACAGAAATTGATATGCAAAGTGAAAAACAAATGTGAGGATCAATTAATTGGGCAGGGGGGGGTGTCACAAGACATCTGGACCACGTTGTGTGTGGGGGGGGGGGGCAACAAGGCGCAGCCCTGCAATTGCTCACTCGTGCCCCTGCTGGCGGAAAGGGGCATCCACTAGAGCAGGGAGTTGTAGACGAGGCTCTCTGGAGGGTACATTGGTCTACTCTTCCACGCGACCATCATCTTCTTCATCAGTGTGTGGTGTTGCGAATGATTGTTGTGCATTTGAATAAGGGGCCGTCTATAAATGACGTCACGCGATTTTGGACGATTTTTGACCCCCCCCCCTTATCGTCACACGGCGTCACAAAAAGTCAGACCCCCCCTGAAATATGACGTCACAAAGCTCCGCCCCCCCCCCGCCAAAAATAAAACATGCTTCAAATAGCTTTAAACTATTAAATGTGCCGCTGCACTCTGATGTTGTAGGAGAAAACATTTATTAAAAAGTCTATTTAATTAAGTAGAACGTGTTGTCTATATTTATTTAAAGTTGTGTATTTTGATGTGACGTCATCTTTCTCAAACCCCCCCCCCCTCGTCACACATCGTCACAAATGTCTAACCCACCCCCCCCTTAGGTGCGTGACGTCATTTATGGACGGCCCCTAATTGCAATTGCCCTAAAAAAAACTTTGCCTCATTATATGCATATTTTATACATTTAAGGCTGCCGTATTTATCGACGGATGTGTTGTATTATTGTATGACGGCCACAGTTGTATTTGTTTGCTTTTACGAAACGCGATCTCACTGCTCTGCGGCTTCCGTAGCGGGATTCGCTCTTGAGACGCCTCTCGCAAATACCCTACAACGGATTAGCATAGAGGGGTCTCCCCCCACTCGGCCATTGGTCAGAGCCGACCACGTGGCGGTGGCAGCGTGGCGCCCGATTGGCTCGTTGCGCTCCCCCCCGTCCGTTCCCGCGCTTTTTGCTAAACCACGTGGGAAATCTAAACCGCGTTGCGCGCCCCCCCTCCACCGCTCAAAGCCAAACGGGAAATTCGAGCAAAGTTTGTCGATTTGTACAATTATCGTTAAAACATTTAAACATTTAATTTTATTCCCCCCCTCTCTCTCTAAACTGTACTACCTGAAGGTGTTTTGCAAACCGGTGAAGAGAATCGTGTACGTTGTGCACCCAGTATGTGTTAGGCTCCTCGTCTTGCGATTGACTGGCGGTGAATGAATTGTCAACACGATTTTGGAAGATTTAAAGAAGCGGGCTTTTACAATGGGCGACGCGTAAGTTTCTCTCGTTACCGGCGATGCTCACGATTTCTCTCCACCGCCTCAAGGCCTCCCACGAGTCGTTGCCACGATCTCTGGCCCTCGATAGTTGCAGCAATTCCACGTCTCGCTCCTTATACCACGAGACTGACCTCATACCACGTGACTTACCTCATACCACGTGACTGACCTAGCTTCTCATACCACGTGACTGACCCCGCTCCTCATACCACGTGACTGACCCCGCTCCTCACACCACGTGACTGACCTCACTCATACCATGTGACTGACCTAGCTCCTCATACCACGTGACTGACCTCGCTCATACCACGTGACTGATCTCACTCATACCACATGACTGACCTCGCTCCTCATACCACGTGACTGACCTCGCTCCTCATACCACGTGACTGATCTCGCTCCTCATACCACGTGACTTATCTCGCTCATCATACCACGTGACTGACCTCGCTCCTCATACCACGTGACTGACCTCGCTCCTCATACCACGTGACTGACCTCGCTCCTCATACCACTTGACTGACCCCGCTCCTCATACCACGTGACTGACCTCGCTCCTCATACCACGTGACTGATCTCGCTCATCATACCACGTGACTGACCTCGCTCCTCATACCACGTGACTGACCTCGCTCCTCATACCACGTGACTGACCTCGCTCCTCATACCACGTGACTGACCTCGCTCCTCATACCACTTGACTGACCCCGCTCCTCATACCACGTGACTGATCTTGCTCCTCATACCACTTGACTGACCCCGCTCCTCATACCATGTGACTGACCTCGCTCCTCATACCACGTGACTTATCTCGCTCATCATACCACGTGACTGACCTCGCTCCTCATACCACGTGACTGACCTCGCTCATACCACGTGACTGACCTCGCTCCTCATACCACGTGACTGACCTCGCTCCTCATACCACTTGACTGACCCCGCTCCTCATACCACGTGACTGATCTTGCTCCTCATACCACTTGACTGACCCCGCTCCTCATACCATGTGACTGACCTCGCTCCTCATACCACGTGACTGATCTCGCTCCTCATACCACGTGACTGACCTCGCTCCTCATACCACGTGACTGACCTCGCTACTCATACCACGTGACTGATCTCGCTCCTCATACCACGTGACTGACCTCGATCCTCATACCACGTGACTGACCTCGCTCCTCATACCACGTGACTGACCTCGCTCCTCATACCACGTGACTGACCTCACACCACGTGACTGACCTCACTCCTCACACCACGTGACTGACCTCGCTCCTCACACCACGTGACTGACCTCGCTCATACCACGTGACTGACCTCATACCACGTGACTGACCTCGCTCATACCACGTGACTGATCTCGCGCTCCATCTCCAGATGTTCGACATAGGCTTTAGGGCGGGCAAGCTTTCCAGGTTCCATCGGCCTCAGAGTGCAATGCGCTCACCGCTTTGCTTATTCCGCTCCACACCATTGTACATATATACACAGTAAGAATAACTACTGTAGCTGCATTTAATTGAAACGTGTTCGATGTTATACTTTGTTGTTGCTGTTTCCCTTCTCTGCATGAACTTATCTTCCTATTTTAACGGATGATATATACAGTAGTGCCTTATCCAAGGCAAAGATTTAACAGCGGTACAACAACATGCGAATGTAACGGTGCAGACGAGGTGAATGAAATAGATGAGGAAGCAATGGGGGGCCAATCTGTGATACGTGAATTCGGTGACAGTGAAATTCATGACAGTAAATGACGAATGAATTGCATGAATGAATGGGGTTAATGAGTGAAAGCCGTTTAATGAAAATATGAAGAGGGAACAGTGACGGTGGTGGTTATGAGGGGCGAAGATTAAGGGGTCGTGGGGTGAGCAAGGCAACAATGCGTGTGAGTTGTGAGGAGTGGGACCTTAGCGAGCGAATGCGGAGGGGGAGGGAACAGATAGAGAGAGAGACAGCAAAGATTGAGAACGTAGTTGAGCGAGAAGACACATCAACTCTTTTCACAATGCTCTCACGATGTCCCCCAACCCACCCCTCTCCCGTAGAAATGAAGAGGACACGTTTAAAATATTGATTGCCACCGACATCCACCTGGGCTACATGGAGAAGGATGCAGTGCGTGGCAATGACACGTTTGTGACGTTCGACGAAATCATGGAGATCGCGCGCTCAAAGGACGTACGTACACCTCACGGCCGTCACAGCTTCTACTCGTGCCACAAACACACCCCGAATCCCCTCACAGGGCGGGAACACATTCCTGCGGAGGGAGCTGGTAGGAACGTTGGGTTGCTCGGTCAATGGCCAGGGTCAACGGCGGCGTGGTGTATTCCGCAAATATGCCCGACTGTGAGGGCGGGCACAAGCCGGCGTGAGTAGGTTAAACGTTGAGTTTTATAAGGGCACCACGGGGTGACCAGCCCCTCCCCACCCAGATCCACCCCTCCCACCCCCTACCCAGCCCCACCCACCCTCCCCACCCAGCCCCTCTCCACCATCCCCACCCAGCCCCTCCCCACCTTCCCCTCCCCACCCAGCCCCTCCCCACCCTCCCCTCCCCCACCCAGCCCCTCCCCACCCTCCCTCCCCACCCAGCCCCTCCCCACACTCCCCTCTCCACCCAGCCCCTCCCCTCCAATTTTTGGATGCACGACGGACGGACACAATAATCCCCTCTGGGCTGGTAGAACCAGGTGGTTCCTACCCGTATTAAGGTTCTTGTAGACCCTAGGCACTTGTTTTTCGCAGGCCTCCAGTGATTAGTTTCTACAGCTGGTACTGCTGCTGCTGCCCCATGTTACGACTACCGTCGCTGTCACTCGATTGTTTCACGCGTACTTCGTCCGTAGGACAACAACGCCGCTTTATCTTCCTTTGCACCCTCAATTGAGAATGAGATTGTGCGAAAAATTATATTTGAACATGTTTTTGCTAATTTTGCAATGAAAAAATAATGTTCATCTCCGGTGTTAATTTCTCTTACCTTATAAAAAAAACGATTGACATGACTGTGCCTAAATCTTTATTTAAAGCTTTCGTGACTGCAGAGATTCATATTCTTGGTTCGTTCCATTTAATGGGCGCGAGTCTTCTGCGCGGGAGCAGGAAAGTGTTATCGCGTAGAGATCTGCGTAAAATGCATATTTTTGGATTATCCGCGATTTTGATATTATCCGCGGTCGTCCTCCCCTTCATTAGCGCGGATAATCCAAAGTCTACTGTACTCAAATTTGGACTAGAATTTATTGGTATTTAAAGGTTGTTTCGGTTATAAACCACCTCTTGAGTGTATAAGATTTGTGGAAGAGATGGTAAGAGCCCATTTGTACAGATACCGCCATGACTCTACTTCAAGTAACTTCAGTTACTTGAGGTACCAATATTATCCATAATATAGTTTTTTGTGGTTAAATTACGTAAATATAAATGTGTCGTTAAACCCGCCACCACCCGGCACAGCTAATTACTAAGGTTTTTCACGTAATTTAAAACATGCCATTTCATTACTACTTCAGCACACCGTTGTGTTGGAGAGTACATTTACAATTCGAGTAAGACGTTTCGCCGGTGATTACAACCAGCCTCATAAGCCGACAACCAGAGTTATGGGGAAATCCTCTTTCGGTCTTAAGTGACCTCACATTACATTTCAGAGTTGAGAAACGCCGAGTCGGGTCAACTGCATCAGAGGTCAAGAGCTCAGGCCTGGCACCGTTGAGATTCTGGGTTTCTGTCCAACATAGACATGTGATTAATAAGCGGTTCTCAAGCGTAGTGGAATGGATGGCAAGTTAAGTTTAAAAGTACAAATTGCACAGCATCAATCGTTACACTCTCAACAGGTACCCATTTACGGCTGAGTCGACCTTGAGAAAGGCCCAGGACCGGTTCTCCAATGCCATTTAAAAAAAAAATCTTGATTTTGATCGAAGCTCTGATTCCAAGCTCAGAATTCATAAACCGAATTGATTGCCATTCCATTTGCACGGTGAAATAGGACTACCCACATATGCTGTTTTGTTGGATGGGGAGAAAGCCCACTTTGGCTTTTAGAATCCTTTCATGCACCTCTGGAAGGCTCCCATATCAGGACCCTCAGGAGGCTAAGGTCATCGCAAATGACTGCTCACATTCACTGAGTTTCCCGTCGCTTTGTGCTTGTGATGGTACCATTAGCAATTACGATTCAAAGCAGCCCCTGCAATGCATGGCTTATAACTAAAGCCAAAGAACAGAACGTGTGTGAGAGAAAGCCCACCGGGGGAGAATGAGACACGAAGCCACACAGTGTTCATTCTCTCTCCCTCGAAGAGTAACCACACTTTACCCCACCACACGTGACCTACCAATTGACTACACTGGTTGTGTACCCATTTATATTGCTGAGGTTTTTAGTACTTTTATATCTCTCGGAGGAGAGATAGCGAACGGCTCGGAGATGACCGACAAGCGGCCAGAGACGAGCGGGAAAGGTAGCCGGGCGGTGAGCGGAAGCCAATTTCCCTGCCAGTTACTTACCCAGGGAAGCCCCATGAGTGCGTGTCCAAAGACTCTCTTATGAGGGGGTCCTGCTTTGGGATGTTTAGTTGTTTGGCATGTGTTGTACCCCTGAGATAATGCCGACAGTGCTCCACGTTGTTGTCTCCTGGTCACCTTACAGCCCCGCTCCTACATCACATTACCAGGCGATCCACTGGTAGAAAGCCAGCCACCCATCCACGAATTAACCAGGCTCAAGCCTGCTTAGCTACCCAGATATTGGGGGGATCAGCCACATTTATGGTGATTGTGTCATACGCAAGTATTATTGAGTGAAAGCAAATGAGTTTTCGTTTTATTGTCCTCCCTGTGGTCGCGTGGATTTCTCTCCGGTTCCTCTGATTTTCCCTTCCACGTTTATAGCATTTGGCTGCGATAAATTTACACATGAAAAGCCACTTAATTGAGCTTTCATTTGTGGCCAGTTGCTTCTGAAAAAGAGCTATGTAGCTCAGTGGGGCCTTACCTGGGGAAATAAAAAGGGTAATAAAATACAAAATATAATATTGATGCCAGGAAGAATTGAGTAGACGCCCCAACCATTTCCTTCCAGTTGTGAGTTGGACACTGGCTGGTTAAGTTCGAAAAGAAAAAGTACGCAATAAATATCTTCATCTGCTTTTTGATCAAACACTACGTGCGATCCATCACAATGAACCTCGTCCGGGGACAGAAATTGGTCTCTTCCACAAAACGGAGCCACCGATTTTGTTTACTTCAACAAGGAACGCATGGCCCATTCACTCTACAACCGGTTCCAGTTACACAGTTTGGCAATAGTGATGTAAATAAATGGATAAGTACAAGAGAGAAGACATACAATTGCACGAGTGCTCGGAAATTACACCACCTTGCAGCTGCACACGGAGAGCAGCAATTTGGCTGATTTCCCAATTTTCCTGGCAAAAGACTTTTGATATAATTTATTGGCTTTATAACGGCTGGACTTAAAATTCCTGAACATTCAAAGTGCTCTAAACCAGCGTGTGATGCCGATTTATATTTATTCCGTGTGCATAGCCCTGCAGTTTTTGATTAGTTATTTATCATGATAAGTTATTGTTTCAGAACTAAAATACATTAATACAAGTACATTTAACAATGTCAGGCAAACTCCAGTGATTTTACATAGTATGTATGTTGAATGCCTTTCGCACTCTACGTAGCCAACCTTGCTAATCGTATGTGCGGGGAAACTCTGCTTCGATAACGGTGCATCCCCGCAAGTTCTTGCTTATTCTGCTGCTGGCTGAAAGGGCCTCAATTATAGGGAACTCTAGAGATAGTCCCTCTAGATCAGGGGTTGGCAACCAAATTAACAAGCAGAGCCATTTTTTTCGAGTTCGGAAAAAAAAGTCCTTAAATAAGAGCTGCGCGCGGCTACGGAGCTGCAGGTTGTCGACCCCTGTTCTAGATGTCTGTAAAGTAACTAGAGAAGTTACACTTTACCCCACCACACGTGACCTACCTTTCGACTAACTGTTGTGTACCCATTTCTATTGCTGAATTTTTGTACTATTATTATTTTTGTTTGTCCACCACTGGGTGGACAGTGGCAGAGGGATTTAATAAACTTGGCTCATTGTTTCAACTGACGCGCCGCCGGGAGATCTAACCGGCAACTTCTTCCGTACCCTACAGAGCCAACTGCGATTATTGGAGGTGCGGGTAGGACACAACAAACTAAACACAAAAAGCAGTTCTAAAAAAAAATGTGTTTTCAATCTAGAGGATTGAAAAGTGCATTGGTTTGGTGGCTTCCTAATAACGGAAGAAAGAGCATTCCAAACGGCCGCATTATAATGCAAAATATACACAACTTTAACAACCCGATTTGAAACTTGTTGATTATCGCTGGGTAAAGGGAAAGGCCAGAGGGGATAAGCTATTATATGCAAATGCATTCCCTGCTTGTGAAAACTGACACATTTAAGCCATGGAGCTTGTTTTAGTTCTTCTCACTTTCAATGTGATCATTATACAAGTTAACTGCTTAAGGTATACCTTTGGAATCCTTAATTACCATTCTGAATTTGATTTGACTTGGCAGCTGCAAAATTGTGTTTGTGCCTCCGTTTCTGAGTCTGTCTGAAGTTGTTACACGGTGACAATTCTCTGCCTCTTATGGTTCCGAATCAAGATTATTTTTCTGGTGAATGCCTTTCCCTAGATGATGAGTGAATTATTGATGTTGTCTTGTCATATTTTTAAGTTTTTTTACGTGCATTGTAATGTTTGCAGATGAACTTTCATGAATAATATGCAGTTTTTTTCTTTCCGGGCCGTCAATATTATTCAGTCAGTGTATGGTTTCAGTGTGTGACAAATTTTCCCAGAACCCTCCTGGTTCTCGTCAGATCTCGGAAGCTATGCATCATCGAGCCCGGATTCTGCATGGGTTGCTGTGACCGCTGTGACCGCTGTGAATACCACGTTGTTGCAGGCTGCTTTGGAGCCGTGTGGTGTAGGGGCCAGAATAGCATTGTTCGACTGTACTTACTATGCTCCTACTGAAGGAACCCACTGGAGCTTATTAAGAAAGCCACTGGAGCTATGCACTTTTAAATCAAGATTGAAAACTGCCTTTTGCGTTTAGTTTGTTGTCTTTACACCCACACCTTCGATTAGCACGTTGGCTACGTACGGTGCGAAAGAAGTTCAACATACATACATACTCTTCTGTGCTTCCCACCATCACCCAGCAGCATCAACAGGTCCCCCACTTTCTTGATCGGCGGGTCGCGTGTGGTGGGCTAAAGTGTGGGTACTGCCACCTCCAAGATGTGTGGCCGGTGTGAAAGAGTGGACAAAGGCACCCTCTAGAGAGGCTGTCTAGAGTTTATCTGAGTTATGATGTCCGTACGCTGAACTTCTTTCATACAGTACGTAGCCAACCGCGCTAATCAGAGGTGCGGGGCAAGGACAACACCTGCGGACAACAGTTCTGCCAGCAGTGGCACGAGCAAGCAGTTGCAGGGCTGCACCTCTATCACCTTTATCAACAGTGTCGTGTTGCCCGCAGGTGGACTTCGTGCTGCTCGGCGGAGACCTGTTCCACGAGAACAAGCCATCCCGCCGGGCGATGCACGCCTGCATGGAGACGCTGCGCAAGTACTGCATGGGCGACCGCCCCGTCACCTTCGAAGTGCTGAGCGACCAAGCGGTGAACTTCGGCGGGAGCAAGTACGCGGCGCAGACCTTGCATCGGCCGACATCGCAGTTTTGTCCCTGGGCTCGTAAGCAGCGATTGGTGTCGCCTACTAAGGTGGACCCATCATCGTGACGACACAGATGTGGCATCGGCCGAGATCACAGTTTTGTCCCTGGGCTCGTAAGCAGCGATTGGTGTCGCCTACTAAGGTGGACCCATCATCGTGACGGCACAAATGTGACATCGGCCGAGATCACAGTTTTGTCCCTGGGTCCCCAAGCAGCGTTTGGTATCGCCTACTAAGGTGGGGACCGATCATCGGGACCTCTGGTGCGGGGCGTGTTGGTCGCTCGACTATGGGGGGTTTTCGCGGTTCGGCTCCAGCAGGCCACCCCCGGTCGATGCTGCGGCTGTAACGGCCGTGGGACTTTGAGCGCCGTTTTCTGTTTCAAGGTGGGACGTTGGGGCATCTCGCGACGTCCTTGGAGCAGGAGCGTGGCGGCGGTGACGGCGTGGTCCAAAGTTTTGCCAGGATTTAAACGTTTGCTTGAGACGGATTTAATTGGGAAACAAGAGGCACTTGTTCCTCCTTGTTTGCAGTGAAAAAAAAACTTAGCAGGGCCCACCCAAAAACGAGCCTTGACACTCAGTCAGGTTTTCCCGAGATAAATGAAGGGCATTGTTATTACTACTCAGTCGTGAGAGCATTTGTCCTCCTGGAGGCTCAGCTGACTTTGGCAACTGCATTGCTTTAGGGGTCCGACAACCTCAGAGCAGAGTCGCCGCCCCAAGCCACCAATTTTAGGTGACGTTTCAAAGTGATTTTCTGCTCAAATTGATCATTGAGTTGGTGCTTATCTTCCGTTTCCAGGCTTAAGCCAGTGGTGGAAATTCTGCATTCCTATAGCAGGGAAGAGCTTATCCATAGGACTGCTACCGTTGACCTGCTCACAAGGTGGTACTGAGAGGGATGATGGACTGAGTTAACCCCCAACCAGGATTTGAATTTGCGTGCCTCCAATTGTGAGCCACTCTGCCTCCTACTCACTTTACCGCCGAGCCTCCAGGCCGGTGATGATTATTCCCTTTTTTTTCCTTCCCCATTTCCTCGGATTTCAGATAACAAAGTTTGCTGGCAAAGTGCAGCATTCAACGGCAGCGCGCTTTCAATCGTTTAAGCGTCGGGCTCGCTGTCCCGGTCTCCCCAGCGAGTGTGACGGGATTTGGCCGCTGATTGTGGAGCGGAGCGGAACTATTTTCTCTCCGGTCCTCCTGAGCCCAGTTTTCTCCAGCGCCTGAGCACAGGAATGTCTCTTGTCAGCATCTCGCTGTCATGAGTTTACAAAAGATTTGGATTTTATTTTTTTCCGCACGATCCTGCTGTACGGCTATTTATAGTTGCACATGAATTGGACACTTATTGGTGCCAATGTCTTGCCACTTTCTTTGGCCCAATGCAACGTCGGCACTTCCTGGCCAAGCACGTTGTGCTTTCACTACGTTGTCCCCACTTGAAGAAGGACGCTTGTGTTGCGCCCGAAACGTCGTGATTTAATTTATTTGTTTTCATTTATTTTATTTTATTTTTTACCTACGTGACTTTACCGAAAAAAATAAAAAAAACAAAGAGAATGCATTATTAATACCAATGCTTTTTAATCACTGGTATTACAGTGATTACGTTTATGGAATAGTCGTTGCGTTATTCGATGCCAGATTAACGTGGTGACACCATGAATATATGCCGCCCCGACTGGACATCTGTGAAAACGAGCTTTATAGCTCATCGAATTCCTCCAGGATAAAAAAAAAGATTTCTGATTGTGAATATGTTCGCAGGGCCCTTGTGTAAAATCTCACAATCTGAAAGCAACTCTTTTATCAGCAACTGGGCCCTCCCTCCCACTCATCACAGACAAGAGGAGTTAGACAGATGTGGTTGATGGTACACTTCAAGATTGGCTGATGACATTGTTTTTGGTTTGGAAATGTTCACCACAAGATTGATTGGAATCACTTGGAGACTTTTAATGTGCAATTTTATTGAGGGACTTTATGTTGTTGTCTTGGTGTGGTCTGGGACTGTTCTTGCTGTTGTTTTGCTGCCTTTCCCAAGCTTGGGAGTCGGTGTACTTGTGGAATTTGAAGTTATATACTTGATCTGTTTATTTTTAGTGATTTGCTTTCTTTTCCTATACTTTACACTGATCGTTTTTTTGTATTTTTTGTTGTTATTGTAACATTCTGTCCTGTCCCTACTGAACATCTGTGACAAAGAGCTTTGTGGCTTATCAGATTTCTCTAGGATAAATAAAGATGCTGATGCTGACGTCAAGCAGCAGAGTAAACGTATATTTGCCAAAGACATATGGAAATAACAATGTATTCAAAGTAGCAAACGAAAAGACTGGAATTCTGGAAGGCAGCAGGCGTCTTCTATTCATGCTTGGATCATTGAAATAAGGTGGCCCAGAGATGCTGATGCATCTGCATAAGCTGAAGCTGAAAAAGATTGGGGAACAATTTTCAAGGTTCTGGGGAAGTATTTTATTCGCATACGCTTGTATTATTCAAGTGTACGGCTACCTCTAGGGAAATATGTTTACTAAGCCTCCCAGGAGAGGTGCTTACCAAAGATTTGTCCAGTAGGATCAATAAATAAATAAAAATCGCCGGCCTGGAAATGCAGTGGTTAACTGAAGCTTCATTTAAGTGTCAGGAAACTTACGAAGGTGATTTGCTAATAATATATATTTTTTATAATATAGTATGATGGTACGAGTATAATGATATGATGGCATGAGAGCATATCCCGCACATTTGCGTTGGATACACATCTGCGATGGAGGTGGAGGGTGGGGTGGAGGCCGTGACATCAGTGCGATGCACGGCACCCAGCCAGGCAAGAATGAATCCGCCCAGGTAGCCAGCCAGCAAACTTTTGTGTAATATAGTATGATAAGCATTTGTTTTCAAAATACGGACACTGTAAATGGGCAAATTTTTGGTTAAGAAAGATGACTGTTGTAATGACTTATTCAGTTGTTACCAGCTTTTACTGCTCCGAATGAACTAAAAAATCGAGCAAAAATTACGATTACCATTTGCTGAAAAAGCGATTTAATTGTGTTTGATTATGGAACATTCAAGACCGCGCTTGTTTGTCTTATTTGTTGCAGGTTCCCTTGGGTCAACTATGCGGATCCAAACCTGAACATCTCCATCCCTGTGTTCAGTGTTCATGGGAATCATGATGACCCTACAGGGGTAAGACAGCGTCTTACGGAAATACGCGTGTGAATTTAAACATACAGAACGAGCGTTATCAACCTCGTCACGAAACTTTTTAAAACCAGGTCATCCGAGGTTCCAAAACATTCCATGTTGTTTCATCGCATCTCAGTGGGTTTATTTCACCTCCTGGTTAAATGAAGGATTCAACAACAACAGCACCAAAACTTATCTCCCCCCCAACATAAAAAGTAAGCATCAAAATTAGCATCATCTGCACATTAATGCAGTCACCAAAGTTGTTTTCCAGAAAGATTGTGAATTTGTACAAACTCTGGCCTAAATTGTGCATTTTTTGCACAGTTGCTGAACCACAAAGCCCAAAAGGCCCATCACATCAAACGGCCAGCAACAAGCGGCACTGTTGTGTAATAGATAGTTGAGTTGAACAAGGTTATACGAAATTGGGAAAAGAGAGATGATGTTGAAAAATAGACATAATCTTTCGAGCGCTTTGAGCAAACTGTACGTCTTGCAGACGGGAACTTGAAAGTGACGATTTATACGAGCACGTGGATTACATCCACTGAAGAGTCGTTTTTCTTTCCTTAAGTATGCGCCGAGTGATGTATTGGCCAAGGAGTAAAACCTGGAACTTCCACCTTGTGGTCTTGATCATCATCAATCATCAGTCATGGTCAGTCCACTGCTGGATGCAGTTGTCCCCAAGCTTTTACCATTCACTCAAATGCCATAATGTAACGAACCACACAGCACCTGCACACCAGCTGATTTATCCTCTGTAGATAAATAAATAGCTTACTATTAAAATTCCTTCCCTCTATTACTGCTAACCCTACTCCCTCCCTTTGATGCTGCTAATCCTGCATACTGCATAATACATGGGCATAATATGACTTTGAAACCCCCCCCACCTCCTACGCATTCCACAAGTAGTGACTAATCCCATATCTGCATTTCCCATAAATATGATAAATTCCTCTTGATATGCAAATTATTTTGTCAAGGCGCCCTTCCCCCTTCCCCCTTCCAACCCAGCTTAAATATACGCTCCAAGCATGGTGCTGTTTCATTCAGACGCTGTCTCCCCTACAGACCTGGTCTTCACCTGATGACGGCTGCTTGCATTGTGGCCAAAACGTCGTGAGAATAATTTTATTATGTTTTATTTTATTATTTTTATTGTTTCCATTCTACGTGACTTTACCGAAAGAACCAAGAAGATGAATCCCTGCAGTCACGAAAGCTTTAAATCGAAATTTAGACCACAGCAATTTGAGAATCCACTTCTGGACGAAGACGTTCCCATGCCATTCATCGGCCGGTCACTGATTTCGTTTGACAATGCTTCACCACGCTGGTCGTTGCGAGTTTGTGAATAGTCGGTGGCGGGGTGGTCGGGGCGCTGGACTGGTCCAGACTCGCTTGACGTTAGCCAATGTTACGAATCAAATCAGGTCGTCTGGGTTCATAACACCGTGTGCCCGCTGCTCTACCAAGTCTTATCGTACCGCTGTATCTTATCCCACGGGTAATCTGAGATTACCCACGGACCAATCTTTCACTTCGTTTTCTCCTCCGGGGGCAAGGGGACCTTTGCTGGCTTTGCTGGCTTTACTGTTGTGCGTGGATGCCCCGGATAATACACTTTTTTTTTTGCTTTAACTTCATCAATCTCATCTGCGGGCTTGTGCAGGTGAGATCGGAGTTGGACAAAGTTTTTTCTATCAAAAAAAAAATCATCCATTACAACTTTTTCATCCACGGCTGTGTGTGTTTGTGTTCACACCCTTCCCGTTGACGGTGAATTTGTGTGGAATAGGAGGAGGCTTTTCACGAATGAAAATATGGATTGCGAATTAAGCTCACCCTGCAGATACGATTGCCACAGATAAAATGATGTTCGTTTGTCAACCCACTCTTGTCAATCCACTGCTGGAATGAAGGGCCCTCCCTACGCCATGCGGGTTATGGCTTTAATATGTTTTTTATCCGATGCATTACCACACTGATCAAGTTCAATTGTCAAGTTGATTCTGTTAAACCAGGCAAGAACGCTTTAAGAGACCAAGAGTCTCATTTGCAAGGTTGACCGGGGTCACCGAAATGTGACAATGCAAAGTTGGTGAAAGCACAGAGTGTTAGACGTGGCAGCATAGGGGTACAGTACCACAATTTATTTTGCTGCGTTGCCATCTGCTGCCACCACGTAGCCCATCCGCTTACAACATGCTGCTGCATATGGTTGGTTACCCATCCAAGTGCTATCCAGGCTCAACGCAGCTTAACTTCTGCGAACAGACTAATCGGGACGCATTGCTAGTGATTCGGGCAAATGCCAGTTGGGGTTTATAATTAACATTTCGATTTAAAGCTTTCGTGACTGCAGGGATTCATCTTCTTGGTTCATTCGGTAAAGTCACGTAGAAGGGAAATAATACAAATAATAAAATATAACATAATAAAATGATTCTCACGACGTTTCGGCCACAACGCAAGCAGCCGTCCTCAGGTGAGCTAATCCTGCATAATGCATGGGCTAAATATGACTTTGAAAACCCCCCGCCCACCTCCTACGCATTTCACAAGTAGTGACTAATCCCATATCTGCATTTCCCATATATATGCTAAATTCCTCTTGATATGCAAATTCCTTTGTCAAGGCGCTCTTCCCCCTCCAACCCAGCTTAAATATACGCTTCCAAGCCTGGTGGTGTTCATTCAGACACTGTCTTTCCGACAGATCTGTTCTTCACCTGAGGACGGCTGCTTGCGTTGTGGCCGAAACGTCGTGAGAATTATTTTATTATGTTTTATTTTTATTATTTTATTATTTCCCTTCTACGTGACTTTACCGAAAGAACCAAGAAGATTTATAATTAACAGTTTAAACACAAATAAAGGGCAACGTTGATTTGCATATATCTGATCAGACCAAGCGTCTGCTGGGAGGCATAAGTAAAAAAAAAAGTATTATATTCACTGGCAGTGTTGTATTCTGGTGTTTGTTTGTTTATTCTCAAGGGCAGTGCACTTTGTTAATTGCCGCTGCACTGGGATAAACTCCCACAGTAATGATGCCCCCAAGGAGCTGCATGATGCTACGTTTGCATATCTCACAATTGATTGTTTAAAAAAAAAACTCGTTCTCCGGCTAACCCTTACCTAGCCTCATGAGCAGCAATGGAATTGCACACGCACACACACACACACAGCAAGCGCCAGACAGATATTGCTTGTGACGTAAGTAAATATTGGCGGTATCGCTGGAGTGTATGCCTCTGTGTCGCGCCATGTAGGCAGTGCTATTGCGTTAAAATCTCGGTCAGGGGTTTATTTGGCTCCTCCATTCCTCCAGGGTGGATAATGTGAGAGTGTCAAGACGTCAACAGTGGTTGTTCTAAAGAGCCTGGATCACTGCTGTATTTAGGCACCTCCTCCCCCACCCCATGCTCTTAAGCAAGCTAGTGCATTGCTTCGATTTCAGGTAAGAGGCCAACTTAAACAAGGAAGTGTGCATGGGCAGCTGGAAGGGATGATGGCCAGTGGTCGAGACTAACAAAGTCGCAGCCAAAGGAGGGAATGCCTGCAGGGTTGCAGGGATGGAATCGGCACGTGGGCAGGAGCCCGATGGTTTGTTGCATCGCAAGACCGTCACACAGCAGTGGCTTGATCATTGCTGCTGATGATGAGACCGACTGATGGCAGCAGACCAACTGATGATAATCATAGCCTCGTGTTTAGCATGCACACTGAGTCATCGTTTATAATGGGCCACTTTGATTAAATTACCGATTTGTCTTCAGGACTGTTTGACTCCATTACTTGCAAAGAGTAGTGCACATTGTACCGCAGCTGAAATCCAGAAAGCAAAAATCCCGTACTTTATAATTGTCCACAACAGAATCCTGCATAAGTGTCGCTCGTGCGTTCAGTGCTGCAAAATGATTACCGGCGCAGCCTGGTATGAATCTTTGCTGCTGTTAGAATTAAACTTCGATTGTGCGATCTGTGGCGCAGAGATCAGAGCCCTGAGCTTGGACCATTAAGTTTCGAATTCAGGTTTCGTCCGCCTGTGATTAAGCCGGGTTCTCAAGGGTAGCAAGTTGATGGTGTCTGCCCAATCACCAATAACTGCACAAAAGCCATCGCGTTACATGTGGTTCTATACTTAAGTTAGCGAAGATCCAGGTCTGAAAATGTGAATATTGGTTTGACGGTCATGCGACAAACAGTACAATGATGTGGCAGAGTGGGTTGGGAAAGCGCTGCCCTCAACTCTGTGTGCACCAAAGGTTCACTTGAAGGGGTCTCAGAGGCATCCACGTGATATCCCATTGCCGTCAGTCGTTGCCTAAGACGAAGGGTTTCTCTTCTCTGCGTGAGATCTGGGTGGATTCTTTGCTTGGTGACACGACACCGAAAGCAGAATCGAAATCAACTTGGGACGGAAAATGACAAGAGCTTCACATAGCAGCATCACGTGGTCTCTGCTTGTGTTCAGGCGGAAGGGCTGTGTGCGTTGGACCTACTCAGCTGTTCCGGACTCATCAACCACTTTGGCCGGGCGACGTCCTTGGAGAAGATTGAAATCAGCCCCATCTTGCTGCAGAAAGGCTCCACCAAACTGGCTCTCTTTGGATTGGGTAAATGCACACGGCATGTACACACTGATAATCAGAATGGTATCTACGGTAGGCTCTCGATTATCCGCGCTAATGATGCAACGGATAGCTGCGGAAAATTCGCAATCGCGGAAAATCCAAAAATGTAACTATTTTCCGCAGATCTCTGTGCCAAAAACCACTCATCGGTATCAATAAAATTACTCAACATTAATCACAACTGACGATTAAACCGCACGCAGATAATCTAGGATTGAAGCTTTTGTGACTGCAGAAATTATACTCATTGTTTTTTTCGAGTGCGGTCACGTATCTAGAAATAAAATAAAATTTAAATTAAATTTAATTAAAGAAATCACGACGTTTCGAACGCAACACAAGTGCTTGTGTTGCGTTCGAAACGTCGCGATTTATTTTTATTTTATTTATTTCAATGTTTTTTTATTTCTACATACGTGACCGCACGCAGATAATTGAGAGTCTACTGTATTTGTGTTTCGATGATCTGCTCTCCTTATGCCGAGGAGTCTCCAAGCACTTGACACGCGATGAGTGACACGACTCATCTGTTGTTGAGGTTGGGTGGCTCGTGGGGGTGGTGGTAATCGGCGTTGTACTGTACTTTATATGGTCCACTGCTATGCTCCCAAAATTCGCCAAGCCACGCCAACACAATGCGTTTTAAGTGTGGTCAAATAACCCCCACGACCCGCGTGGCAAGGGAAGGCCCTAAGCCAGCTGTGAATTGTAAACAAGGCCGCACAATGTGCACACGTGCAACATGCGCACACGTGCAACATGCGCACGCGTGTACGCGCCGGAGGTGCGCAAAGCTATAAACGATGCACCGTTGCATCTTCCAATTTTCTCATTCAAGAGCCGCGATTGTAAATGAAATGCGGTTGCATTTAGACGATTTATAAATTCAAGATTACGTGATATAAACGGACGCATTTGCAAATGAGTAACCCCTGAAATAAATGGTAATGAATTGCGATTTCATCAAATAATCTCTGCACTTTGTTTTGAGTCCCGCTATTGATGTGGCTCATTATTTTTTTTGTGTACTTCGGCTGAATACGTAGCGTGTACCTGCTGTTCTTTCGGGAATAATGTATTCCGCGCATTTAACATAACCATTTTGAATACATGCATTACTCTGCCACCACTTAGGGAAGTATATACACATTAAAACAAATGTCTGGCTGGCATATAGCTCGAGTGAAGGTTTAAAGGGTAAAGGATTGTCGATAAAAACTGCATTGTGAGATGATTGTTGTAAAAAGCATGCGGTTACTGTTGACAGAAACCCAAGCCCCTTGTGCAAAGTTTTCCCGGTGTCTCATCTGGTTTGAACTTGAATCTTGAATTTGTTTGAGCTGTGCCAATGCACTTTTTTCTTAGATGCTCCCAACGCAATTGAAGTTCATGCCATATATTTTTCTTCCAATATATTTGTGATATCTTTATGATGGAAAAGTCGGTTCAATTCATTCGTTATAAAAATAAGAGTGCGCGATTTTAGTGGTTCAGCGTGTGGGGTTATTGGAGTACTTTAGGCATTTAAGCAGACAACGCCTAAAAGCCAAAGTGATTTCCGGCTCAAATGTCTACCAAGGCATTGATGCTCCTCTCCTGTATGCAGCCCTGAGCCAACGGTGTAAATTCTACGTTCCCATGGCAAGGGCGAGTTTAACCATAGGACAACCGTTGTTGCATTCCTCGCAAACTCGTACTCATTTTATCAACCTCAGCCATGATGGGCCTGAGTCAACCCTCCATTCAGAAATCCGATTGCCTCAGGGTTACTGGAAGCCAATTCTAACATGTTGATGTTTCCAGCCTGCACGATCTCTGTTTTGTCTGTTTTCTCATCACTTATAGAGAGTTACAAGTCAGTGATTGTTGAAATTGGGCACAAATACATGTTCCCAGCCGGTACATACTTTATCTCCTGTTCAACTTCCCATCACTTACTGAAAGTGATGGAATTGCAAAGAAACCGCAGTTTTCAGCCTTCACACACTTTTCCATCTGAACGATGTGATAACCATTTTCAGAGAGCGTTAGAATTGGTTAGAGATGAGCTCATGGTGTCTTTGATGATGTACCTGCACAGCAGCGCTTCTCAACCTGTTTCATTCCATGGCACACTTTCGAGCATGCCCAATCTTCGCATCACACCGAGTCAAAAAAAAACTATCGCAACTTTCTGTGCTATTACTCTGCCGTGAATGAATAAATGACTTGATGAATTATACAGAACGGGATGAGAACGTTTCATGGGCAATCTTGATTTGAAGCTTTCGTGACTGCAGGAATCCATACTCTGGTTCTTTCGGTAAAGTCACGTAGGTAGTAAATTAATAGATCACGACATTTCGATCGCAACACAAGCAATCGTCATCAGGTGGGACAAACACAGACAGCAGGAGAACTGCTGATGATGGTTGCTTGTGTGTGATCGAAACGTCGTTTCATGGGCATTCAATAATTTCATCTTGGTTTTATTTGTGTCAATCTGTCTTTTCACCTTATTCTGAGAATATATTTTGCTGCCTTATCCAATTTTCCCCTTTCTCCTCCCCACACCCACCACAACTCTTTAAACTCACTTTGCAATTTCCTCAAACCTGCCTCTTTTTTTTCCCTGACCACCTGTATATTTCCCAAGATCCTAAGTTTTTCCCCTATTATATTTGTCTGCTTGTCTTTCTTTTCGGATTGTCCTAATAAAAATGATTCTCTCTTTCCTTCTCTTCACCTCTCACACCTCCACCGCGACCATTTTATTTCTCCTGCGTCTCGTAAATGTTTTGCTCTATGTTCACCGAAGCATCCGTGCGTTGTCCAATCTCCTTAGTTTTATCTCTTTCTTTTGCATGTCTGCCTGTCACTTTTTACCCTGGCCTGCGAATGTATTTTGTTGTCAAGCTCATTCACGGTTCTGGCCTTCCCTCTGCTCGCCTTCCATACAACAACTTCGAAGAAGCTTGACCCAATTTATCAATGATCGATGGCTTGTGCATCAGATCTTATTTATTCACGATGTACTTACAAAAAAAATCAGCAGACTACCTGCTGGATCTCCTCACTGTTTAGAAGAACAAATGTATCCTAAAGTCCTCGCTCATTTATCAGCTTCACATTCCTTATTGCCGTACAAATACTGGAGGAAGGGCCTTTGCTGTTGATGCCCCAAGGGTCTGGAATGCTATCGCCAATAAACTGGAACTTGGATCACTACCTGTGAGATCTGCACTCAAACTGCTCTTGAGGAGCTATACCTAATAAATAAACTTGAAATTAAACTAAATAAACTTGACGGTGACATTTTTCATCTCATAATAAAAGTTATATTGGCTTAGATCGTGTGAATATAAATGCGTCATTAACCCACCACTACTCGCGATCTAACCTAAAAGAACTTTCATTATGAATGATATCGCTCGCGAAAGCCTAAGTGCTTTTTCATCATCCCACCTTCGTGTTGCTGACATTCGACTCCTCTCTCGAACCCCCCCCCGCACCCCGCTGCGTCTTGGCCCAGGTTCCATTCGTGACGAGCGGCTCCACCGCATGTTTGTCAAGGGCGACGTGCTGATGCTGCGGCCCAAGGAAGACAAGGACGAGTGGTTCAACCTTTTCGTCATTCACCAGAACAGGTGACGTTGACCGCCGAGCTATTTGAGCTTTTTTTCTTATTCTGCTCTGCATCTTAAGTTGAGTCGAGTTTGTTTTGTTTGACACCAGAGGCCAGGATGAGTTTCATTTGCAATTGTGACCTGGGGTATTTGTCATGCCAGTAGGCGATCATCGCCCCCCTCCTGACAGACTCATGCCCCAGGTGATTCTTGCAATTGAGACTTTCCTGGTCTCTCCTTGGCATCCTCACCTGGGTAAATAAAATGTATGTATGTTGGAGTTGACACCTTTTGCAAGGAATCATGCTTATGTAATGCGGGCGTAAGCGACCTTCCGGAGGTGACGTCACGGGGGGTGGAGTCATGTGACGTGGGGGTAAGGTTCGGGGCTTTAAGCGGGTAAACCGGAAGGGGAAGGTAGTCGGGGTGTGAGCGGAAAAGAGTGAGGCCACGCGGGCAAGTGTGGAGAGGGGGGGCGCCGACGGCGATCGGGAGCCAACCCCGAAGATAAGAGGAAGCTGCGGAGTGGTGTGCAGCTGGGGAGGAGACAGCCAGGAGGGCTGCGTGTTAGAGGCAGCGGTGTGGCTGCCAGGAGGAGCTGCGGAGAGAGAGAGAGAGGGGGCTGCTTGTTAGAGGCAGCGGTGTGGCTGCCAGGAGGAGCTGCGGAGAGAGAGAGAGAGAGCAAGAAGCTGTGAGAGCTGCGGAGGGAGAAGAGCAGCAGAGAGTACAGCCAAGGGGGGCTGTGTGAGAGAAACAGCAGCGGAGCTGCTGTTGTGGATCGGGCCGACATTGGAGTCAGCACCGTGGAGAAGCTACAGAGTAAAGACAGCCGTGTGGGTGTACAGCACGAACCGAATAATAAAGGACACTGAGCCAGACATCGTGGTCCAGTCGTTTATTACACTGGTGTCGGAAGTGCAACGGCATGTCGAAACAAGTGAGGAAGAAAGTTAATCCGGCGCCTGCATCGGCTTCTTCGTCCGACGACGACGAACTCCCTCCAACCACGGATCCTGTTGGGGTGGTGGAGGAGAGCCAGGCTGAGGCGACCACGGGAACGGGAGTGGAGGATGTTGGCGCGGTGGCGGGTCCGTCGACATCATCAGACGCGGATCAACGATGGCAAGCGATGGCGGTACAACTGGAGGCACTTAAGGACGTCCTGGCGCATCTATGCCATCTCGTCGCGCCAGGGACGATGGATGATGCAAGTGGTGCTCCGCGGGCCGCCACGTTGCCTGTCCTGCCGCCGCCATTGCCCACGCGGCAAGAGGCCGCCATTTTGCGCGCTCCGTGGCGCCAAACCGCCATCTTGGCCACGCCGCGGGCCGACGCCATTTTGAATTTGCCATCACAACCACCACCATTGGAAGACGGCGGGAAGAGGAGTCGGAGTCGCCACCTTACAACGGTTAAAGAATTTTCCGTCGGTGGGGACTGGAGCGCGTTCGCCTGCCGCTTCTTGGCGGCGGTACGCACAGCAAGATGGACCGATGCGGAGGCTTTGGAGGTGTTGCCGACTCTCCTGGACGACGAATCTGTCCGATTCTTCCGTTCCATAGCGACCGATAAGAAGGCAACTTTACGTGGTGTTTTTCAAGAAATGGCCGATGCTTATGAGCCACCAGATGATGCGCATCGGCGATTCGCTCAACGACAACGAGCACCAGAGGAGTCGCCCGTGGCGTTCAGGGGTGCGGTGCTGGAGCTGGCCATGGCAGCTTATCCTGAGACGCCACAGGACCTGCTTGAGCCTCTCATATTAGGGAAAATGTTGGAGCTGTCTCGGGATCTAGGGATCCCCATGCCTGTGTGTGGGCATGAGAAGCTAACTTCCCGGATGGCTGCTAAGTGTCTCGATGCGCAATTCAACCTCCGTCGCTGGAAACAAGTGACGGCGTGGACGGGGGGGCCCGTCAAAGATGGGGATGCGCTGGGATGGAACCCTGCGCAGGCCGTCTATGTTCCGGATGACCGGGGCCCTCAACAACTGACGGCCGCCTCCGCTCCATGGACGGGACGCGGCGGGCCGAGACCGCGCGCGGTGCTACCAGAACGGGGCCGTCAGGAGGCGAGGCCTGCGCTTCGGCGCAACGAGGCCGAATGTTTCCGCTGCGGGCGTAGGGGCCACTACGCCAGAGACTGCTGGGCCCGCTTCCCGGCTCCGCCGCAGCAGGAGGCCTCGGCACCGGTCAAGTCGGCTAAAGATCCTCCGAAACAGGCATGTCGGCACGCACCAGACACTCGGCAAGGCTTTCCACCTCACCCACCACCTGTGTTGCGCGATCCTATTGTTGTTGTTAAAGAAAGGCCATCGACGGGGCCTTGTCATTCAGTTACGCAGTGGCGCAAATTGGCACGGAGAGTTGTCGCGGCCGCTACGGGTTCGTCCACTGTACCGGGGTCCATACAAGGTGTGGACGTGCGCATTTTGGTCGACTCGGGGGCGTCTGCGACTATTATATCGGATGTCATTTTCCATCTGTTGGGCATTCCGTCGGGGGCTGTGCGTCCGGTTTATGGGTCGTGCGTCGCTGCGAACGGGGGTAGCATGGGCATCGTGGGTCAGGTGGATGCTAAGATATCTATTGGGGATGTGTCGGCCTCGGGTGTTGTGTTGATATCGAGATCTTTGGCGGTTCCTTGTTTGTTAGGCACCGATTTTTTGGCTAAGATGCCCATTTTGATCAAAATCAATGAGAATTGTATTGAACTGCCGGGGGGCCGTCAAATCTCGTTTCTGCCGTCGCCCTGGGGGCGACCTGCTTCGGCCGTACAAGTGCAGGCGCTGTCCGTCGCATCTGTGGACATCCCACCTGGTACACAGATGCTTATACCCTTGCGGTATCGGAAGCCCCTGCCTGATCGGCTAGGAGCAGTAGGGGTCTTGTTGTCACCGTCCGCCACGATAACAACCGGGTTGGCGTTAGTGGGGGCACAGACCATCGTCCGGCCGGATCAATTACCGTTTTTACAGGTGCTTAATGCGGGGGGAGAAAACGTCCGTGTCCCGGCCGGTACGGTTGTGGCACATGCCACTACGGCGTTTGCGACCCATGATTGTCCACATAGCCGGGGAGTTGTTGCTGGGGTTTCCGAGCCAAGGAGTTCGGATGATCGTTGGGTTGCTCAATTATGTGACGAAAATTCTTCCCTGTCCATGGAGCAACGTGGTGCGCTGCGTAAATTGTTGTTGACATATTCCGATGTGTTCAGCTCCGATGATTTGGATTTGGGCCGCACTTCCTTGCTTTACCATCACATTGAGACGGGCGATGCTGCCCCTATTCGATTAAATTCGCATCGGATGAGTCCTGCGGAGCGAGAACACGTACGGGGGGCAGTGGAAGACATGTTGGCTGCGGACATTATATCGCCATCTAACAGCCCATGGGGCGCTCCAGTCGTCTTGGTTAAGAAGAAGGATGGCAAATTGCGATTTTGTGTTGATTTCCGCAAATTGAATAAGATATCGGTGGCAGATGCGTACCCTCTGCCGCGTATGGATGACTCCCTCGACGCATTGTCGGGGGCTAAGTTCTTTTCCACACTGGACCTCTCTTCGGGATTTTGGCAGCTTCCCCTTGACGAGTCCTCACGGGAGAAAACCGCATTCCGTACGCCTCAGGGGTTATTTCAATTCAACTGTCTCCCGATGGGATTGAATGCGGCCCCTGCTACATTTCAAAGATTGATGGAGCTCGTTTTGACGGGGTTGCAGTGGGAGACATGTCTTATATATTTGGACGATATCATTGTCTTCAGCCGCACATTCGATGAACATTTGACGCGGCTGGAGACAGTGTTTACGAGGATGCGTTCTGCCAAATTGAAATTCAAACCAAAGAAATGTCACCTACTGCAACGGTCCGTCCGCTATTTGGGGCACATTGTGAGCGCTGAGGGAGTGTCCACGGATCCGGAAAAGACGGCGTGCGTCCGGGATTGGCCGACTCCGGCCACCGTGGGGGATGTTCGGCGGTTTTTGGGATTTGCCTCGTATTACCGAAGATTCGTGCCGGGTTTTGCGACGATTGCGAGGCCTTTGCATCTCCTTACGGGTAAAGGACGGAAGTTTGTTTGGGGACAGCCGGAGGAGGCGGCCTTTCGGAGTCTGCGTGATCTATTGGCCACGGCCCCAACATTGGATTATCCCGATTTCGATCACCCATTCATTCTTGATACGGACGCGAGTGACACAGGTATTGGGGCGGTGTTATCACAGTCTAAAGGGGGTGTAGAGCGTGTCGTGGCGTATGGTAGCCGAGTCTTGTCTCCTGCGGAAACCCGCTACTGTGTCACTCGCAGAGAACTATTGGCGGTTGTTTTTTTCCTACGGCAATTTCGACCATACCTCTACGGTCGTTCTTTTATTGTGCGTACGGATCATGCGGCCTTGCAATATGCCCTTAAAATTGACCAGCCATCCGGACAGTTGGCACGTTGGTTGGACACGCTACAGGAATTTTCCTTCCAAATTCAACATCGGAAGGGTGTGCGCCATGCGAACGCTGACGCACTTTCCAGATTACCGCGGCGCGGCCCTTGTAAATGTGAGTCGGGGACGCATAGGTGTTCGCCGATTCCAAACCCCCCTCAGCCGCTCACGCTGGCCGTCGAGAAGTCGGACACTCCGATGGAACCGGGACCGGCTGACGGGGTTTTGAATCTGCCGCGGTCTGTCTGGATCCGGGAACAGATGATGGATGAGTCATTGGTGTCCTTGCGGAAGCGGTCTGCTAAGGACAATGGGAGTCCGAGTACGGCTGTGGGGCCGCAAACCGCTCTCCGAGATGGTCTGCTTATGTGGCGGGAGGGGTTCCAGGAACGTTGGCGCCTGGTGGTACCAACGTCCTTGCGGTTCGAGTTGATTAGAACCCTCCATTGTGACACTCTCTTACATTTAGGGGTGCAGAAGACCTTGTTGACGTTGCAACGTCATTATTTTTGGCACGGCATGGCGACAGATGTCGTAGGGCACGTGCGCGCGTGCCCTGCGTGTGCACAACGTAAGCCGCCGAAACATCCTTACGTGCCGCCTCTCCAGTCGATTCAGGTGTCTCGAGTCAATGAATTGGTGGCACTGGACATATTGGGACCTTTTCCACCATCGGCGAGGGGTAATAAATATTTGCTGGTAGGGGTTGAGTACCTCTCCCGTTGGCCGATGGCCTGGCCGTTGCCCGATCAGTCGGCCGCGGCCATTACCGACGCCTTTTTGTTTGGGTATATTATGGATAAGGGGGCGCCTGAGAGACTCCTCACGGACCAGGGCAGGAATTTCTCTTCTAAATTATTGGCGGAAGTGTGCGCGGGCCTTGGGACTAAGAAAGTACGGACATCCCCATACCATCCGCAGACGGATGGTATGGTTGAACGGCTGAACAGGACATTGTCTGCCATGCTTTGCCATACCGTGAGTGAACAACAATCAGATTGGGATCTGCACATCCCCGGGGTGCTTTCGGCGTACAGGATGACGCCTCATGCGGCTACAGGATATTCGCCGTTTTACCTTATGTATGGTCGGGAAAACGTGCCGCCGGTAGATGTGCAATTGGGAACTGGGGTGAAGGGACCTCGGAAACCACTTCCTGAATACATCCAGGACACGGTTCGCCGAGTCACGGAGGCGCGGGAGAATGCCCGCGTGGCTACGGCCAAAGCCCAGGCCCGGAACGAGCGATATGCGCGACGGTCTGAGGGGGAGTGCCCTTGGAAGGTTGGGGACCTAGCCTGGCTTCATTGTCCACAGGTACGTCCGGGGACCTCGCCGAAATTGCACAAACCCTGGCATGGTCCCGTACGCCTCATTGCGGTTCCCAACCCACAGACAGCACGCGTCCAGATTGGGTCTCGTCGCTGGGTTGTGCATACGTCGCGCTTGAAACCATATGTTGCTCCCTTACATGATGCGTCATCCCCCAATATTGCCTTGCCGGGGTCTGTTGCTGCTGACTCTCCCCTGCCTGCGTCCATTGATCTCGCTAGAGCGCCTGTCGTACCTGTTCCAGACAGGCCGGCCGTGACATTGCGGGGGACGAGGGGCCCTGCTCGGAGGACGCCTGCCAGGTCTGCGGGACCTTCGAGCCCTGCAGCCCTTCCGACCCAGCTGCGGGCACGGTCACAGGACAAGCCCAAGACTAACTCTTTAGAGACACGGGACGGCGGTGGACTTCCAGCTGCGACAGGGGGATTACCCCCTGTCGTTCCTCGACTTTCATCGCGTTCCCGTTCTGCGAGTGGGCCGCCGACCGTCCGGGACGGGCCGGCGACCCGCACACGTTCCAAATCGCTTACGTTTCGTTGATTGTTGCTGTCTTGTTATTTTTTTCTTACAGTTGTATTTATTGCATGCTTTTGTACGATCGTTGATGTTGATTGCGTTGTTGTTGTTCTTGCTGTTACATTATATGCTTAGTGTCCTTTAGGGGGGGAAGCTCGGTTCGCCGCATTACGATTTGCTATTGGTCAGCCGAGGTCGGCTGGGATTTTTCTACGGGGGAGGGTGGTGTAATGCGGGCGTAAGCGACCTTCCGGAGGTGACGTCACGGGGGGTGGAGTCATGTGACGTGGGGGTAAGGTTCGGGGCTTTAAGCGGGTAAACCGGAAGGGGAAGGTAGTCGGGGTGTGAGCGGAAAAGAGTGAGGCCACGCGGGCAAGTGTGGAGAGGGGGGGCGCCGACGGCGATCGGGAGCCAACCCCGAAGATAAGAGGAAGCTGCGGAGTGGTGTGCAGCTGGGGAGGAGACAGCCAGGAGG
Organism: Lampetra planeri; assembly: GCF_965212315.1. NCBI lineage: Eukaryota > Metazoa > Chordata > Hyperoartia > Petromyzontiformes > Petromyzontidae > Lampetra > Lampetra planeri. The sequence goes on from NC_136162.1 coordinate 4,197,591, forward strand.
GCTGCGTGTTAGAGGCAGCGGTGTGGCTGCCAGGAGGAGCTGCGGAGAGAGAGAGAGAGGGGGCTGCTTGTTAGAGGCAGCGGTGTGGCTGCCAGGAGGAGCTGCGGAGAGAGAGAGAGAGAGCAAGAAGCTGTGAGAGCTGCGGAGGGAGAAGAGCAGCAGAGAGTACAGCCAAGGGGGGCTGTGTGAGAGAAACAGCAGCGGAGCTGCTGTTGTGGATCGGGCCGACATTGGAGTCAGCACCGTGGAGAAGCTACAGAGTAAAGACAGCCGTGTGGGTGTACAGCACGAACCGAATAATAAAGGACACTGAGCCAGACATCGTGGTCCAGTCGTTTATTACACTTACATTAACCGCAATACCTGCAGTCAAATGCAAACAAAAAACAATACTCTGATAATTTATGCATTGTCTTTGAAACTGATTGGTCCACACCAGAGACAGCTTTCTTTAGAGCCTGGTCTCATATGGTGTTCGACCAGATGACGCAAGTATTGTGATTAATGTAAGCATGATTCCTTGCAAAAGGTGTCAGTTTTGTTGCCAGAAAAAAGGGGAAAAACCCTATTAGTATATTTTGGTACTGGCAAAGGAGGTCCCATGATATATTGGAGTTCTTTCGCACCGTATGTAGCCAACCGTGCTAATCAAGCTTGAATTGACTACACGGATCACCGGGTAAAACATGTTACCTTGTTCAGCAACAACCACACAACATAGCGTCACGCATCTACATCTGAGACACTTTATTGGAATGCGACTTTGTCAATCCTCCGGCGCCTCCATGAACATACAATTACATGAATGCTTACGCCAAACTTGACCATTTAAGGAGTGTGTCCAGCAGCTGAACAAAACGTCAACGAAACAGGAGAATAAAATATCGAAATTACAGGAGAAATGGGGAGAAAAAGAGGTAAAAGCCGCGTCGCGACTTCAGTAAAAAATGCATTTGGTATCGGACGGAAGAGTATGTATTTTTTTAAAATATACTACATCCTCTGCTGAGCTCTTGTATAAATCCATGTCGGTGAGTACTTCAGAGGACGTTGGACCAAACCTTGGGATTTAAACTCACGGTGGCTGGTTCAGCCCAGAGTTGTAAGCATGCTCATCATCATGGCAATTTTTCTGCGGTCGGAAATATTATTTCTTACACAGCCTTCATGGAGATTTGTGCAGGAAATCGCCTTAAGTGCAGCAAACATTAAAAAGCCGGTGGCGTCATGATCATATGCAAGAGTAGATCATTTTGTGGGTTTTTTTAAATAACCAAAACATGTGAAATTTGCCAAATTACCAGCAGTGTCTCTAGATGGCTATAGATTGGCTTCAAACCCGTGTTTATTCTAAACGTGGAGAGGAAAACCAGAGGACTGTGCAACCACGGGGAGAGACACATGCAAATATCCAGCAGCAGGCATCAGGGTCGGTTTCGAACCCACGACCTCCTGTATACCAGGTGAGGGAGATAACATCTCCATTGAGTGATTGACACAGAGCATCTTCACCATTCACCCACCTCGCTTCCATGCATCTCATATTGCGATGCTGCCGCAAGACATGAGTAATGAGGTGAGATAATTTGACAAAAAATTAAATCACGTTTACTCCTGGGTGATTTAAAGTTGAAAACTGCCGTAATAATCTCTTTTTATAGGATTAAGTGTTAGACTTCATGAAGGACTGATATGGTGATATTACGGTGTTATGAAATGACTTTTGTATATGGGATGAGTGGCATTATTTGTTCCTCTTTAAACCTGTAAATCCAACATTGAACTCATGGGCCACTGCCAGTTATACTCAAGTAAATCTCAACACTATTATATTCGTATTTTGAACAATGGTGGGAATTCATATGATTAGTATTAATTTTTGGGCCAGTAAATGTTCTTATGTTAATTCAATGTTTTTTCATGTGTAGCTGTTTGCCAATCCACTGCTGGATGAGGGCCTCCCCACACCATGTAAATTGTGGTGGTTATTGTGGTGGTTATATGACCATGCTAAATTCCTCTTGATATGCAAATTCTTTTGTCAAGGCGCCCTTTCCCCCCCTTCCAACCCAGCTTAAATATATGCTCCAAGCATGGTGCTGTTTCATTCAGACCCTGTAGCCTTGACAGACCTGGTTTTCACCTGAGGACGGCTGCTTGCGTTGTGGCCGAAACGTCGTGAGAATTATTTTATTATGTTTTATTTTTATTATTTTATTACTTCCCTTCTACGTGACTTTACCGAAAGAACCAAGAAGATGAATCCCTGCAGTCACGAAAACTTTAAATCGAAATATATGACCATACTTCACAAAACTGGTCAGCGCGGGTTGGAAACAGCTGAGACCATATACATGGAGTCATAGATTACAGAACAGCAATGGACTTTGCTGCAATGCCAACTACTAATGAACTCTGCCGCAGCCAATAACACCTTTTTGATGCATTGGATGGTGTTGACCCCATCGAAGCATTTGCCAGGCACAACAGGGCTTAGTTCTGAGGTCTGAAGAGGTTGTGCCATCGGTCATTGTGCCCCATTGCATTCTGATTGTGACCGCTTTTTTTTCAAGGGTTGTAATGGCAACGAATTAGAATGCAAGCACAGCCCTCTACTCTGCGTACACAGGAGTTCAAGAGCTCTTGCAGGATCTCAGCAAGTCGATAATTAACAGGTGGGCTGGAGCAAAGACAAACACCCCTTGATAGCCTTTCATCGACTGTTCTGCCAGGTACTCATTTCAGGCTAAGTTGGCATAGGGGAGGGTCCAGGACCGGCTGAAATATTCACCACTTGTTATTGGTCGTGAGCGAGAATCGTAACTCGGGTCGCCAGGTTCGTAGCGCAGCGCGCAAAACCGCTGCGACACTGCTCCCCATAACGTGAAATATCGCACACACATGCAATCAAACACTTTGCAGGTGGATGGCATGTATTTGTGAAACTCCATAATCGGCTGGGTTGTGAATTGGCCAGGCGATAGTAGCACAGACAGTAGGTTTTTGAATCCTCTGCTGAGCTCCGAGTGTTATTCTCTCGTACGTGTGGTGCGTCTCTTGCGGGTTTCTTGCCACGTGGATTCAAACACTGCTTCATGGAATTGGATAAGCATCGCAAAAATGCAGCTCCACCCTCCTTAAAACGAGTCTGTGGGATCCATTGAGACTTCCATCGGTAATTACCTGGCATTATTATCGGTAATTGCAAGCAAGAACATGCACATCAACATAAAGCCACACACAATTGATCGTATATTTAATTGTCCCGTTATGTTGTGTACTTTCAATTAAGGTTGCCTATCTGCCCACATGGCAGCTGACAATGATGCCCTGGTTCAGCTGTTCTGGGCAGGCTGACATTGCCGTGCGCGGGGTTGGGGAAGTGAGCGGGTTTGGGAAAATAGGTAGGTAGGTTCACTTGGGAGGGGGGGCGGGCGGGGGGATTTGTTCGAGTGTGCAATATTGACTTCGTGAAGAATCTTGCACGTACGTATGTTGAACTTCTTTCGCACTGTACGTACCCGAGCATGCTAACTGGAGGTTGCAAGGGAAGGACAACAAACTAAACACAAAAAGCAGTTTTAAATGAATCAGTTTTAAATATAGATTTTAAAGTGCTTAGCTCCAGTGGCTTCCTAATATTCGAAGGAAGAGCGTTCCAGACGGCCGCGGAAACGCATCCGAAAGTGCGTGATGCAGTGTAAATAGAGCAACAACTATAATTTTACATTGAGACGGTTGATTCAGACGATGGCGTCAGGCGTAGCGGAGTGTATCTCTGTGATGATTCCCCTCCCTCCTTCGTGTTTGAACCGGGCATGGAATCGTTATTTGTTCCACAGTCTGTTCCGCAATGGAGAGTTACAAATATTCCATGTGTGCATCAAATGGAATATTTTGTGCATCAAATGGAATATATTTGTGTGCGAATATGGCTTAGGGGTTCTGGCCCCAGCAGCTTCGTTGAAGATGTAAGCCAGAGATATTCTCACTCTGGGTCTTGTTCGAGTTGTTTGTGAGTTCTTGTGAACTCCAGTCGGGATATCCACAACTGGGGAGGGGGCACCGCAGTAAACGCCCAATCACCCCAGGAGCACACAGCCGAGATCGAGGTTCGTGCATAAAAGGGCACCATCGGTAGATCTTAAAGACCACGAAGGGGCCCGTACGATTGAATTAGCTACCGAATATGAAGTGACTCTAGGGCTCGTTAAGGCCTCAAATGCGAGCAACGTGATATGAATTTCCACTCGTCTAGAGACACGAAGCCAACGCGTATGACGCGGTAACATATAATCAATATCTAAATTATATACCATGTTCTCCAGACTTTAAGATGCTCTTGAAATTAAGACGCACCCCCAAAACGTCTGCCCGATGTCAATAAAGCTTTACGCAACTGGATTGTGAGATGCACCCCCAAACTTTTTGCCTCTAAGGTACAAGGTGAAAACAACGTGTGTTTTGTATTTTAGAAAATAACGATAAATGAATTCTCAACAATCCTAAGCTAATGGCTCTCCAATCTGGATTTGGGTTCTACCTATTCTTATTTGGCTTGATGTCCCGACAATTTGCCGCTTCCATCAGAAGCTGAACTCAGTTCCTTGCGAGGTTCACAGGGCGTGGTAAATGCAACGGAGAGCTGTATGCAGCACAACCCTGAAGACCTTCGCAAGTAGTAGTACAACCCCTAAGCTGACGCTCATTTCTGTTGTCTATGATGGCAATCTGTTCAGGAGATAAATGCCAATGTTGAGGTCTGCTAGCCAGGGCGAGAGGGTTTAACATAGGAGAGTTTTTGCGTAGGTTTTGCTACTCTGTTGAAGGAGCGCAGACTACGGTGGTCCATTATGTGGTACATTATGTGGTCCGTAGTTTCGGTTGCTTGGCCGCAATCGCACGACTGTCGCTTGTGTCTTTAAATTTTCTATTTATGAAGAAGATAAAACCACGTGTTGAATAACCTGGAGGGAGTCTGCATTTGAAGACGCTCTCCGTGTAATTGATGAAAATAACTTTTAGTTCCTTATTGAAACGTTACATTTATTATTTCACGGCTGAAACTCTCTATCCTAAATGGTTTTATGATGAAAATGCAAAGAAATCTAATCAAATATATGGAAAAATAATAACTGTGTCATCTTCCAATCACACTCCATCACCCTTACATTTTACCCGTTGGTTTGATGCTCACATTTTCAAAGAGGGATGGAAGTTCATTTCTAATAATCTCCTTAAAATGTTAAAACTCTCGTCTTTGTGCGCCAATAATTTGCCCATCGGAGCTCGATTCCTGGCTATGATTGACCATCAGTGGGGCCAGGACATTGCACAGTAAATTTTCATCGCAGAATTCAAATTGTGCGCGTTCGGATTGAATGTGTCATCCTTCCGCCAGTCCCAGATTCTGAGACGCTTTATATCCAATACCCGTGGTCACTATCGATCGCGCGCTTTCAGATCCGCTTCTGCGGCCGTCTGGAACGCTCTTACGATGTTAGGAAGCCGCTGGAGCAATGCAATTTTGAATCTAGATTGAAAACTTATTTCTTCAGAACTGCCTTTTGTGTTTAGTTTGTTGTCCTTCACTCGAACCTCCGATTAGCACGGATGGCAGCCTACGGTACTAAAGGAGTTCAACATACATTCATACACGAACGTGATGAGCAATCGTTTGTTTTTATTTATATGTTTTTTGGACAAACAAATGATCACGTTGATCAATTATCTGCTCGCCTTTACACTTGCCAGCGACGTACTAGCAGGCATGAGGATAAGAACCGGCTGGGTCATCTTTTCAGGCAAAAAAGTTATTTCCATTAGGTCCATTGCTTTATATCTGCTAACATGCACAGGTGCCAATTACCATTGGAGAGGCACAAATTGATGAGTAACGTTTTAGCCAAAATGTCATTACCGGCGCTGGTCAAGTGGAAGCTAATTTTGGGATATTTTTTTGTAAAGACTAAATCAATTAAAACCTGCAGTTAGGACATAATTTTACAAACGGTTGAATAAAGACCCAGCAGGGATGCGCACGTCTTTGTGTTTTTAAATCGTCATTTTCATCAGTCACGGTCGATCCACTTTCTGAGTGAAGGTCTCACTAAGCCGTTGCCACCTCTCACAATCCGGCAATCTAACTAGTCCATCCAACACCTGCGCACATGATCTGATTTCATTGATTCTAGATTTGAAGCTTTCGTGACTGCAAGGATTCATACTCTTAGTTCTTTCGGTAAAGTCACGTAGGTAAAAAATGAAATTAAAATTAATAAAAAATAAAAACAATAAAATCACGACGTTTCGGAGGCAACACAAGCTTCCGTCTTCAGGTGAAACTGTCACAGCAAAAAATCTGTATCAAGTAGAGAGAAGTCCCAAGAGGTACGACCTTATATACTGATTAAGGGGGGAGGAGCCAGGAAGGGCCGCGGGAGAGGAGGAGTTGTGAGATGGTCAGTACTGCTGCTGGAACTGAGCCTTTGTAATGTAGATGGCATATGTAGATAAGCCAGCTAGGATTAATCCGCCTTTTGTTATTCTGCTGATTTCATTGCTCCGTCTCCCTGGTGGGCACGCTCTCTCGGGCGTATTCTGTTCCCTTGGCTGTCGCTCGCGTCACTAATTCCTGACCATCAGCCCTCATCCCTTCTAGCCACCACGTGGCCCTGCCCAAAGCACGCTCACTTTTCCTTTTCAGTTTGAATTATGCCTCCAAACTTGTGACTGTTCTCTAACGCATGCCCTTCTCTTTCTGTCTCTATCGGTGTATTTCCGAGGATGCTCCTCTCCATGTTTAGAACACATTCCTGCGGGGGGAGCTGGTAGGAACGTTGGGTTGCTCGGTCAATGTCCAGGGTCAACGGCGGCGTGGTGTATTCCGCAAATATGGCCGACTGTGAGGGCGGGCACAAGCCGGCGTGAGTAGGTTAAACATTGAGTTTTATAAGGGCACCACGGGGTGATCAGCCCCTCCCCACCCAGCCCCACCCTCCCCACCCAGCCCCTCTCCACCCTCACCTCCCCACCCAGCCCCTCCCTCCCCACCCAGCCCCTCCCTGCACGACGGACGGACGGACACAATAATCCCCTGTGGGCTGGTGTAACCAGGAGGTTCCTACCAGTATCAACATTCTGATTCTGATGCTCCTCTGTGCACTCTTGAGCATTTTCCCCATGTTCTTTGGTAGCGCTGACAGTGTCACAGCTGATAAAAAAAACTTTTTTTTCGCAACAATTTTATCTGTTGCTTTTTGTTCAGTGCTTCAAATTGGCTCGAACTTGCTTTTGTCTGTTGAAACGATTTTCGATTCCATTGCACATTCAGTGGCTATCCCAAGTGCACATTATCGCCTGTGGGTGTTTTATTGTTGACATGTGGTAATTCTTGTATATGTACATATAAAGCTACACCTTTTAGAGGTGGCCAAGTGATATCACAACTCAGAATTCATGGGTTTTTATGTGAGCGGGATATCGAACCCTGGTGCCTCGCGATTGAGTCAGCGTCTCGCAATCGGGAAAAAGCACGCGTTCAAATTCTGCTATGAGATCTCTTTTACCAGTGGCAAAATATAGTAGTAGGTTTTTACCTGGTTGGGTAAAAACCTACTACTATGTTCAAATTCTGGTTGGGTGTTTTTCCTCGGCCCCGTTGTCCGTCCCTCTGTAGTTGATGAACAAGTGCCACTTTTGTGCCGGAGTCAATATTGTTTGCCCTATTGATCGACTAATCCTCCATCATAGGAATGTCGAATTTCCTCCACTGGCTCAGAGCCTCAATGCTCAGCAGAAAATGACTTTGACATTTTTTTTACTTTAACACAGGGATTAAAGAAAATCGACAGCTTCTCCATGCGCGAGCACATTCTCATCTCCTAAGATGGCTTTAATCCATCCTGTGGTGGAAATTTTCTATTTCCGCATAGGTGGTTGCAGTTGTGCTGTATAGCTGCCCCAAACTCATCCGAGCGCATTTATATATTATTATTATGACCACTCGAGAAGTTAGTCTCTTCGCAAAGGCTGAAGCTTACGTTTGAGGATATAGTCCCCAAGGAACAAGCCGGGTACAGGAACGGACGAAATGTCCGCGAGCAAGCGACATTGAAGACAGGCTTTGAACGTCGTCCCAAAACAGCGGCAGCGTTCGATGGCCTCTCTTCGGCAGTTGATACCGCATAGCGGAAGGGTCTGCCGCTACAGCTTGCGACGGACCGTCCGACTTGTCGCCGACGTGCCGAGCCAGCGATAGTTCACCGCATCCACTTTGGTGAAGCGGCCAGCGGCACACGGAGATTGAATAGCCGACTCCCGGCAAGAGCCGGCTCCCGCAGGGATCTGCTCTTGCCCCGGCGCTGTTCAATCTCAACGCCGGCGGGCATTCCGGCAACATCTTCCCGCAGGTTCATGTACGTGGACGGCGCCGCACGCTGGCAACCCAAGCCCCTGGACGAGAGAGGACAATGGGAAAGTCCTCGAGAAAGATGTCCAAAAATCGGAGAGGCGTACTTCAAGAAGTGGCACCGCCATAAGCCAGACAAAACAACCTCGTTGAGGAGCTGACTGTGAAAGCGCCGGGCCTTGTCTCTCCTACGTGGAGCCCCCGCTAGACCACCCTCGAAAGACAACATTGGGAGAAGCACGTACACCTTGCAGCCGCGGGATTGACAAATAACTGGCGGTTATTGTTATTGTAATTTTTTTATTAAGTTCTTGAATTAAACTTGGATCGCTCAAATGCGGCTTGGTCAAAACTCTCATATTTTTGGCAATAAATGTTGCACGACGCTACTTTCTATATTGATATTTGTCACGTTAGTTATGCATGAAAAAATTATTCTGATGAATTATGCATGTGCGGGTCTGTGGGTTTCTATGCATGCATAACTCATGAGACAACAGACAAGCGTTCCGATGGTGAACAATGCAGAGGTCGCAAACGGGTTTTGATTCCTTACCCGTACCCGTACCCGGCCGCACCAGGGTCGCAAACGGGTACCCGTACCCTACCCGATACCCGGCTACCCGTACCCGGCCGGGTATCGGGTAGGGTACGGGTACCCGATTGCGACCTCTGGGATGAAGCCATGTTGCAGGCGTGGGTGGGTTGATTCTATGAACTTAAATTGTGAGAAGAGACAAGACGTTGGGAAATGAGTGACAAATGGTTACTCACCAGTGACTCACGGCCTACCCGTACCCGGCCGCACCAGGGTCGCAAACGGGTATCCGTACCCGGCTGGGTACGGGTAGCCGGGTATCGGGTAGGGTACGGGTAACGGGTACCCGATTGCGACCTCTGCAACAATGTCAGCACCAGAGGAGTACTTCAGCACTGCTAAGATTTTGGTTTTAATTCTTAGCACTCATCCAAAGCAAATCACATTTCCTGAGATTAGCGAGTCGGATGTTATAATTAAACTCACAAACTCACGGCCAATCCGCCCACCACCTTTACAAGTGGGAATTCTTGGAAAGCCTGGAGTGCATGGGTCTCTGTGTGAAATCGCACAGTATTGTATGACTATGAACTCTGTGTGAGTCTGTGGGTCTCTGTGTGAGTCTGTGAGTCTCTGTGTGAGTCTGTGGGTCTCTATACGAGTCTGTGCGTCTCTCTGTGAGACCTCACTAATTGTGAACCACTGCAAACTATGAAAATTAACTGGATGCAATGAATCAATCCACCACCAAATTAATTGAAGCAATGTCCTGGTCTAAACTAATCAGGACATCGACTTATGAGTTGCTATTAATCCATCCGTACGTGACTAAAGATGCATGTCACAAATTATGACACAAGGAGACTACATGCCTCCGTTGAGGAGGAATGATTGCCCTGCGAAAAAGTGGCTAATTGTCGGGTTCCAGGAACCAAAGCTCTGGGATGTCATCATGACCCATGCATTAATTTTGTTACCATAGCTTTGTGGGAAAGGATCCATTAGTGTGAGTAATGCAGATTTGTATGCATGCACAATGTGTAATCTTGCACCCTTTTATGTGTGTGCAGGCCAAAATCACCGTATTTCAGAGTCCACTCCGTCCGTCCGTAAATGCACGGAATGCAGGTGTCTTTTAATGAAAGGTGGTAAACACCAAAGTTGTACCCACGATTTTATCTCTACATCACAGCGTTTGATTCTGTATAGGAATCCAATTTAGTTTTTTTATTATCTTGTTGGTCATGTGGTCAATGTGGGTCTTCAAAGACATTTTCGAGTCCAGGATAACGCCGAGATATTTAAAGTTGACAAACTGCTGATTCCAGTGCGCTGACCATGATGCCACCGCTCCAAAGACAAAGTTCAGCCTGTTGGGGCAAGTGCTGTTTGCGAGTACCTATGAAGGCCGGCACGGAACATGAGGGAGTGGGTGGCCAGCACCACACTCCCGACCGCCTTTACCTCACCAGTGGCAACATTTACAACACACCACACCAGGTACTCATTTGAGGCTGAGTCGACGTAGGGGAGGCCCAGAACCAGTTTAGATAATCGCCACTGGCGTTGGCCGTGAGCGGTAATCGAACTCGGGTCACCAGGTTCGTAGCGCAGCGAGCTAACCGCTACCCACCCACTTTCCCACGCACGCACACACACACAGGTCCAAGCACAGCGCCACCAACTACATTCCGGAGCACTTCCTCTATAGCTTCCTGGACCTGGTGGTGTGGGGCCACGAGCACGAGTGCCTCATCAAGCCCGTGCGCAACGAGCAGCGCTTGTTCTACGTCACGCAACCCGGCAGCAGCGTCGCGACCTCCCTCTCTCCCGGCGAAGCAGTTGCCAAGTGAGCGGCGTTCGGCGGACGCGTGCACAACAACGACAAATATCCCCTGTGCAGCCTTAGACTGTTGGGGGTAAGTGCCGTTAGAAAGCGGCACCTGCGAAGGCCGCCCACGGCGCACGAGGGGGTGGGTGGCCAGCACCACGCCTGGCTGGCCTTGTCTCAGAGGTCGCAAACGGGTTTTGATTCCTTACCCACACTTTAACCCACCACACGTGACCTTCCGATCAACAAACTGGTGACCTCTGGATGGCAAGTCCAGTGTACTGGCCGTTACACCCCTGTGGCACCATTGCAAAACTGGTTCATAGTAATCAAAGCTGCATGATGTAGGGGGGAGCAGGGAGAGCTGTCGACAAATGACTGCTGGTGTACACACGTGTGCAAAGCATGGACCAAATGACCCTTTAAGCCACAACTTTAACATGTTGCGGCTTCAAAGATTCGTTGGTCTATGATAATCATAAGTAATATTTGTGATGCCAAATGTATGTCTTTATGAACGTATTGGCGGTACACCGGTGTGCAGTTCTAAATAATAATTAGAACGCTTACAATTATTTTATTTTCTCACCATTCGCAACCCCGCTCAGAAAATCTTGTGGGGTCGTGCATTAAAATCAGTTCTCGTGATGTCGAAGCAGTTGTAAGACGAATGTCAGTTCAAATTGTGATTATAGAGACTGTTTTATGAGGACCCCGGTGTGTTATGCTACACCGGTGTACCGCCAATACGTCCGTATGTTGAACTTCTTTCGCACCGTACGTAGCCGACCACGCTAATCGGAGGTGCGGGGGAAGGACAACAAACTATGGGTCTCTGTGTGAGTCTATGGGTCTCTGTGTGAGTCTATGGGTCTCTGTGTGAGTCTGTGGGTCTCTGTGTGAGTCTATGGGTCTCTGTGTGAGTCTGTGGGTCTCTGTGTGAGTCTATGGGGTGTCTGTGAGTCTATGTATGTTGAACTTCTTTCGCACCGCATGTAGCCTACCGCGCTAATCGGAGGTGCGAATGATGCTGTTGCGTCTTTTAAAGGCACGTGGGCATCCTTCACGTGCACGGGAAGCGCATGAACCTTCAAAAGATCCCGCTGCAGACCGTTCGGCAGTTTTACATTCAGGATGTGGTTCTGCAGGACACAACCATCAACCCTTCTCACCCCAAGGTCACTCAGATGATTGAAAACTACTGTTCTGAGAAGGTAAATCTGGTTACCCATGCAAACCGTAGCCTCCGTGTGTGCTAACTGCTGATGGGAGTCTGTCTGCTTACCTTACGTAACCTTAAATTTCGATTTAAAGCTTTCGTGACTGCAAGGATTCATCTTCTTGGTTCTTTCGGTAAAGTCACGTAGAAGGGAAGTAATAAAATAATAAAAATAAAACATAATAAAATTATTCTCACGACGTTTCGGCCACAACGCAAGCAGCCGTCCTCAGGTGAAAACCAGGTCCGTCGAGGCGACAGAGTCTGAATGAAACAGCACACGAGCTTGGAGCATATATATAAGCTGGGCGCCTTGACAAAGGAATTTGCATATCAATAGGAATTCAGCATATTTATGGGAAATGCAGGAATGTGATTACTACTACATATGCATGTGCATTATGCAGGATTAACAGCATCAAAGGGAGCTGCAGTTGCTGCTGCTGCAGTTGCTGCTGCTGCAGTTGCTGCTGCTGCAGTTGCTGCTGCTGCAGTTGCTGCTGCTGCAGTTGCTGCTGCTGCAGTTGCTGCTGCTGCAGTTGCTGCTGCTGCAGTTGCTGCTGCTGCAGTTGCTGCTGCTGCAGTTGCTGCTGCTGCAGTTGCTGCTGCTGCAGTTGCTGCTGCTGCAGTTGCTGCTGCTGCAGTTGCTGCTGCTGCAGTTGCTGCTGCTGCAGTTGCTGCTGCTCAAGTTGCTGCTGCTGCAGTTGCTGCTGCTGCAGTTGCTGCTGCTGCAGTTGCTGCTGCTGCAGTTGCTGCTGCTGCAGTTGCTGCTGCTGCATTTGCTGCTGCTGCAGTTGCTGCTGCTGCAGTTGCTGCTGCTGCAGTTGCTGCTGCTGCAGTTGCTGCTGCTGCAGTTGCTGCTGCTGCAGTTGCTGCTGCTGCAGTTGCTTATCATGGGACCTTTTTGCCAGTATCAAAGTATGAAAAATGAGAATAGATTTTATCCTAAAGTAGTAATAGGGTTTTACCCTATTAACTGGTACAAAAACTGACACCTTTATACAAGGGATCATGTTTACAATAACCACAACACAAGCAGTCAAAAAGCAAACAAAAAGAAACAACTCTGATAATGATAATGTTATGCACTGTCCTTGAAGTTGATTGGTCCACGCCCGAGACGGCTTTTCTTTGAGCCTAAAAGCTGTCTCGGGTGTGGACCAATCAACTTCAAGGACAGTGCATATCATTATCAGAGTTGTTTATTTTTGTTTGCATTTTGACTGCTTGTGTTGTGGTTATTGCTAACATGATGCCTTGTATAAAGGTGTCAGTTTTTGTACCAGTTGAAAGGGTAAAAACCTATTACTATATTTTGCCACTGGTAAAGGAGGTCTGATAGGGTTTATCCTTTTTGGCGATGAAACGGACAATGCATATATTATCAGAACCTGTTCGTGTGTATGTGTACCACACACACGTGTGGTTAATGCAGACGTGTTTCCTTGTTTGAACATCTTAACGCCTGTTTTATTGCCATAAAGGGTAAAACCTATTCTTATTTTTCATAATTTTCTCTCCTCTCTTCTGCATGGGTTTCTTCCCATCGCTAAAAACAACGGACATTGTAACTGCAAAAAAATAATTTGTGTCTTTGTAGAAAATATAAATAACAAAGTGTATCATTTTTTTCAAAGAGTTGTTTTCGGATGGCTAATGCATTGGGCACCACAGCAAAATCTACTTGATTTATGCTGTGACCTTTATACAGACAGAAGGGGGACTTTACATTTATTTACAATACACATACCTGTCAACCCATATGATTTATCCGTATTCTTGTACAGGGAAATTGAGTACAACATTATTTTTTGTGTTTCTCCCTTGTGATGGTTCTTTGTAGGATGAATGATGAGAATTATAAGGTCATGGGGTGCCCAATAAGGTCTCAATTTGTCTGTAATAAGGTAGGCACTGATAAGCGGTTGACAGGTATGAATACATCACACTCCGTGTTGATGAGATTTAATTGGCTAGAGGATCTAACATTTGTTACTTTGCTTCTTCATGCCTCTGGTCATCCTGGGTCAGTTAGCTGTGCCCGTCGTTAATTGATTGAGTGCCGAGTCGAACGGCCCCGCAGTTAATCGAGTTAATTGATTGAGTTGACGGGATTCTCTTCTTGGGCACGCACAATCCATGAGTGCACCTGGTTCTCCACGGGGGCTCCAAACTGTCGTAAGTGGGGAAAAAAAGGGGCCTTTGGAATCCTCCTTACCCATACTTCCCATTACAAAATATCCCTTCTCATTACGCCCAACGTTGCGATCGCGTTGCCCTTCAAGGTTTCTCTCCTCCACTTAGGTCTGTGAAACGTCCCCCACAATGCCCCTCCTCCCCTCCCGCCTTGCCCATTGGCGTCACCCCAGCCACTGGCAAGACCCCTTTTTTTGTTGTACGCTTTTATTGAACATGCACCGTTGTCTGTTTATATTCTTTCAAATCTTTGACGCCTAATATCCTCGGATCTACGAAGCCGAACGAGCTGAAATGTTCTACACTGACTAGTCTCGCACGACAATTCAAGATTTCATTAAACAAAAACGGTCCAGGTCCCGCCGGTCCTGGGCCTCTTAACATTTGTAACTTTACGTAATTAATGCTAATCAATTCCGCCCCCCATTTTAAATCACAAATGGTCGCGGGCAGCATAGATGTTTAGTACAACTGTATTTGAACACAACAGGGCTCCTGCAGCCCTATGACAACCTGTTTGTGCATGGTGGACACCTTCTAGGCACTGTCCAGGCTCAGAGCTGCTTGGCTTTCGAGGACCGACCAGATCGGCCGCATTTCAATTCGGGGTGATTTGTTCATCGGCGGCGTTGAGGGTTATGGTGTTGCTGTTCTTAACAGTTAACGCCTCGCGGTGCCGAGATGTTAATTACATCGCCTTTTATACAGGAGGTCGTGGGTGCGATCCTAACTCTGCCACCTGGATATTTTGCATTTGCTTGTTCTCCCCCTGTAAATCCGCTATTCGATTTGTATATACATAGCTAGAGAGATGCAAAGTAATTTGATTGCTTTGTTGAACTTCAACATTACATAACCTTACTGTTTGCAAATGACTATGAGACTAAAACGTAAAAATTAAGTAACATCTTACCATATATAACAAAAGTATTTTAACACAAATGCTACTACTATCTCTACTCTTACCTACTAAGTTGCCAATTTAAATGATTAAAACTTTTACAAAATGTGCATGTTGCCAACCAATTAACTTCCTTTCAGTTTGAAATAGCCGTTGAAAATTAAATTTAAAACAATACAAAAATAGAAACAAACTAGTTGTTTATTGCACACACTTTTATTTGCACTAAACGTAGAAATTAATTATTTTAACCCCAGAATTAATCAAATTTGATGTTCTGAATAAAAGTGGGTGGCTTGCATAATACAAACAGAATATGGCGAAAGGAAACCACCCACTTTTATTCAGAACATCAAATTTGATGAATTCTGGGATCAAAATAATGAATTTCTACGTTTGAGTGCAAATAAAATTGTGTGCATTGAAAATTTTTTTTTTTTACCAATTAAAAAAAAATATTTTTTTCCTTCTGCCTCATCGTGGCTCTTCCTCTCTTTTTCCTGCAATCTCCCCGTTCAAAATTCTGTACGATGCTTCCCTCCACCGCAACACTTGGCCCAGTGCGGCCCCGGAAGACAGCGTCTCTGTCGGGAAGACAGCGTCTCTGAGACCTGTTCTTCACCTGAGGACGGCTGCTTGTGTTGTGGCCGAAACGTCGTGAGAATTATTTTATTATGTTTTATTTTTATTATTTTATTATTTCCCTTCTACGTGACTTTACCGAAAGAACCAAGAAGATGAATCCCTGCAGTCACGAAAGCTTTAAATCGAAACCGAACAAATATGTTGCTCCGGTTAATCCGAAATCCACATGACCGCCTCTACAGTACAGGAGTTGCATATCTTTACAACAGTGGGCGGAGTTTGATTGGTTTTGATTGGCGTGGCTCTGCTATCCACTTACTGGGCAGGCGTTTTTTGCGTGGGAACGGGAAAGTGTTATCACATAGTGATCCGCGGAAAATTGATATTTTTGGATTCGCGATTTTTAATTATCCACGGCCACCCTCCCCGTCATTAACGCGGAAAATCGAGGGTCTGCTGTATTTGCTATCACCGTCATCATTAGCCATGATCAGTTCACTGTTGGATGAAGGCCTCCCCAATTGACTGCCACCTCTCAACATCTTGTGATGCAGCAATCCATTCAGCACCTCACCACTCCCATCTCCTCGGTGGACGTAGTCTTCGACACGTTCCATCCTTTGGCCGCCACTCCGTTATTATTCTTATCCAGAGTCCCTTCCAGCGACGTGTCCTGCCACAAGACCACTTGCCTTTCCTCAAAGTCTCAGCACATTCGTCTGTAACACTGTGGCCTTCAAAGAAAAAGCATATAACAGGCGGAATGTCGGTAAATTACCCTCCTTCATAGCCAATGAAAGGGAGAGAAAATTCTTGCTCTTCTTTATTTGCAATGAAAAAGGGACATTGCCTGAAACGTTGCATTTTATATATAATTTATTTATAAGGCAGTGCTATTGACAGATGTGTTGAGTTGTTATTTGTGCACTGCCATTGCAATTTCACCAAATCGTTATTTTCTCCGTATGTTTTATTTATCTTTGAATATTTTTTTCAATATTCTGTGCTTCCTGAATTGAGATATATTTATCTTTACGTTGACAAGGCTGACCCAAGTAACTAAATGTAGACGGGAACATTTACTCATATATTATAACGTAAAGGCAAGAATTTTAGCGTGGCGTTTTTTCCCTCTTTATCTGAGAATCTAACGATGATCATTCCTGCACAGATGGTGCATTTTGTAATTCCTTGCGGCAGCCTAATGGGTGACCGAATGCTGGAATCGAATTGCGAATTCCAAAAAAAGTGGCTCATTAGTTTGTGCACTAACCTCCAGGCTTAGCAACTGCCCAAAGTAAGAATAAAAAAATGTCTGAAACACGCGAAGACGACAACCGTGATGTCGATGGACACTTTATCCGCTCCTAGCGATTAATTTTAACCACTTTGTCCACGTCAGCGTTGTCAACCGTTTACGGCAGTCAACATTTTCTTCATACGTTTCAATGATGGTAAGACGTATAAAAAAAAATGTGTCCGTTATTCACATTTTTCCACATACATCTTCAACACGGACCATTTGTTTTCGGGCGACTCGCAGTAATATATTTTGTTTCGGTGCTCTACGCGTAATTTGTTTTCTTTTTTTCTTTTGTTCTTTTGGTGTCCTGCGTCACTCTTGCAAATGAGACACTTCGGGTCTCTTGGAGTGCTTGCCTGGTCAATCAAAATAAACTTGAAATGACGTGGCACGTCATACGCAGCTGCCGCTGAGTAATGGTGAACACACTGCACCTGCCCTCTCCCCGTGAGATTTCTCCTGGATAAACCAGTGGAATAATGATCATTACCCATAATCGAGGTTTTTGGGTGAGAACGCGTAAATATATAAATGTGTCGTTAAAACCCGCAACCACCCGACACAGCCAACTAGTAAGGGTTGTCACGTAAACAGAACGTGGCTAATTCGTCACTAGTACAGCACTAGTGTATAGTGTAGTGTATAGTGTAGTATACTAGTACAGCACTAATGTGTAGTGTATTGTGTAGTGTACTCGTGTCGTGTATAGTGCAGTGTATAGTGTAGTGTATAGTGTAGTATACTAATACAGCACTAGTGTATAATGTAGTGTACTAGTGTAGTGTACAGTGTAGTGTATAGTGTAGTGTATAGTGTAGTGTACTAGTGTATAGTGTACTGTATAGTGTAGTGTATAGTAGTGTAGTGTATAGTGTAGTGTATAGTGTAGTGTAGTGGTATAGTAGTGTATAGTGTAGTGTATAGTGCAGTATCAGTATACTAGTACAGCACACTGGTGTGTTGGAGAGCCAAGCCACAACATTTACAATCTGAGTACGACGTTTCGCCAGTAATTACAACCAGCTTCATCAGGCGACAGCCAGATTTGTGGAGAAGTCCACCTGTTTCATTCCTTATATAGAGGCGTAGATGTGTTCACCACACAGCTTGTGCTTTTGCACAATGTGTGGGGGGGGATTACTGAGGCAACGCATTATGCGAGCCCTTTGAATTTGTCCTTCCTGTCTATTGTGTTTATTAAAACGGTAATCCCTATTGAAGTACACTGCCCTTTGTAGGCAGGCATTTAAATCATGTATTTTTTGATGATTCGCTTTCACGCAGCACTAAGGCGAACGGTTAAAGTTATTTTGATTTCTTTCAATTTCGATAGATCCTCTAATTAGTCTTGACCAGTAGTAGATAGTTTTGCACAAAACTTCAACATTATCAAAATCAATTGAGTGTCCTTGTTGGCACGCATGCTCTCCTACTGGTGACAGTTGTATTTGTGAGTATTTAATATTTGTTTGATGTTCTTTTAGTCTCGTGCTGATCATTCGTCCTGTTTGCCCAACATAACATTCACCACATGCGCAGTTAATCCTGTATACACCTTCTGTTGATCGCTTCGGTAATACATCTTTTGTATTTTATGTACCGTGCCAAATCTGGCGGGTTTTAACGACACATATATTTACGCGAAGATATTTTTCGCAAAAGCCTACGTGTTAAAATGATAATTACATCGGTCTCACTGCAACTCACTGCATCATGTTCTGAAATTTCTACCACCGTGCCACTTGTAATATAAACACTTTTTTTTTTATATATGGACAGCTGCTCT
The DNA here is from genome assembly GCF_965212315.1 of Lampetra planeri. Classification (NCBI taxonomy): domain Eukaryota; kingdom Metazoa; phylum Chordata; class Hyperoartia; order Petromyzontiformes; family Petromyzontidae; genus Lampetra; species Lampetra planeri. The sequence goes on from NC_136162.1 coordinate 4,216,360, forward strand.
TCTAATTCCCAATTACCCGGCAATGAGACGTTTTACATATGAAAGACGCGTTAAGCTAATTCGATGTGAAGGCAGATGATGACGGGGATGATGATATTATATTTCAGTTATATTGCTAAATAACCTAATGCCATCGTTATAATGAGCTGCTTTGCCCCGCGTTGATCGTTCTGTCACATCATATTAAAAGGTTCATCTTCATCGAGGTGAATCAAACAAATACTTTGCTATATTCTCCCTGCAAGTTTTATGCTGCACGTGCACTGCCAATGTGGAAAGAGAATGGAAGAAGGGCAATTTTAAGATCTGTTGGGACAATAAAGTTCCTTTAAGGAATAGAAGCGTGGATTTCCTTTCCATATGTTTGATTTTTGACGGCATATTATCAACTTATTCAATATAAATTTTGATTTGAAGCTTTCGTGACTGCAGGGATTCATATTCTTGGTTCTTTCGGTAAAGTCACGTAGAAGGGAAATAATACAAATAAAACGTAATACAATTCTCACGACGTTTCGGCCACAACACAAGCAGCCGTCCTCGGGTGAAGAACAGAGCTGTCGGAAAGGCATTAGGATGCTTTCGTCTTGAAGACAGAAGCTTGTGTTGCCTCCGAAACGTCGTGATTTAATTTATTTTTATTTTATTTTTTACCTACGTGACTTTACCAAAAAAAACAAAGAGTATATCTATTTTCGACAGCGTATTCAATCATTTTCGAGAGTTAAAAAACTGCATATTGCACATGTTAAAATAACTTATTAATCATCTGTGTGATCGGTGGCAATATAAAATAATTTACACGTTTGACAATTGAGGACACATCAAATCCAGAGCTGTTGAAACATATGCTGCTTTAAAATGTCGTGCATTTTTCCTCCGCTTGTGATCTTCCACTGCTGAATTGACTATAAAATACACAGACATTTTATATGTGTGCATATATATTCAATTCTGGTGGGATAGAGTGTGAGATGCATTCGTCTGGTTTGGCTATGGGCAGTTAGCCAGGCCCAGTCAGAGGCCGGAGATTGCAGTCAACCAAGCAGGCCACTCTAATGCCAGCTAACAATTCAGGAAAACAGGCTTTAGAGGTAGGCCTGAAATTATTACCACCAGCATTCAATAATGAAGTAATCGAAAGCAAACAACTGTAATATTTTCCTCACTAAAGTAACGTTATTTTCGACATTCATATGGCCGAATGCGTGTTCTTTTAAGGATTCAACTTTGCACGCACACTGGGGCTTCTAACCAAGACAGGCGTCCTGATGTGTGGATGGTAGGTAGGTGGATCTGTGGCTGTAGACAATATAACAATAGAGTTATTGTTGGAGTGGAGGGGAGTTCAGGCTGTGGGGAGCTCATGCTGCAGGAAAACTCGAGGCATCGATTATATTTTAAGTTTCACGTTCCTCCCAGGGCAATTTACTCCTTGTTTTGTCCAAATTGGAAGATGGAAACGGTGTTCTAAAGCCACTCATCGAATTAAACCACTCGTGAATTTCAAGTGTATGAAAGTTATGATACTAATCTTTTAAATGATGCTTTCAATCGGACGAAAACTTATTTGTCAGTCGTTACGGGTCACTAAGTGTTGAGGTTTGGTTGTACATAACGATTACAAATGAAGTGGCGGCTACAGCATTAGAATTGAATAAAGATCCACTTTGGCTTTTTTTTCTCCGTCTCGAGATACCATTGTGGTTCAACAAAGCATGCAGAGCACTTTGTCCCGCATTAGCATTCTGTAAAAGTTATTTTTGGTTGAGTGATTGATTTAAAAAAAAGGTCAGAGTATCCCCAGTGAAGCCAATTTAGTACCATTACCATATCCCACACGCCTTCCTTTGAAAATGATCTCCCAATGCATGAATGTCAGCGGGTACACAGTAGTCCCTCGGTTAACAGTGACATCATCGGTTAACGTTTTTTTTGGAAACGTTTCGCCTCCCACATGACCCCACATTAACGGCACGTTTACGTTATGCGCACGGGCGACAATTTCGGCCAATCCGTGCGCTCGAACACGAGGCAGAGCCACGTCCTCAGCCAATCAGCGACGCTCGTTTATGAGCGTTTCGCCCTCAACTGGCGTTGCTTACATTATTACGTTTTCTGTTTTTGGCATTGGAAAACAGCTCTCTTGCAGACTCAGTGATTCGGCGAACAGTTATTTCGGTTAACAGTTTTTGTGGAAGGGATTAAAAACGTTAACTGAGGGACTACCGTACCTGGAATGAATCTGTAGACATTATTTCAGATTCTTTGACGTGTTTCCGTACCTCGTGTTGCTTGGTGCGACGTCGGGACATTTCTCTCTGTGTGCTGGGAGCTTCTTCAGCAACTTGGTTCTAAGCAACACGCTATAAAGCACAACCGCCAAAACCCACGCGGTATTGTTTAAAACTATTATTTAAGTGTTGTTGATTCAAACGTCAGTCCTTTACTGTGCATACCAGTACATTTGAACTGAAGCAACTTAACTACAGAAACTTAACTTGGTTCCAAGCAACTCGCTCTATCTCCAACACAACTCCCAAAACCCACATTCCAGTATTGTTTACAACTGTTCCTTACAATTGTAAGTAGTATACGTAGCGTATTATCGTGTCCATTCTTGACTGTGCATACGAGTCAAATTGAACTCAAGGAACTTCTCGCACGATGCGCTTCCGGACAAGCGAGTGAAACGTTGTATTTTTTTGCTAAAACGAAATGTGTGGTCACGTGACACGCACGCTGACTCGTCGTTGGAAATGTAAACAGTGGCTTTGATTTCCAAACGGCTTTCGACGTCTTGGGGAGCGGAGGTCAGGGAGATGAAATGTCATGAATATTAATTGCCGAGGTGGCCGGAAAGCATCGATCCTCGGGTTCAAATCCACGCAGGCATCTGTGATTAAACCAGAGACTCGGTTATAATGGATTCATGGTCTCAGCCAGGTTCACCGGTGATTATAGTAAACAAAAAAAACATTAAGTTTAGTTCTGCATTTAATGTGGCTAAATTTCCGCTCTGAAAATTGTTACATTTTTCAAACATTTTCTTTGTCATGCGTCAAACGTTAATCTGAGTGGCGAAGCGAAGCAGATGGGAAAGTGCTGCCCCTGCCTTGTTGGCCATAAGTCACTTGAAGAGATCTCTGTGTTGGTACCTCTGTGATATCCGCTTCTGCGGACCATTCTCATCTCATCGCATGAATCTGGTACCTCAAGAAAAAAATTTGTGGGAAAAGGTAGTCAGATGTACTGTGTATATATATATATCAATCTATTTTATATGAGGCTGTTTTAAATGAAAATGTTTATATATATATATTTTTTCAACTTAAGGTTGAAAGCATTTAACCATTTTCTATGTTGGTCTGTAACAAGGGCGGGTGGGATGACACAACAACTCTTGTAAAGATGATCCAATAGCAACAGAACTTTAATGTAAAGCTGTGTTGCAATTCAGGAAATTACCCGATTGAAAAATGGCCAAATTTATCACAGGGTTGCCCAAAACTTGTTGCTGAAAACCAGCACTAAAATAACTCTTTGCAAATATGCAAAAACTTTATTTTAATGTTCTTTGGTTCTTTCGGTAAAGTCACGTAGGTAGAAAAATAAAACAAAATAAAAATAAAATATCACGACGTTTCGATCGCAACACAAGTGGTCGTTCTCGGGCAGAAAAAATAATCCAGCAGTGGAACTGCTGAACCGGCTACCCAACCAGCATGTGTGTTGCTAATTAAATGCTTCTTGTGAAGGTGTATGTGTGTATGTTGATCGTCTTTCTCACCGTACGTAGCCAACCACGAGTTGGAAAGTGTTAAATGATCCGTGCGTGTGCACGGTGTTTTTTCTAACTTTTTTAAAATTGGTTTCTACCCACAGGTGGAAGACATGCTTGAGCAAGCCGCAGCTGAGCGATCGGGACACAGCAAGCAGCCGGACCGGCCTCTGATACGTTTGAGGGTAAGCCTGCAGCCACTACAAGTTTTCATCACTCGTTATCATCATCATCGTCGTCGTTGTCATCATCGTGTGAGGATACCAGCTGTGGGAGAAAACCAAAGAACCCAGAGGGAACAACCTTCTGTAGGACGTGGATCAGAGGTCGCAATCGGGTACCCAATACCCGTACCCTACCCGATACCCGGCTACCCGTACCGGGCCGGGTATCGTGTACGGGTATGGGTACCCGTACCCTACCCGGCCGGGTACGGGTAGCCGTTTTCTGGTGCGGCCGGGTATGGGTACGGATAAGGAATCAAAACCCGTTTGCGACCTCTGACGTGGATAGATACATATAGACGACAAACAGAGAAGCACTCGAGTGACAGATGTTCTTACTGTGAGGCACAGGTGGTGGCGTTGTGTCTAATAGCCCCCAGCCCATAGACTTCAACATCGGCTGTGTCACCTTCCTCGGCAGCATTAGACTCGTCAGGGACAGCAGCAGCAGCAGCAGCATCATAATCATAAAATGTTTGTCAAGTAAAGCAATGCACCATACTTGAGTAAAGAGTCACAGTGAGTTCCTGCTCCAATGAGCATTGAAGCTGGGCTCATCCGTTATTTCCAGCCTTGAACCAGTCATGGAGATTCAACATTCCTCCGATTACCTTGGCTGGCTGCGTACGGTGCGAAAGAAGTTCAACATACGTACATACATACATGTCGAATAGGACAACCACTTTTTCTACTTCCCCACAAAAGTGGTACCTGTTTAACTGACCCCCCCCCCCTGTTTAGTAGACTGCTTCTCACAACGCCACCACTGACAGTGTCATAACTTGCGCTTCAAAATCGGGAAGAATAGTTCGGGAAATTCTTCCAAAGAATTACCTCCTGAAGTGAAGCATTGACTTAATAATAATACTTTGTTCTAGATTTGAAGCTTTCGTGACTGCAAGGATTCATACTCTTAGGTTTTTTCGGTAAAGTCACGTAGGTAGAAAAATATAATGACAATAATAATAAATGAAAATGACTAAATTAAATCACTTTTATTAATTTTTATTTATTTTTATTTTATCATTATATTTTTTTACCTACATGACTTTACCGAAGAAAACCTAAGAATAATACTGATATTTTATGCTAATTGCATTCTACTTGTATTATTATGATCGTTTGCACAATAGCATCCCATAAGGCTGTAAATTAATTTTATGTATCAGGACCAAATCCCATATAGAGCCACTACCAAGCAAATCAAAACCCGACGATGCGAAGTGTCCCTCAAAAGAAATGAATAAACAAAATTAAGAATTGGCGTCAAAACTAAAGGGTACAAACAAACAACAACATCAACAACAAAGTTATCGCAACAAAGAATTTGCACTTTGGGTGAAAACAAATCCATCGGCGATGACGATGGTGTCACCACCTGTCCAGCTTTCATGTGGTCACACATCAATATTCTCATCACACCTTTCCATCATGTGACATTGTCCTTCTGTTGTGTTTCCATTTTAAGTCGTTAAAACAGTTGAAACTCCGCGCATAACGATTTTCTCTCCATTGCCTTTGATTAATGAAGGTGCATAGAATGCTAAGTGTCCCTGTAATGTGCTGCTCCTCACTAGGCCATATGTCGATCTACTTGTGTTTATCTTTGGCCTATTGATCCTTTCTGGGCAAGTTGCCAAGTTAACTGCGGTGAGAGCCATTCGCCGAAGAGATAGGCAAACGTGTGAAATCTTTACTTAAAGAATATGAAATTGATGAAGTAGATTTTTCACTGTTTTCACTTCGCCTCCAGCTATCAACGTCTTTCACGGTGCGCTTTCTGTTTGCCTGCAAGGGAGATTTTAATTTAGCCGTTCCCGATTTACTTTATTTAAAAAAAAAAGTTTACCGTAAGCGGATTGTCATTTCATGTCATCTTCTTAGTTTTTTTTAAATCTCCACGTATCTGATTCATTTTGAATGTCATACTTTTGTTCAATTTTCTTCACGTGCACGCAACACTTGAGTCAAAGAGTCACGAGCGATTTCCTGTTCTCATGAACGTCAAGGAGGTGGTCATCTGCTTACAGTGCTGAGCCTGCGGGAGAAATGCCCCATTCCTCAGGGAGTGAGTCCTGTATCCATAGGTCAACCTGACAAGCAGAATTCCAACTCTCAACCTACCGATTGCGTGCCACTCGCTCTTCCTGGCCGATCATTTTGGCCGATCATTTTGGCCGCGCCTGGGATGTCAGGTTGTTTACCCATACTTCACCACGCCGGTCAATGCGGGTTGGTGACAGGAAGAGTTCAGATATAATTCGCCGCTGACGTTAGCCATTGGGGGGACTTGAACTCAGGCAGTAATGATTGCTGTGTATAATAATCCCACATGAGTTAATTTACGGTGTCAAAATTGAACCCAGACGCACGGCACGCAATGGCCTCCTCTCTTGCGAATGATGTTACGGGCCCTTTAGTCTTCTTGGTTCTTTCGGTAAAGTCACGTAGAAGGGAAATAATATAATAATAAAACATAATAAAATAATTCTCACGACGTTTCGGCCACAACGCAAGCAGCCGTCCTCAGGTGAAGAACAGGTCTGTCGGAAAGACAGCGTCATCCCTTCTACGTGACTTTACCGAAAGAACCAAGAAGATGAATCCCTGCAGTCACGAAAGCTTTAAATCGAAATTTTGGCCCTTTAGTGTTCTCTGTGAAGCAGCCAGCATGTAGTATTTATACGGTTTAATGCACCGGCAGTTATAATGAGGGGGGCCACTGGATTCGAACCGTGAACCTCTGTGTCAAAGGTCGAACGCGCTACCGCTAGGCCATGTCACTGCCTACAAGGTGCTGACGAAGGTATTGAGGTGATGTTTGTCCGTGCACCCTATTCTGTTGTTTGCAGATTGACTACAGCGGAGGCTTTGAGCCGTTCAACACTCTGCGCTTTAGCCAGAAGTTTGTGGAAAATGTTGGGAACCCGAAGGACATCATTCACTTCTTCAGACAGAGGGAGATGAAGGCCAGAACAGGTTTGCTCTCAATCACGTATTCATTATGATCATTCTGTCACCTCCACGGCAACAACATTTCGCTGTGGCGAGATGTTGACTCCTTCTCACATCCACGCGACCACGGGGAGAGAGTGAGAGGCACGCAAATATACAGCAGCAGGCGTCGGGGTCGGGATCGAACCGACGACCTCCTGCGTAGCAATCGTGGTCGTCAACATCTCCTAGCCACCGCGGCGTATTGCGAGAGACCCACGCTTTAAGATGTTCTGTGTTCATATTTTGTTTGTTGCGGTTGAACCCGACTTAAGAGCCGCATGGCTCACAGGGCTATACCTAATAAATGAAACTTGAAACTCTCCTCGCATGCAGGAGTTCGTGGGTTCCATCCCAACGCTGACGCCTGTATATTCGGGGTTTTCATGTTCTCCCCGTGGTCGCGGGGATTTTTCTCCGGTTTGATGCCCCCGCATTTTGAATCGACGTGCGTTTAGAGTATTTAGCTGCCGCTATAAATTTCCACGCGATAAGCCACTTCGTTCGGCTATCATTTGTGACCAGGTCACTTCTGAAAAATAACTATATGGCTATATGGCTACGTGGGCCTTACTTGGAAAAATTAAAAATAGTTTAGTTTAAGTTATGGAGCTTCGACATGCAAGCCCCCGACGGGCTTCATAGAAATTAATTTAAAAAAAGACATTACATAGATAAGTTCGAAGTAACGTTGGTCCGATTGAGTTCAAATGAACACATTCAGCCATATGGCCAAAACAGTTGATTTAGATTGCGATCATTTAGCTCACTCTTTTTACGATATTAACTTTGTACGTATGTATGTTGAACTTCTTTCGCACAGTACGTAGCCAATCGTGTTAATCGGAGATCCTCAAACATTTCACACCGTTCATCGCCATGTTCATCAAAGTATTGCATTTCTTGTTGAATTATATAAAGCGCCGCTCAAAATTAATGTTTTCTTACTTTCAAGTTTTATGCGCCTCCTGGTTTTGTTCATTAAACTTAAACACCGTGAGTTCAGAGACAATCCCGTCGATGTTTAATGTTTGCTCAACAGAGTTCAAACGTAATGCATGACATCGATAAACACAGAGTCGTTGTGTAGAGAGCGCAGACGCACAGACGATCCTGAGCAGACTGAATAGGAATGGATTAGAATGAGATTCTCGGCTGTGGACATGAACATCAAAAGTAACAAATAGAGAGGGTTTAGTCTCTCTGTTCTATATTCGTATTGAGTAGCACCGTATTATTCAGTATACATTTTGCATCCTAAACTCTTAATCCACATTTCTTGTTCGCCATACAAACCTGGGAATCCGTCATTCTTGCCGTGTTACACTGATCCCAATGAATCTCGGATTTCTCAGATCAAGGACGATGCGAAATGTCACTTGCGAAAGCAGTTTGAAGCATTTGCATGACCGTGCCAATGGCTTGTACAACAACAACAATTGCCGCCATTCGCCACTAAGTGACGGTGACATCTCCATGGCGCCTGTGCAAGGCCAGGTGCACTTTGAGGCCACGTGACGTGTCGAAGGCTTGCTGACAGGAGGTTAAGGGACAGACCCAGGTGCCATGGGTTTACTGACTCAGATGACTGGCAGATGCACCAGCTGTGCCCCCTACTGTGCCAACTTACTGCTGTTTAGCCGCCCGGCTCTCCGCTCGCTGTTGTGAGCGTCGCTCCTCTGATTTCCGTTGTTGTTGGAGGGCGACTGCCTCCAACTGCCCAGTAGCATCCTTCACGAGCCTTCTCCACAGAGGCCGATCTTGACACGGCTGGTACCAGTCTGTGGTAATCAGCGCAGATTGCCCCAGACCCTAAACGTGGTGTGCTCCTCTAAAACAAGAGTGGACAGTCTCGCCTACTTCACATCTCTCCAGAGACGTAGATGGAGTGAAAGAGTAATTGCACCTCTCTGAAGAAGTGGTAGAATTAGCCATAGCCGTTTTAGGGTTGCTGCTTGTCCCCACCCGTTAACGCCGCAAAATAAATGGTGGCAAGTCTCCTGTTCCCAGTGCTGCCCGATAGACCCCACGACTCGCAAATCTAAATCGCAGTGATCTTCATCTCATTGTCCTGATGGTATTACTCCTCTGTGTCATCACCCCCATGCTATCGGTACATTGGTCGCCTTTTGTAGTTCTCTGCTTTTACAGGATGGCATGCGGATTGCCACACAGATAGGACGGATTTTACGTATGGAGATTGAGGAAATTAGCTCCACATTTAATTTCCACCACAACTTTTCACCGACACGCCATTCAGCCTCGTGATTTTTAATTTCGCGTAATGGGACCGACAAACCGCAGTCTTAACATCTCGTCAACAATAACATTTTATATTTCTGTATCACACGATCACGAGAGGTTGCTGTGAATTTGGCCTTCATCCAGCAGTGGATTGACCATGGATGATTATGATGATTGCTATATTAGTGCTTTTAATGATAGTGCATCACTGATTGCTTGCTGCTGCCGGAAACAGCATCGCCGAATAATTTGTATCAGAAATGTACGGGTAGTTATGGAAATGGTGATTGGGCTCGGGAAATTTGTTTCATCCTCTGCAACGCAATTATAATGGCAGTCAAATTCCTTGTATTGAGATGGTAATGGAGCCCAGGAATCCACCGCCAAGGGGTGGTTATGCCTTGTTTGTCCTCAACCAGAATACATCTTCCCACAATGCATTGTGCCAGCAACATTTTACAATTCAACTTTTAATATTGATTCGTTTATTCAGTCATGATTTTCGTTATTAAAGGGTGTTGTCTGTTACTAAATAGCTACGGTTATGCAACTATTCATATGCCCATTCAAAAACTGGTCATGAGAAAGCATGAAAATATTTTAAATTCTCATTAGGCCCCGTGTCGTATTAAGTGCAGACTCCAATTATTATTAACTCTTTCTCTGGACTCTCTGTGTATGTGCTATGAATATGGGTCAATGCCTGCTATGTTGCTGATTTTAAATATTTTTAAATGTAATTAAGACCACAGTGTTGTTTATAAATGCGTTGAGTTTTTTTGTTTCCATTATTTGTGCTTGTGCACCACTGCCAGCGCGGAAGCTACGGCAAATAAAATGTATCATTCTCCCGAATCTTAATTGAGCCGACCTAACGATGTTCGCCCACAACACAGATAGGCTCATCTTCCACGTGCTCGCTGGTGACACTCATTGCTTTCATGGCTTTATTTTGGTGATTTTCGAACAGTTTTTTGGTTTGGCCATGTTTGTTTGTTGTAGTACAGAGTTAGACTGATAGCCTTAATCTAAGTTGTCTTGTGGTTGTTGTTGTTTGACTTGCATCCCACTGGGATTTTTGCACACAGTGTTGGTGTACGGTGCTTTTTCTGCAATATTTTGCTGTCTTTTCTTGGATTTTCTGTTTGCACATAGTCACTTTAAGATGTTGTCTTGATGATGTTTTTGTTGTCTGTTTGTTGCGGTTGCACCCGATTCAAGAGCCGAATGGCTCACAGGGCTATACCTAATAAATGAACTTGAACTCACACTTTTAACCCTCTTGGGGTCCAATGAGATCAGGGATGCAGGGCAACTATCGCCTATAGGCATGACAGTCAGAGCACGATCATCATCATCTGACAAGCGTAGGCGACGAAGACCCTTTGGTACCAACCAGAGTTGTGTGTCCATCACGTGTCAGGACCGATCTTATCAACGAACCCACAAGTCCGGTGGATAGCCCAACGGATGGTGCCATGCATTCAATCGAACGGACTTTTTTATTATTATTGTTATTATTATTCAAATACCCAGTAAACAAAAGTAGATTTTTCGAAGAGGAGGGAGCAAATTAACAAGTGACTTGTGCCAAACTCAAAGCGATACACACCTCACAATGGGGGACCGACTGGGGCATCCGGGCTTCCTGCCCTACCGCGCTAGGGGTAACGGTCGGGAGCGGTACCAGACGTGCATTTCTAACGCCTGACTTTTCGAGTCAGCCTCGGCCACGTTCTTCAATGTCCCTCGATTGGACACGACCCCAGTGTGTTCGAGAGGGCAGAGGGACACGGTTGAATCTTAGTCACGAGTTCTATACCATAGGAGTTCTATGGTGTGTCAAACTTGCATCCATTACACTGGTCAACACACTTTTTCTGGCATAAAGTATTCCAACGGTTTTAAAGTAATTTTGGGGTGCTGATTCCAAATCTGGCATCAGTTTTTGTCTATCACATCAGGTTTTTGAGATATAATATATTGCATTTTCAATATAAACTGCAGAAGAAAAATATTAAATAAATGTGGATATCTACATAAAATGCTAATATAAACACACTATCCTAAAAATACATCACCATATTTTAACACTAAAGCAGTCACTGACTCGCAACAACTTGCAATCATAAGTGACAGAGTTAATTACGGGTAAAATCAATGAAAATGGGGTATGCCGATAGCATAAAAATGAGATGTGATAGAGCAAATCTGAGATCAGATTTGGAATCAGCACCCTGAAATTAGTCTAAAACAGCTGCAAAAGTCCAGGCCAGAATTTTTTTTTTGTTGACCAGTGTTATCTCTCTCACCTCTCTGTGCATGTGTACTATGAATAAGTGCCATTGCCCAAAACGTCACCCGTTACATATTTATCCTTCTCAGGCCACGGTGATATTGACGAATGTAATGAATTTTCTTACATATATATAGAGAGAGATATAAATTGGCAAAGCAGTGGTGCGATGCATTCTTGTCTCAATACCCTGGTCTTAGCAAAGATGCTTCCTTTGGGAGGGCCTGTGTGGGGGAGGCCTGCTCTCTTCATCTGTGTCACCATCTGTGGTACTTTTGCTAATTTACATTATAAGGAAGGTTCCTGCAAACGGCGGAACTGGCCTGAAAAATAAGGGTTTTTTTCAATGCACGAAGGTACACGAAACTAATTTTCTTCGGTCCAAATGATGGTACGATGATGTGCGATGGCTCTTTCCTTGAGATGCAGCTCATTACCGGGCAATCAAATCACGCGTTACCCCCCCCCCCCCCCCCATGCTGAGCAGAACATTAACGACTGATGTGTCCCCGCTAATGTTTATTGAATCGAAATTGATCGAGGCTTCTTAAAAGTCATAATTAGGGCATTGACCAAATTTTCCTCCCCAGCCCTCTTTGCAGCAGATTTACGCACAGCCCAAGCAAGTGTCAGTATGAGAGGTGTCACTATTGACTCCTGTCCCTGCTCAGCGATTTAATTAATTTTCTCAAATCGGGGTCACGACTGTTAGTGGTAAAGGTGCAGTCCTGCAGTGTTATCCATCTGTGCTACCGCTGGCCGATGGGACTCCACTGGAGGGTGCCTCACAAGGCGTTTTTGGCCTACTCTTCCTTTTTCGCGTGATAGCCTGGAACAGGTGAACGTACCCACACTTTACCCCACCACATGCGATCCCACGATGCTGGGTGGGCAGAGGCTGGTGGTGGGAGCGGGGATTTAAGTAACTTGCCCAGCCGTTGCAACTGCCGCATCATTGCCAGATCGAATTGACCTGGCGACCTAGGTTCAAAGGCCAGTGTGCTAACCTTTACACCGTGGCTTGCGTCTGTGATGATTGTAGTGGCCACTAATGGGCGCAGGGTTCACATGAACCCATTGCGAGAAACATAAATAATATAACGTGGATTCTGTCCGCGATTAAGTTGTTTGGGTTTGATCGTGGAAATGTATTATGTATGTATGTTGAACTTGTTTTGCACCATACGTAGCCAAGCATGCTAATCAGAGGTGCTCGGGGGAAGGACAAAAAAATAAAAACAAAAGCAGTTGTAAAGAAATGAAATGTCATTTTAGATTTGAAAGTGCAGTGGCTTCATATCGTAAGGAAGAGCGCTCCAGATGGCCGCAGAAGCGCATCTGAAAGCGCGTGATGCGGTGATCGTGTCGTACACCCACCTCCACCCGACACAGCCAATCAGTAAGGTTCGTCACGTGACAATTAGTTACTATCGGTAAAGTCACGTAGGTAAAAAATAAAATTACTAAACGTAATAATAGAAGTAAAATAAAATTATTTTATTTTTTATTTAGTAATTTTATTTTTTACCTACGTGACTTTACAGAAAAAAACCTAAGAGTATAAATCCTTGCAGTCACGAAAGCTTCAAATCTAGAATTAGTGACTACTTCGGCACAACCAGTTGTGTGCTAGGGACTTAACCCACAACAGCATTTGCAACCAATATTTTTCTTTTCGATTTAAAGCTTTCGTGACTGCAGGGATTCATCTTCTTGGTTCTTTCGGTAAAGTCACGTAGAAGGGAAATAATAAAATTAAAAAAATAAAACGTAATATTTATTATTATTCTTTTATTATTTCCCTTCTACGTGACTTTACCGAAAGAACCAAGAAGATGAACCAATATTTTGCTGGTGATCACAACCATGGATTCTGTTGCACGTGTGATTTACACACGTGGGTGTCACGAGCTTAACCGTCGATGCGAGTTGACAATTCAACATTGCATTGTGAGACCCCAATTGCGACGTGAGCTTGTGCCCGAGATGGATCACAGCAGCGCAGGATTGGTGTCCGTGCTTTTTGGCTGCAAGTGGTGGCTTAGTGGTGCGTGCTGTGGTCTTGGTGACCCCTGCATTCAGTTCTCTTTGCAATGCGTAACATCGGTGACGGTGCGCTTCGACCTTTTACGTACGTCTCTAAAATAGAGCTCTGTTCACTCGTTCGGTGTCATTAGCCAGGGGGAGGCAGATGTAGCCGTGGGGCACGCTCGCCGCACAAAGAGCCACGCGTGTCCCCTTGTTCCTGCGATGACGCTTCGTTTCGACCTCCGTCCAAATTGAGCACTTTTCGGCGTCTCGGCGTCACTGTCAGGTGTAACCGGGTCACGCTGGCCGCACAATCCACTCGCGTGTTCTGATCCAGTCTTCTTTTGTAAACGGCGCGCAATTAACCTTGGCACATTGTCGTAAATATGTGCTTGTGCAGTGTCAGGAAACTAAAAAAGGAAAAGGTTTTTTCTCGACTCCACAGATTTATAAGCGAAGTAAAGAGCATTTTGGGAGTGATTGCAGCCATTTACTGCCGATGTCACCTCGCCTCGCATATAGCCTCTGTTTGCTCGATGCCGCAGCTGTTGCAGTTACAATTCAGTGTCAAAGGCCTGATCTGAAATTATCCAACTATCTCGGTTTGGTTTAGGCCTTACCTTTGGTCGCTTGTCTCTGGGTATCCACTACAATTTTTATTTTTGCAGTCACTTGTGGCCTATTGATTGAGGCCTATGGCTTGGAAACGATCCGCAAGTAACATTTATTCTTCGCTGCAAAGATCGTAGCCACCCTAATCGAGTACTAGAGAGCACTGCAGATTACCCAATGCCTCTGTGTCGAGGCCTTAAATAGAGACAAAGAGAGAGGGGGGGGGGCAGAGAGAGGTGGTTCTGCTGGAGCAGAGAAATTAGCATGTCAATGAATCCACCCCGAAGCAACCGAGGGAAAGAAGATCGAATGGCCCTATGAGAGCCTGGTAAATTTTAGAGAGAGAAATAGTTTGAGAAAACAGAATTTAGCAAATATTTTGAAAATGTAATGTAATGCCACACAGAGAGTCGGCTAACACACAGTTAACGCATAGCCTGCTCGATTACGATCTCCAAAGATGTCAGATTGTTATATTAGGCCCTCAATAAGGTGAAATCTTCCCCCACCACTGGTACGAATCGTAGAACTACAGGCCGGGCATGTAGAGGAGTGGTTCTTCACCTTTACTTTTGCGGCCTTGCATCCCTTTTGGTTCTCAATTGTACAAAAATGTTAGTAAATACATAGGTTTAAAGCTTTCGTGACTGCAGGGATTCATCTTCTTGGTTCTTTCGGTAAAGTCACGTAGAAGGGAAATAATAAAATAATAAAAATAAAACAATAAAATAATTCTCACGACGTTTCGGCCACAACGCAAGCAGCCGCCCTTTACCGAAAGAACCAAGAAGATAAATACATAGGGTTTGATGAAACAAAGTAGTTGTACTTACATGCCCGTGCCTAATTTGTGTTTCGATGATATACCTTCGAACAAAAATTTGACGATGCCTCGCACCCCAAAAAGTGCATCTCGCACGCCCAGGCGGTGCGTGCACACCAGGTTAAGAACCACTGATGTGGAGCATAGACTACCTAAATTAGTGAGGAGAAGCATGTCTGAGGCTCGCATTGTCTGCTCCTGAAATGCCCCAAATCTCGTTTTAATCACACCTATGTGCATTTTTTCCCCCCTATGGAAGGTTACCATTGCGTTGAACGTGAAATTCCAGTTACTTATTTGCAAATTACTTGTAGTACAAATGCTCTCACCTGAGGATAATTGGCCAAAGCAGTGGGCATTCAACTGCCTCCCTCAAAAATATATATTTGCCTCCCATAATGCAGTTCTGCAATATCATACTTGACCACGCTGGTCAGTGCGAGTTAGTGAAGGACCGTTACGTATGTATGTGTGTTGAATCTGTTTTGCACTGTACGTAGCCAATCGTTCTAATCGGAGGTGCGGGGAAATCGGTTATAGCTTTGTCCTGGCAGTCGAACTGAGGTCGGTTGAGTTCATAGATGGGCGCTAACTGCTGCCTCGCTACAAAACCCCGCATCATGTTGATGCACGTTCGAATTTCAATCAATGCACGTGTCCCATTTTTTTTTGTTTAAAAGGTTTGTTTACTGCTCAATATCTGGTAATGGAAAACCATTCATACTCGCATGCCAAATGAGAACTGTCCACGCGTCTGCGTGCTTCAAATGTTCTGTACACTTGAAATGTGTTTCCAAGGCACCGTCACTGCAAAGTGCATCAGTCAATCCTTGTGCCCTTTCTTCTCCGAATAAAGGGCATTTCTTGAAAATGTTACCCGGTTATATTTTATTTTCGGAGGCAGCGTCGTAGCGTTTTGCACATTCAAACTCGGCCCATTAACATTTTTTCACCATTCACGTACGTTGTGTTGTGCCAAAGAAATACCAGTATCACAACAGACAGGGATATGCACCCTGGTATTGTGACATTACACACCACACAAAAGCAGACCACTCTGTGTGTCACGTGCACTCGGCACTGAACCACATGTTGTACTTGAGCGAAAATGAGGACTGTGCACCCGCACTGACATCGGTTTTGCTGTTCTAACTTCTTCCAGGGGACGAGATTGATTTCGGCCAGGCATTCTCACACGCGGCCCACGGGGAGAACACGCTGCGGGTGGAAGACTTGGTTAAAGAGTATTTTAAATCCGCCGAAAAGGTAAATTATTCAGCAGACAGGGGCGTCACACGAACGCCTTGCATGCCTCGGGTCATTTAAGGAAATTGAGTAAAAGGGTGCGGCCCTGAAAATGCATTGCTCATTTTCCTGCCTGCACGCAGGCCTGCTGCACGCGAGGGAGCTCTAGAGAGTTGCTTTAAGATTGCAATTGGCCTACTTTTCCACACTGGCCAGTTGTCTTTGAAGAGGTGGGTGGATTCCGACAACACTCGACCTGCCGATCAATCAACTGTGGTGTTCCCATTCGTTCTGCTTGGTGGACAGAGGTGGGGGGGGGAGTTTAAGAAACCTACCGATCTTTTCCACTAGTTACCTACGCATTGCAAGTTCACTGCCGCTATTACACCGCAGCAGCATACCCCCTTCCTGGGAAGTCATTCCAAGTGGTTCTGTCCCTGATTTGAACTCCGTTCCCACCGTACAGCAGGGCTGAACACTGCTGTTGTAAAGTCTCTACGGGTGCCTGAAGCATGCAGCCTCTTAAACTCACATTCCGTTGCCATGTTTGAAGGTCTCAGCTCCTTCTAGATTTGAAGTTTCCGTGACTGCAAGGATCCATACTCTTTGGTTCTTTCGGTAAAGTCACATAGGTGAAAAAATAAAAAATAAGAATAAAAATAAAAAATAGAAATAACTAAATTAAATCACGACGTTTCGATTGCAACACAAGCAATCAGCATCAGGTGTGACAACCACGGCAAGAAATAGTTACTGAAGTGTTTCTCTGAAAGTTTAATAAAAACAAGATTGGCATTCCCTTCTCTTATTCTGTTCCTCCTTTTGCTTGTCTTCCTCATGCCTCCACACAAGTCTCTCTTTGCAATCTCCCCACCAGTCACCTTGAATGACATCACGACTGTAATCTCCAAGGTTAACCCTTTCCCGTTACGATGACGTACATTGTTGTGAAAGCCTACGTGTGAGATTAGATTAAGAGGTGTTTGGCTATTTTAATAACTTAATGTCATAAGCTGCGCGCACCTTCAAACATCTATTTGAACTGACTCAATTATCTGAACCGAGAGGTTTAAACAAAAAATCTTTGATATTTTTGAGCACGTAAATGTTTTTTTTTTTAAACAGAAAAAAAATCTGCCTCCAATTTATAGAATTTCTGCCACATTAAAAGCAGTGCGTGGGGTGCAAGTGATTTGTCTCGTATTGATAATTGCCTCCACAGTAAATCCGATTTTATGTCTCGAGTGTGTCGCTACATTCGTAGTTTCACACTTGAAGAGATAATCCTGACTCGCTTAATTGTGCTTGATAATACGGGTGCTCAATGTGTGTACGGAACAGATACGTTCAAGAAAAGTTGCCTGTCAAACGAAATTCCATACACCGAACCCTATCTTCCCACCGACCTCCATTATACAACTGTAGATGCATAATAAAATCACACTTTGGGATGCAGAAAACCCTCTTTAAAATACAGTATTTCATGGAAAAATCGAGAATTTTTTCTGATAAAATAGTGATAAATTATAATATCTCAAAAAGAAGTCGCAAAATAAATAAATAAATAAAATACCTTACAGTACTTAACACGCAGGCTGTCACGACCAATTTGACGTTAATGTAGCCCTCGCGTGAGGTCTGTCCCACATCGGGAAAAGTCAGCTGCAGTGCAAAGAAGAAATGTTAATCCACCAATTAGTCCACGACGTGGACTTTATGGAAGCCAAAGAGTTTTAGTTCATCAGCCTCGTTACTTTGCATACATTTTAAACTTTTCTTAACTTAAGTTCGACTAGCGAAGACGCAGTAACATCTGCTCTGCGACAGTAAAATTCTGGGTTCCATTAAGGCCCCATTTGTGATTTGGGCAATTTTTGTCCAGAGGGGAATTATTCCGCGGAGATGTACACTCGGACAAATGCACGTTTCACGAGCGCACGGTGTAACTCTGCTCATTCGATTCTATTTGTGGGGGCCACTGTAGACAGATCCTGTTATCCGTGTCTATTTGCATAAATTACTCCTCTTATCCGCACAGGAAAGTGCATATAAATATGCTTAATATGACGACTTTGTCAACACGTATGTGTCACTCCTCTTATCCAAGCAAAGTCTCTGATGATTATCATATTTTGCTACTGGCAAAGGAGGTTCCAATGGTGTAAATGCTTACCCCGAGCTCTCATACTCTGATAGTGCATTGTCTTTGAGTTGTGCGCCTTTTGGCGTCATCTGGTCCAACACCGTGTGAGACTAGCCTCTAAGAAAAGCTGTCTCGCGTGTGGACCAATCAATTTCAAGGACAGTGCATACATTATCAGAGTTGTGTTTTTTGTTTTCATTCCGACCGCCGGCATTGTGGTCAATGCAAACATGACTCCTTGTAAAAAAAGGTGTCAGTTTTGTTGCCAGATTAAATGGTAAAAAAAAACAATTATCTCTGATGATAATCGTCTCGTGGATAAGATTTCTTGACACCAATAACAGCAGTGTCGTATAATAATAATATTAATAATAATTTACAGGCCTTTTTGAGTCCGCTGATGGATGAAGGCCCTCCCGCATGCCGTATCGCTCATGGGTGTTGTTTGACCATTCTTCACCACACTGGTCAGTGCGGGTAGGTGATGTCAGCCCCTGGTCCGGGAATTGAGCTCGGCTTGTCGGGATCGCAGAGCGGCGCGCTAACCACCATGCCAACCACTCCACAAATCGGATAATGGGTGTACGGACGAATAAAAGTGAGCAGCGCTCTCCGTTAACGCGTTGTGGCGCGCGTGTTTTATTCAGAACGTGCAGCTGGCGCTGTTGACGGAACGAGGAATGGGTGCGGCGGTGCAAGAGTTTGTTGACAAGGAAGAAAAGGAGGCGATCTCGGAGCTGGTCAAAGTGCAGCTCGCGAAGACGCAGGAACATCTGAAGAAAACGGAGGTGTCGTCAGTCGATACCATTGGTGAAGAGGTCAGGGGGCACGTTCTGTCTCAGATTCGCATCCAGGTTGCATCGAAACGCTGACCTACCGCGGTGTTAATTTCTCACGCGCACACGTTTTATCACTTGTTTTGGCCTGTTTTTTTGCCTGTCGGCGTGTGCTCTTGAAAAGTAGGATGCAGATTGAAGCGTTTTTCACTCACTCTCCGCCAAGGCCCGTGACAAATCGCAGCGCTATTTTGCTCACTTTGTGCAATTAATTGGTAACGCTGTAAAAAAACAACTACATTGTACGTGATGATAATCTCGGCATCATTTATAAGCAAAAAAAGAAATTTCTTCGCAATGATTATTAGTCTGGTATAATGCGTTGGCGCGGCGGTTGATGTTCTGGGCTCTGAACCCGGTGACCTGAGCCCGAACAGTTTTGCCCCCCAACTCTCCCTTTACCAACTCGAATTTACCTGCGTGGTGAAGTATGGTCAAACGATCCCTACTACTACCGACGTGGCCTGAGAGGCTTCCATTCAGTAAGTGGATTTACAAAAGTGGCTGCAAATACATTTTAACGTGATTTTTTTTTTTACAAATAATACTAATTTAAAATTATTATAAAACTGCTGTTCATCAGAGATAATCTGAGCCTTTATTAAGACATAGTACATCTTAATTCTTAGGAGGCATTTTCCCAGTTACGCGTGAGACATGATTACATGGTTGTCTTTAACCCTCACCTTCACTCCCTTTGCATCTTATTTCCATTATTATTAGGCTTGTTTACCCAGGAAAGCCTAATTGAGTCTCAATACTCATTTTTTATTCAGACGAGGTTTTGCCAAGTTTACGCAGCAGGGGGGCGATGTTTCTCAGCGCAATTCCAGTTGAGTAATTCGCAGGATTCTTTTTACTGCATTGGGATATTTTTGGGCTAATACCAGTTGCACTGAAGTTTTTTTTGCATGCTATGTGGGGAGCAAACACCAGAGAACCTTGAGAAAAAACCCTTGCCGAACAGGGGAAGGACATACAATCTCTGGACATCTGTGAAAAAGAACTTTATAGCTCATCGGATTCCTCCAGTATAAATACATATTCTGATTCTGATCACCACACAGAAAGGCACATGAGTGAGGAATGGAACCCAGGACTTTCTTGCTGTGAGGCCCGAGCGTTATCACTGAGTCGCGCTGCCGCCTTTCTTGCCTTGTTGCACCAACAATCCTTTCTATTGCTAACGCCATACGCCGCTCACCCAATCAAAGCGTACACCCAACATTATCCAGATCTCCCAATGCCATCCGTAGCTGGCCTCTTGCATGTGTCACCGCTAGCCAACTCCTTAACGCGCCCACTACCCAGACAAACTTCCCGATTTATCGCCACGGCAATTCGAGGGTGCCTCATAATGCACGACGAAAGGGGGCCCACCAAATTGCACGTTCCTAACGAGTAATGTAATTAACGCATCGGGGGGGGCGGGGAGGGGGGGCTTTTTCGGAGCCTTGCCTCCCACGGACTGACGACACGATTTGTGATACGTGAGGAGCAGCGGCGGCGTAGAGAAGATAGGATTTCTGCGACGCTTCATTAGCTCGACCTGCGTGGCGGCTGCTGAGTGTTGCTGATGGCGACAGGCAAACGCGAGCCGCACGGTGAACGTGCTCGCCGCGCCACCAAACACAATTGTGGACACATTTAGTGGTTGCGCCATTTTTTGGCGCCGCCGTGGTGAGATGTTAACTCTACCTCGCCTGGTATGCAGGAGGTCGTGGGTTCGATCCTGACCCTGACGCCTGCTGTTTTTTTGGAGTTTGCGTGTCTCTCTCTCATCATCATCACGGTGGCGAGGAGATGTTAACTACCTCGCATGGTATACAGGTGGTCGTGGGTTCGATCCTGACCCTGACGCCTGCTGTATATTTGGAGTTTGCGTGTCTCTCTCTCATCATCATCACGGTGGCTAGGAGATGTTAACTACCTCGCATGGTATACAGGAGGTCGTGGGTTCGATCCGGACCCTGACACCTGCTGTATATTTGGAGTTTGCGTGTCTCTCTCTCTCTCTCTCATCATCATCACGGTGGCGAGGAGATGTTAACTACCTCGCATGGTATACAGGTGGTCGTGGGTTCGATCCTGACCCTGACGCCTGCTGTATATTTGGAGTTTGCGTGTCTCTCTCTCATCATCATCACGGTGGCTAGGAGATGTTAACTACCTCGCATGGTATACAGGAGGTCGTGGGTTTGATCCGGACCCTGACACCTGCTGTATATTTGGAGTTTGCGTGTCTCTCTTTCTCTCATCATCATCACGGTGGCGAGGAGATGTTAACTACCTCACATGGTATGCAGGTGGTCGTGGGTTCGATCCTGACCCTGACGCCTGCTGTATATTTGGAGTTTGCGTGTCTCTCTCTCCCCATAGTCACATGGTCCTCTATTTTTTTGCCACCACATTTAGAATCAAACATGCGTTTATAGCAGTGGTTCTTAACCTGGGATGCACCCACCCCTTGGGGGGGTGAGATGCCCTTTCTGAGAACTAAAAGGGTGCAGGCTGCAGTGGTTTAGAGTGTTTGGCTGCTACACATTTCCACACCATCAGCCGCTTCGTTGAGCTATCACATGTGGCCAGGTCGCTTCTGAAAAGAGCTACATAGCTCAGTGGGCCTTACCTGGTAAAATACATTTTTTTTAAATTAAAATCTCTGCATGGCCGAAAAAGCTCCCCCCACCCCACCACTGATTCTTATTTCGTATGGCCCATGTAGAGCAACCATTAGGGATTTGGTTGTAAGCGATTTAACCATTCGATTGGTTTGTCCCAGAGTTGGTGCTTTGCGGATACAAAGACAAAGATCCCCCGCATAGCCTCAACAGACTGCTGGGGCAGCGAACACCTACGAAGGCTGAAACGACACACGAAGGGGGGGTGGGTGGCCAGGACCACACCCGGCCACCTTTGTCTTCCCAGTGACGATGTTAACACACTGCACCGGGTACTCATTTGAGGCTGAGTTGACCTAGAGACGGGTGGGAGCATTACTGGTGTTCGCCGTAAGTAGATTTCCAACTCGGGTTTCTGGGTTCTTACTGCAGCGCGGAAACCACTACACCGCCCGCCCAAGCATCTTTAAAACCATAATATAGGTTTTTGGGTCAGATCGCGTTATTTATAAATGTGTCAAAACTCTCCACCACCACGTTTTTCAAAGGACAAAATAATTCACTTCTTTAGCCCACCGGTGTGCTGAAGAGAAAATCAACAGCATTTTATAATTTGAGTAGTACGACGTTTCGCTGATAATTACAATCATCTTCATCGGGCAAGAATGGAACGTCGTACTCAAATTTTAAAATGCTGTTGATTCTCTCTTCAGCACACCCGTGGGCTTAAAAAGTTAATTATTTTGTCCTTTGAAAACGTGACACATTTTTTACTCTTTGGCCGTGTCGGGTGGTGGAGGGTTACGACACATTTATAAATAATGCGATCTGACCCAAAAACCTATATTATGAATAATATTGGTCGCGAAAGCCTGCTACGTGTTAAATCTTTAAAACCCTCCGCCTCCATCCACCGAGCAGTATAAATAGGTTACGTGTGGTGGTGGGGTAAAGTGTGGGTACTTTTTCAAAGACTTCTGGCCACCACGGTAGCAGCAGCCACATATCCTGAAAAGCCAATTATAGGCCCTATAAGGCTGATGCTCTATAAGTATTTAATACGAAGAGATTGAAAGTTGTTTGTTTATTTTATTGTGCATATAATATTTGGTTCACTGCGCAGCTGGCCAAATAAAACGCGTTTACTCGGCTTAATGTCTCTCGGAGCAGATTTAGTCTATGCAAATGTGTTCAGCGCGCTATTAGCATTAAACATGCAGTGCGCACACAGGACGGTTCACCGCTCGGTCGGCTCCAACCTGAGATACGTCCCCCGTCACCAATACCAATCATCACCACCATGAGGGTGAACGCAGCGTGATTTATCCGCGACCGATGACTGTTATCGCTTTGTGTTAAACATTACTTAAGCGCTTGTCACCGTTTATGTTACAGTCATGCTGTCAGAATATAAGCACAGAGTAAATCTTTTTTTTTATTGAATACGCCTACAAAGACAAAATTGCCCCTGAATGTGTCCTATTTTGTTAGTTAAGAAAGATTTTTTTTTTAGCTAGGAGAGACTGAATGGGGGAGTGTAAGGTGTTTTAGTCTCTGGTTGCAAGGTGGTGTGGAGATGACAATTTCATCACCGCTTTTCTTGATTCATCTTCTGTGTAGCGTTTTAAGTCTTCCTGAATTGTGTAACGGAGTCTTTTATACCTACTGCAGATTTCCTTCCTTTATGCCAAAGCACTCGTCAATGTAATTGGTCACACTGCCCAATGAAGGGACCCAACTTGAAAAAAAGAGTCTTGAGATTCATGAGCCTTTATTGGGTGAATAATTATGTCCATTATATCAGGAACATTACAAAATGAGCCACAAGCAACGTTGGAAAAAAAATTGCTGAAAAGTGCGCAGAGTATGCTTGTGGTTGAGCAACAACGTGAATAATAAAACATCGTCGTCGCTAAATTTCGATTTAAAGCTTTCGTGACTGCAGGGATTCATCTTCTTGGTTCTTTCGGTAAAGTCACGTAGAAGGGAAATAATAAAGTAATAAAAATAAAACATAATAAAACATCGTCGTCGCTGTTAATAGAATACGTTGGGCTTAGGCGAGACGCGTCGCGAGTAATGGATGACGGCCGGTAGCCGCCCCCCCCCTCCCCCTGTAAGAACGCGTGCCAGAGAACATCCACCGCGGAGATGGAGCAATGAAATCGGCTCAGATGCCAGATGGATTGTTGCATCATGAGATTGTGACGGGATGGGGGGGGGGTCCTAAAGTAATATCACATCTTCTGGAGGCTGTGCTTTGGTTGTGGTTCGCACGCTGTTTGCTTAACGAGTAATTGTTGCAGAAGACTTCCCGAACCTGATGCTTTTAAATCACCGCGTTTGCAACCCCTGGAAGACGGCTCCATAAAGTACCGCATTCCTCCTATTCTAAAATTAAGTTTCTTTTTTAACCAAAATGACTCCAAATTACATCTTACTATTCCTGAGCATCATTGGAACCTCATTTGCCAGTAAAAATATGATAATTGTTTTTTTACCCTTCTATCTGGCAACAAAACTGACACCTTTTTTACAAGGAGTCCAATCAACTTCAAGGACAGTGCACATTATCAGAGTTATGTTTTTTGTTTGCATTATGACTGCAGGTATTGTGGTCTATGTAAACATGACTCCTTGTAAAAAAGGTGTCAGTTTTGTTGCCAGATCGAAGGGTAAAAAACCAATTATCATTCCTGAGTATCTTAAACTTCTCGAGAATTCAATGCAGTCCCGTCACAGTGGATCATTATCTTCCGTGGTCGATAGCGGAGCGAACGAGCAATAGAGTCACCCGAGCTACTACACGCCCAGCTCGTGCGCCGCGTGGTCTGGCCATCGTTGCCCTCGCTAAAGACGCCTCGTCCCGTTGCAGGTGCGTCACTTCCGTGAGTCCTGCAAGAAAAACATGCAGGAGGACGAGGACATCAAAGAGGTATTTTTTTGATAATTGTTTTTTTTAAATCCTTTATATTAAGTTCGCTTGCTTGCTTGCGTGCTTGCTTGCTTGCGTGCTTGCTTGCTTGCTTACGACCGTGCAAATCTTTCGGTCGTTTTTTAACCCACTTCCCGTGATCCAATCGAGCTGACATTTTCCACACAGACTCGTTGTGCGTGACAATTAATGTTCGTGAAAATTGTTTTCCAAAATTTTACACTGTTTAGGGAAAACAAATTAAATATTTAATTACCAATTGCTTAATACTGGCAGACAATCATCTGACCCATAGGTGGCAGCCATCTCAAGCCAGAGGACGAGAAGACTCTAGCCGCCACGCATATAAAGGATTTATAGTGAAAAACTTTGTTTTTACGGGTTTATTTTTTACTCTTTTATCTGGCAACAAAACTGACACTTTTTTTTTTACAAGGAGTCATGTTTGCATAGACCACAATACCTGCAGTCATAATGCAAACAAAAAACATAACTCTGATAATGTATGCACTGGCCTTGAAGTTGATTGGTCCACACCCGAGACAGTTTTCCTTAGAGCCTAGTCTCACATGGTGTTGGACCAGATGACGCCAAAAGGCGCACAACTCAAAGACAATGAACCATCAGAGTATGAGAGCTCGGGGTAAGCATTTACACCATTGGAACCTCATTTGCCTCCCCACCCAGCCCCTCCCCACCCAGCCCCTCCCTCCCCACCCAGCCCCTCCCTACACAACGGACGGACGGACACAATAATCCCCTGTGGGCTGGTGTAACCAGGAGGTTCCAACCAGTATATTCTCTCTTCTCTTGTCTTGCCCCGTCCTATAGGCGGTGAGCCGCTCCCGAGCAATCAGACCCACTGGGGAGACGAGTGATCGCGACGATGACGACCAAGACGACGAGGAGAGGGCGGACGAGGTCCATACTTCTACGAGCAGGGGTCGAGGCAAGGGCAGCAGAGGTCGGGCCAGAGGTCAGGGGTCGGCGGTCACAAGGGGCAAGACGACGAGAGGAGGTCGGGGTGAGTCGTATTCCGGGGCTGGGTGCCTGTCAGGTGATCCGTGGCGGCTAGCTATTTAGGGCCTCTGCGTGTTTGTGTGTTTGTCTCTCTCTGTGTGTCTCTGTGTTATCTCTCTCTGCGTACGTGTCTGTCTATGTGTCTCCTGTTCTGTGTTTAAGCTCTCTCTTAAATTTAGCAATCTTTGGAAGAGCGTAATCAACCAGGTAGGGTGTTGACTGTTGTGTTAGCCGACTATCTGTGTTGTATTACATTATATTTCTAAGTTTACTAGGTTTTGTTTTCTCTTTCATTTGTACCTGATGATGGTTGATTGTGTTGCACTCGAAACGTCGTATGCTATTGTTTAATGTATTATGTTCTCTTTCTACGTGACTTTACCGAAAGAACCAAAGAGTATTTAGGGCCTGCTCGTTACAAAAATGGTCCACCCTCAACCACATCGACTGCATAAACCGTGGCAGCTGATGCACAAATGTTAATCAAAATACTCTCCAGGGTGCGACTTCTTCTCATCCAGAACAGACCGTGCAACGTGTAACGACGCAATGCCCGATCCACGAAGGAAACATCGCAGCGATACACTCTGCTACTCCTGACGCGTTTATCTGGCTTGACCACCTGAACGTGAAATTGTAGTTGTTGCTCTGCATGTACATCTGCCATACGAAAGAAGATTATAACAAGTATAACCCGTAAAAACAAAGTTTTTCACTATAAATTCTTTATATGCGTGGCGGCTAGAGTCCTCTCGTCCTCTGGCTTGATTGCATTGCACCATTAAGCAATTGGTAATTAAATATAATATTTTTGTCCTAAAAAGTGTAAAATTTTGAAAAAACATTTTTCACGAACATTAATTATCACGCACAACGAGTCTGTGTGGTAAATGTCAGCTCGATTGGATCACGGGAAGTGGGTTAAAAAACGACCGAAAGATTTGCACGGTCGTAAGCAAGCAAGCGAACTTAATATAAAGGATATAAAAATGATAAGCTGCATACGCAACTGGCCTGAGCCTATCGGTGCATTCCAGATGAATTTGGTCATCGACATCATACGGTACAGGAAGTGGGTATTCATGTCGCTCGATTCCGTGGAAGAAGACCGATAGTTTCTCATGACAGATGTGGCCCCCTTTTGTGCTTCATACACCCCGAGGATGTTTTGTCAGTGGGAGCCCCCATCAGAGGCTGGAAAAAAAATGACCTGGGTAGACTCACACCGAAGATTTAACCTGGTTGAGTAAATGAACGATTGTTTAAACGCTGATTTAAAGCTTTCGTGACTGCAGGGATTCATATTCTTGGTTCTTTTGGTAAAGTCACGTAGAAGGGAAATAATCAAATAATAAAAAGATAAAACAATAAAAAAATATTACGACATTTCGACTGCAACACAAGCAATCATCATCAGGTGTGAAATCCACAGCAAGAAAATTTGGTTCTTTCGGTAAAGTCACGTAGAAGGGAAATAATAAAATAATAAAAATATAAAACAATAAAAAATTCTCACGACGTTTCGACTGCAACACAAGCAATCATCATCAGGTGTGAAAGCCACAGCAAATTTTCAAATTTTCTTCCAGTAGAAACGTCGTGAGAATTTTTTTATTGTTTTATCTTTTTATTATTTCCCTTCTACCTGACTTTACCGAAAGAACCAAGAATATGTTTAAACGCTGTTTGCCGCTTTTCATGCTGAGCAAGGTAAAACGATATACGTGCAGCACCGCAGTATTTTAGCTCGCGCCATTGGAGGCAGAAGGACCTTGGGGCTTTGGCCTACTCTTCCACTCTCACCAGACCTCTTGGAAGAGGTGTGGGAGCCACCCTCCCTTTACCCCCCGACTAAGTTGGTAGTCTATAAAATATTAAAAAAAAAAATTTTAAACACGCTTTAATGAAATGTACTGTCCGAGCTGCCCCTCCCCCTGCCCCCTTCCCCCATCGCCCCTCCCCTCCTTCCACATCCCCCGCCCCTGGGCGTGACTCCCCGAGGCTTGCCGTGACGTAAGGGACCACGTGGTGATTTACAGGCAACTTGAGTTTAGCGTGGACAATTAGAGCCGTAAACTTGGACAATTAGAGCCGTAAAAAAGATTGTTTACATTTTTTTTTTCAATGATAGAATTTAGTATTGTCATCAGTATGACATACCTATGCCAAGTTTGCAGTCGATACGACATTGGGAAGACGGTTGAAATTGAGTACAAGATTTGAGGATACAACAGACAGAGTGAGTTAAATAAAAAAGCGTGTAAAATCTTCTTGGTTCTTTCGGTAAAGTCACGTAGAAGGGAAGTAATAAAATAATAAAAATAAAACATAATAAAATAAAATAATTCTCACGACGTTTCGGCTACAACGCAAGCAGCCGTCTTCAGGTGAAGAATGAGACACTACCAAGCTAGGAGCTTATATATAAGCTGGGTTGGAGGTGGAAGAGCGCCTTAACAAAAATAATGTGCATATGAAGAGGAATTTAGCATATTCATGGGAAATGCGTAGGAGGTGGGTGGGGGGGTTTCATAGTCATATTATGCCCATGCATTATGCAGGATCAACAGCACCAAGGGGGGGTGCAGGGAGTAGCATTAACAAAGGAAAGGAATGTTAATAGTATGTAGCTGCAGTTACTAAACAACCACGTAGAAAACTAAAGTATAAACTACATAAAAAACTAAAGTATAAACTGCATAGCACCATCAGTATACTTACTATACTCTACAATAAGCTGATCCTGCATAATGCGCGTATAATAATGATCTTCTTGGTTCTTTCGGTAAAGTCTTCAGCCGCTTGCGTTGTAGCCGAAACGTCGTGAGAATTATTTTATCATGTTTTATTTTTATTATTGTATTACTTCCCTTCTACGTGACTTTACCGAAAGAACCAAGAAGATGAATCCCTGCAGTCACGAAAGCTTTAAAGCGTGTAAAATGTTTAAAAATATATATTTTTTAAAATTATAATCATAGAATATAGTCTTGTCATCAGTATGACATAAGTATACCAAGTTTGCAGTCGATAGCACATTGGGAAGTGGGTAAAAATTGAGTTAGATTTTTTTTTGAGGATATGATAACAGACGGAGTGAGTTAAATAAAAGCGTGTAAAAACCGGCAAAATCTTTGCAAAAACTATCTCCTGTCCCTGTAATGGCCGATATTAGTTGCATAATGTCTCACCCTCCCTGCTGTGCAAAGGATGAAAAAACAATCGTTCGCTATATTTAAGCCCGTCTTGAAAACTTAGCTCTTAAAATTGGCCTTTAATTCCCTAGGTCTGGCCGTGTACCTTTGCAGGTTCTGTTTATTTCCCACTTTCCGTAGACGGGACGCATTAGTGGGATCTACTACGGATGAAATGCGCCTTACAAATCTACATTATTATTGTTGTTGTTACAGCTCGGATTTGTTATTCTATTCAGGTGTCTATTTGTTTTGTCTCAATTTTACCCTGTAACATGCATTTAGATGTTCTCCTCTCTTCTGTCCTGTTCTCTCTCGCCATTAGCCTTAACACGTGTAAACATTCGCGTACAATTTGCATAAATCATGAATAAACGTGTGTGTTCTCAACGCGCACGCAATTCGATGCGCCTATCATGACCAGCATCGAACGGCTGAAACGTTGCATGCCGAGTACGCGCGGAATCCACTTAATGGCTTTGAGGGCTGAATGTTCAAAGAGTCGATGTAAGCAGAGTGGGAAATAAATGACCTCCGGAGAAAAAATGCTTCTCCCTCGGGCCACGTATGCGGGGAGCAGTAGCGCAGCGGTTAGTTCTGCACTGTGTGTGTCTGCGCGTTAGACTGCTTGAGCGTTTGTGTTAGGGCAGCGGTTCTCAAAGTTTGGTTCCCGGACCACCAGCATCATCAGCCCTCTCTCGTATTTCCTTAGAACTGCTTTTTGTGTTTATTCTGTGGTCTTCTGCCGCCCCTCCGATTAGCACGGTTCGCTACGTGCGGTGCAAAAGAAGTTCAACACACGTACAGCAAATCGGCGCACACTTTCAACTGTGTGCTCTCCGTAAACGTAGCACGACTTGCGTGCGCGCGTACAATGGGAGTGGCCGGTCTCATTCATTAGCACAGCTATTACACGAAGCAGCCAAATAGGCGAGTTGCATTAGTAACGCATTAGTCACGAGTGCGTGGCTGAGACGCAATGACCTCAGGTGTGACCGATTTGAATGCCGTTAGCATTGAGCCGCTCTGCGTAACGTACGTTTCTGTTAACGCCAACACTGCCCTTGCATCGCTCTTCCCGTTCACGTGCAGATGAGAAAGTTTCTCGTCCACTCATCGGCAAGAAATTACCTCTGTCTGTTCCAGTATATGGCCAAGCTCTGGTTTCTGTTTTGACAGGAGGTTGAATTTAGCAATCAGGTTAACTTTACATTTGGTTGACATTGAAGTAGTTGAGGAAACTGTCATGTTATCTACGTGGTCCCAATCAGATGTTCACATTTTATCTGTTAATGATAAGTGTGATTGAAAGAGAGTCTTGTCTAACAAGATTGTTATCAATCAGAGTAACAGTCCAATTTCCGACAGCCTAAAATCGGTACTCGCTAAAGGGTTCAATTTCGCAGTCACCCCAAAACACATCCCAGGTGATGACATCATTGCCCAGGTCGACGTAGCTCTCAAAAGTTTGGGACGCATTCCGGCAGACGTTGCAAGATCTGAAATCGCTGCTATCCTCAGAAATGCTAAGAAACCCATTAGCAACATCAGCAAGGACGAGCGTTTTGAACTCGCTCAGTTAAAAAAGAGAGATGACATTGTCATCCTCTCAGCCAACAAGGGCAATGCCACTTTCATCATGGATAAAACCACTTACAACAACAAAATTCACGACCTTCTTAATGATGGCAGCTATACCAAAATCAATAGAGATCCTACCAACCGCCTGGCTATGAAAACCAACAATATCATCACAAAAAATTGTAAATGTTGTGGATTTACGCTTCAACACACCGGTGGGCTAAAGCAAGGAACTATTTTGTCTTTTGTCAACGTGACACTTTTTTTGCTGATTGGCCGTGTCGGGTGGTGGAGGGTTACGACACCTTTATAAATAACGCGATCTAAAATCCAAAAACGTTGATTATGAATAATATCATCACTCATTCGACTTCTCTAATCGAACCGACCAAGCAGCTCTCTATAAAACCTTCGGCTGCTGGACCACCCAGATTTTATGGCCTTCCAAAAATCCATAAAGAAGGTACCCCGCTCCGTCCTATCGTCTCCACCATTAACTCACCCACCTTTTGTCTGAGACCCTGCTTCCTGTCACGGGCAAGACCACCTCAGCTGTACTTAACTCAGCTCACTTGGTTTCTCTAATCAAGGACATCTCACTGTCTCCAGATGATTTGCTTGTCAGTTTCGATGTAGTCTCGCTGTTCACCAAGGTACCTGTACCTGACACCATTGCAATCATTGAAGAGACTTGGTCCAACAGGGACTGAATCCTGATGTACCAACTTTGGTGAGGCATTGCCTTACCAACAATTACTTCACCTGGAATGGTACATTTCTACAAACAAAATGAGGGTACCCCAATGGGTTCTCCCTTATCACCTGTGGTAGCAAATGTTTTCATGGAGAAATTTGAGACAGATACCATCCAGACATCCACCCTACGTCCTTCCTTGTGGAAGAGATACGTAGATGACACGTTCGTTATCTGGCCACATGGCCTGCCAGCACTGAACCAATTTTTCAACCACATAAATTCCATACACCCACTCCCTCGTGTGATGTTCCGGCCTTCATAGGTGCTGCCCGCTAACAGCACTTGCCCCAACAGTCTGTTAAGGCTACACGGGGGATCTTTGCCTTAATTTTAGTTTTACTTCTGTCACACCGTACGTAGTCAGCCGCGTTAATCTGTGGTGCGGGACCTGACCCGGAAGGCCCGTACCGTGAGCGTCCACTGACCGTCGACGCCGTGAAACGTCGTCGTTTGTGCGAATGCGTCGTTGCAGGCAGCCGCGGCAAGGCCGGCGGGTTAGGATTGGACTTTCACACTGAGCCCCCCCCCAGTGCCAGACGCAAGGCCCCGGCGGGCAACGTCGCCCCACAATCCAGGATTGACGGTGAGAGCACACGCACGTTGGCCTGGTATGCAGGAGGGCTTGGGTTCGATCCCGACCCTGACGCCTGTTGTATATATGGAGTTTGCATGTCGCGTGGATTCTCCGAGTCCTCTGGTTTTTCCCTCTGTCTTTTGAATCATGCGGTTAAGAGTATTAGGCTGCTATAAATGCCCACTTGGTAAGCCACTTCGTTGAGCTATCATTTATGGCCAGGTCTCTTCTAGTTTGTAAGTTTAGACCATTGAGCTAATCAGCCGCCAATATATTCTCCATCCGTGTTTTAAAAAAAAATCTGTTAGAAATTCAATGGAATATCACAGCATAACCTGTGCATTTTGTGGAGAATACTGCTAATTTTCCTTTTCTTGTGTGTGTGTAAGCAATGTTTACAACTTCGACACAAAAGCCTTCCAGGTCGACATCTGTTGCGAACAAATACAACCCGCCCGTACAGGTAAACACGACAGCAGGGGCTGTTTGCATGAATTATTCTTATCGTATATGGACATGAATTGAGTAGCAGTTATAAACCAATGTCTTAGTTGTTAATCCAGCTGCTGGCTTTAGAGTTGGGTGAGTTTGAACCCCGGTCGTGCCCTCGGAGAACACTCACAGTGGACACGAGTTTACACAGAGACCCAGGGACTCGTATAGATACCCGTATACTGTCATAGAGACCCATAGACTCAAATAGAGACCCGTATACACACACAGAGACCCATATATTCACATAGATACCCATATACTGATACAGAGAAACATATTCACTTAGAGAGCTGTATACTCTACTCACACAGAGACCCATACACTCACACATCGACCCATATATTCACACAGAGACACATAGACTCACACAGAGACACATAGACTCACACAGAGACCCATAGACTCACGCAGAGACCCATAGACTCACACAGAGACCCATAGACTCACACAGAGACCCATAGGCTCACACAGACCCATAGACTCACACGGAGACACATAGACTCGCACAGAGACTCATATACTAACACAGAGACCCATACACTCACACATCGACCCATACACGCACACAGAGACCCATATACTCACACATAGACCCATATACGCACACAGAGACTCATATACTCACACAGAGACCCATATATGCACACGGAGACACGGAGCGTAGTGATTCTGTACGATTGTCGTGCGAGGAACATTCAGTGGTCGAGCGGGTAGGAAAGTGCTGCTCCCTACTGTGCGACGTGATGTCGACAGCAAGATCGGGATACAGATG
This sequence comes from Lampetra planeri, assembly GCF_965212315.1. Lineage (NCBI taxonomy): Eukaryota > Metazoa > Chordata > Hyperoartia > Petromyzontiformes > Petromyzontidae > Lampetra > Lampetra planeri. Next base: position 4,249,535 of record NC_136162.1, read on the forward strand.
GGAGCAAAACATTTTTTTGTTTAAACTTAAGTCAAAAAGAAGAGCATATCTCGGAGGGTCGGTGTCAGTTGCTGCGATGAAAATGCGTTGTGACATCGACCGCACTGGCCATGATGACGTCTTAACTTCGCCATGAAATGTTTAATGTTTGCAGATAAGTGATAGTGAGAGTGAAACGGAGCTGCTTTCTGCATCTCCAAAGAGAAGCAGCGAGAGGAATCGAAATGAGGTCACCGGGTTCGTAGCGCAGTGCACTAACCACGACACTAACTCTCATGTACATGTATATCCACTCACAAAATAATAATAAAGAAGTATATTTGGTGTTCACGCCCTTCTTATAGCATCATGAAGGCTATGGAGAAGGGGCTATGTTTTTTTATTTGTGACCTATACAGAATATCTCTACCATGAGTCTACCGCATAACTGGCTATAGTTTTGTCTCGTGTAGCATCAACATATACATATACCTTCTTGGTTCTTTCGGTAAAGTACCGTAGAAGGGAAATAATAAAATAATAAAAATAAAACATAATAAAATACAATTCTCACGACGTTTCGGCCACAACGCAAGCAGCCGTCCTGTCTTTCCGACAGACCTGGTCTTCACCCGAGGACGGCTGCTTGCGTTGTGGCCGAAACGTCGTGAAAATTGTATTTTATTATGTTTTATTTTTATTCTTTTATTATTTCCCTTCTACGTGACTTTACCGAAAGAACCAAGAAGATGAATCCCTGCAGTCACGAAAGCTTTAAATCGACATATAAATATACGTATATGCGTTAAAGATCCCATGATGTAATTGGCAAGATTAGGCCATTGTGTTACCGACATCATGGCCTAAAGTTGAAAAAAAATGGTGACATCATATAATTTGCGTGTGCAATCATTTAACCAGTCGACAATCCGTTGTTACACGCTTGATTCGACGCTCATTCCCTTAGCGTAGGAATCGAATTGGATGGATGAATCTGACGCGTGTCGTTCAGACGCCTAATTTTCATTCCGCCCCACAGTCCCGCGGGACGCTCCAGGGCGCCTTCTGGCTCCTACAGGACGAGCTCGCAGAGCCAAAGGGGCGTCATGTTTGACGACGACGACAACGACGAGGTGAGTCACGTTCCGCGATGAACCTGAAGGGACCCGGTGACCTTTCGTTACTTTTCTTACACGCGAGGTCAGCCAAGTTGCCCCGTCATGGAAATCACGAAACGTGCGGTCATGGCTTTAATGACACGTACCATGTTCATTCTTTTATATTACCTCTACGATAATTTTTTTTAATTGAAAGAGATGCTAGGGGTCGCTGAAATGCAAAGCATTGTACCTGTTATTTTTTAGACCATGGGTTCAAAAGGTGGCTGAGTTGGTTCAGAGGTCAGTGCGATAATCTGTCACCGCTGAGATGCCACGGTTTCAAATTTACATGTCAACTGCCTCTGCATTAAGCCGGCAGCTCGAGTGCAGTGAGGTGATGGTCTAAGGCAGATCACCCATGACTGAACTTATCCCCTGGTGGTGTCATTAAGATGCATTTCTTTTAAAGAAGTCTTACTCATTCTTAACCTTTTCGCTAACATATGTTCACTTGCGAACTGTCTATAACCTTGTTATTTTCATTATCTTGTTATTAAAAATGAAGTGGAGTGTCTTAGCAAAACACCGTTTTGAACACATTTAACGTGCCCTGTTTTCTGTCTAGATTATTTCAAATCTTTGATGCTTAATATCTTCGGGTTTACGAAGCCTAACTAGCTGAAATTTTCTACACAGATTCATCTTGTGCGACAATTGATGATTTCAGTTTAAAAACCGGTCCCTGTCCCACCGATCCTGGGCCTCTAAATGTTTTAACTTCATTTTTTATTGCACTGTTCCAAATATATTCGAATTATCTTGAAAATAATGAACTATTATTATTGTCTGGATTGAGATCTTAGAATGAATATGTACATGTACTTATTATGTTTGCAATATTAACATAAACACTTAAACTACAAATACAATTTTAATTTACAAGCTTCATTTTAAAGGGTTTCAACAAATCAAATTTGATTAATTCTGGGGTCAAAACAATTGAGATGTTATTTATTTTTGAGATATATTTTCTAATTCAAAGCATTCAACCAATTCCCGTTAAATCTGATATTAAATGTGGATATTAATCAACGGAGAGATGAAGAGGCTACTTTTCTTTCTTTGCTGGACTTCAACATCACTGAAAATGACCAGAAATTACGTCCAAGCCTTATTGAAGTAAATGACAATGATACTAAAACGTAAAAATAAAAAAATAAACAAATTTACATTTTTTTACACACACTTTTATTTGCACTGAAAAGTAGAAATATAGTATTTTGACCCCGGAATTAATCTAATTTGACGTGCTGAATAAAAGTCACTGGCTTGCATAAAGAAAATTAAATATATTGTGATTCATTCTGGGATCAAAATAATTTATTTTCGACTTTTGAGTGCAAATAAAAGTACGTACATTGACGAATTTATTTCTTTACCAATTTTTTTTCTATTCTTAACACAGGTCAGATGGATAATTATCAAATTTATTTTCACAGGATGAAGACTATAATCCTTTCAAATAGAAGCGGGACAAGTCGAAGGAAGAAATTGTTCAGTTTGAAATCCGCGTTAAATCTTTTCCTCTGCATTATAGCCTTGGGTATGAGGGTGGCTGGCTGGGGCTGCTTGAGGAGCTTATGAAGGCAACGTTTTGCCAGGGTCCCAGATTCACATCAGGCTGGCCATTGGCGGTTTAAACGTTCACACGTGGGGAGTGTCGATCGCCTTTATCTGATCACCAAATGTCGGCGGAAGAAAGAAAGGTGAAAAAAAAAACACCGACGTGTGATTTTTTTTTCTCATCGCTCAAGGTTCGAAAGGCCGATGTGTCCTCAATCAATCGAATTAAGTAGGGTGTGACACGTGTCATCGAACGTGAAGGCGTGTCACCCACCTTGTACCACCTGGCACGATCTAATGCTGCGCTGAAGGAGTCTCAAGATGGGAGGGAGGGGGGGGGGAGTTTTCTTCTCCTGGTGTGACTTTTTTTTTTGACCCCCTGACCTTGACCCCTTGATACGAAATAATCGTTTGCGTCGTTGTTTGGGAATTTTTTATGACGGAATAAATAAGCAGACGGTATGTCTCCACATATCCGTCTTGCCACGTAAAAAAAAAAATATTTCTTACACAACTCATCAGCCGCACGGCCTTCTGGGAGTGCATCATTTAATCGGTATTGTTTCAACATAAGCAAAAAGTCTGGACCGGTTTTAACACCCACAGTGTGCTGACTAATTGGCGATACAACCGCTAATGTGACCCTCTGTCTTGCATCATGCCCACTCTGGTGGAGCTGCTACGACTTGTTGTCATTTAATCCTGTCCCATCCCTTTCCCATTTTGATGACGTACGTGTACGTACGTGTACGTCATCAGAAGAACTAAAATAAATTAACTGTCGGTACATCATGAGGTCGGAAGACGTAGCGAGGCTCCCACAAGGCCATGCGGGAGGGCGCGTGGCACAGTTTGGCGCCAGCTATCGTAGAGTTGCGGTCGTGTCGCTAGAGTTGTCTGCGGAGAGTACAATGTCTTTTCAAAACAGCGGCTTCTCTAAATAAAATTAACGCTCAACCACTTGCGCGTTCAATGATTCAGCGACGAACGGAACCGACGCCCATCCTGCAACTTGCAGACGTCTTGGAAACGCTAAAGGGTTAAGCTCGCGCCCTCGCACACAAGCTGTGTAGCTTGGTGGTGCCTGCGGTCTGCTCTCCACAGGACGTCAATCTGTTCGGCGTGTTAACAGAGTGCTGCGGAAACTGTTGAGTAAAGCAGAGATGCTCGCCAATCATATTCCCCGTGGCCCGGTGGAAGCTCATTGTCCGCTGCAGCGAACGTGGCCCCAATTTTGTGAATGACGTGAAACGTTCATTGCGGCTTCCTTTGATTGCGATCACATTAAACCCAAGGGAAAGTGTGCTTGGTTTGGCTTTTAATAATTCATGTGTGAGAGAGGAAAAAAAAAATTTGCAAAAGCAAACTTAATTTTCACCAAAGCTCAGTTATCTGCTGTTTTTCACCATTCTGTTCCTCCCCCATGTGCCTTCACATTTATAATCGTTGCTGCCTTTTGTTATTGCCGTTTAAAGGTTGGCGCTGGTCCTTGTGATTGTGCACACATCAATGTTATTTGCCTGCCTGCTGGGAAAGTTGTCAAATGTGGGTTTTGTTGCGACGCATGAGACCACAAAACTTAGGTAAAAAATATTTCACCCTTAAAAGCGTGTGCGCGGAAAAGCGTGCTTCATATTGTTACGTGGTCGGAAACTATGATTCTGGTCAAAAGTTGAGAATGGAGTAATGTAAATGTCTCACGAGAAAAGGCGAGGACTTTGTCAAGGAAGGTCATGGTGTCCGTGGAAATTGTGAATTTGAATAAAGGCTTAAGTAAAATCTTTGAACGAGCACTTCCAGCCCTCATTATACTCTGTGACTGTTTCATGAATTGTGTCCCCCCCCCCCCCCCCACACTTTGGCTATTAATTTGGCATTTAGAAATACCGCAGGAATATGAAACTCACCTCGTACGTTAATAACATTATGACCTTACCAGCAAAAAAGTACAAATAGGTGACGTTCTGGGAAAAACTGTCCTTAATTGCAAATCTATTTTCATTCTAAGTGTTATCCATGAGTATTCGGAATATAACGGTGGTTAATAATGAAACAATGTAATCTAAATATGTAATTGATGGAAAGGTTGGCCACTTTATTGGTGGTACATGCATAGGCCTTTGTCCGCTGCTGGATGACGACCTTCCTTTGCCGTGTGAATCATGGAACGGGGAGGGTGGGAGGTGATGATTTGACCATACTTCACCGTGCTTGTCATTTCCGGTTGGCCAATGTGGGGAGCATAGAAGTACAATACCTCAGTGGGTTTCCCTGCACCGTCCTCCGCTCCACAATGTTATGCATGGCGGTTGCACATACAATCAATATTCAGGCTCAATCAAGCTTAGCTTCTGAGATCCGATGCGATCTTGCACATTCGGGAGTGATTGAGGCATAAGCTTACCATCTGCCTCCAGAATGTGCAATTAGGACATGGGTCACGCTGCTCTGGCGTAGTAACAATAACTGGCAGAACTTGATAAAAAGAACAGGTAATCGTGTGATGTTCCTTACAATTGATGAGTAATATGCTTTGCATTGTCCTCGGTTAATGGTCCGAGTCACTTATCTTTGAAAGTAAAATTCCTCTTAGGTACAACGAAAATTGATTTGCCATTCAGACGTGCTGATTTTGCATTCAGTGTTTCCAATTAAAACGCAGTTTGGAGGCGACCTTTTTGGCCCAGAGGTCAGTGCCGAGCTGGCACCGTTAAGATTCTGGGTTTGAATCCAGCCACCCACCGTCCGATGGTTAAACGGGCGTCTCGAGTGGCCTCGGCCTCGTCACCAACGAACCCGCGCGCGGGCCAAACAGAAAAAACCCCGTTAAATTAAAGTTCGTTCTTCTTGAGAATTAAAATACATCGATTAAAGTCACGCGACGAAACGTCAACTCTCGCATGCAGAGTGGGTGGAAGAGTGGTGCTGTTTGCTGTGCGTACTAGAGGACCAGAGAGCACACAGCACCACGTTCCCTTCTCGATCATTCCCGTAGCCACCAGTCCCTTCACACTCACAGCTGACTCCCCTGTCATTACCTCCCGTGGCCACCAGTCCCTTCACACTCACAACTGACTCCCCTGTCATTACCTCCCGTGGCCACCAGTCCCTTCACACTCACAACTGACTCCCCTGTCATTACCTCCCGTGGCCACCAGTCCCTTCACACTCACAACTGACTCCCCTGTCATTACCTCCCGTGGCCACCAGTCCCTTCGCACTCAAAACTGATACCCCTGTCATTACCTCCCGTGGCCACCAGTCCCTTCACACTCACAACTGACTCCCCTGTCATTACCTCCCGTGGCCACCAGTCCCTTCGCAATCACAACTGATGCCCCTGTCATTACCTCCCGTGGCCACCAGTCCCTTCACACTCACAGCTGACTCCCCTGTCATTACCTTCCGTGGCCACCAGTCCCTTCGCACTCACAAATGATACCCCTGTCATTACCTCCCATGGCCACTAGTCCACTCACACCACATGTCGACTCTACTGTCATTACATATATATGGGACTGCAAAGCTTTAGAAATTATTGACTTATTCTCTCTCTTCGAGAGTGAGCGAATACCGTGCAGTGCATTTCAAGTTTAAATGACTACGGTCCAAATGAAAAAAATAAACTACCCACACATTACTCAATTGGGATTATCCATATTAGCAAGCGTCGCCTCGTAAACCAACTTGGTACCACCCTCCAGGTTGATTTTTTTTCTCACCGCAGGTTGCCGAGCCCTGTCGCTGACGTCACAGGCAATGGACGAATCGAAATGTCCGTTGGTGACGCTGTTTGTCGTCACAGCGTTCTGAATGACGTCGCACGCAATGGCCGCGTAGTCGTAACGAGATACAGAGTAAAATTTCGAATCAACATCGCCACGTGTTTGGCTGCTGTACATGTCCACACGATGACGACGATGACGATGATGAGAAGTCACGTGGTTGAGCCCTCATTTGTGATCGTCAGGTCGCTTCTGAAAGAAGAACCACGGATCTCAGCCAGCCTTCCACAAGGTCAAATTAATCAAAACTCTTCTTGGTTCTTTCGGTAAAGTCACTTTACCGAAAGAACCAAGAAGATGAATCCCTGCAGTCACGAAAGCTTTAAATCGAAATTTTATCAAAAATCCTTGAGTTGACAGTGTCGATTTAAAGCTTTCGTGACTGCAGGGATTCATATTCTTGGTTCTTTCGGTAAAATCACCTAGAAGGGAAATAATACAAATAAAACAATAAAATTATCACGACGTTTCGATTGCAACACAAGCAATCATCATCATCTGTAAAAACCACAGCAAGAAAATTTGAAAAAAAAAATATTTCTGTGGTTTTCACACCTGATGATGATTGCTTGTGTTGCAATCGAAACGTCGTGAGAATTTTATTGTTTTTATTATTTCCCTTCTACGTGACTTTACCGAAAGAACCAATAATATGAGATACAGATTAGTGAGATAAACAGAGAGAGACCTGGAAACGAGATACATACAGATCAGTGATTACATGTACGGACGTGTCATCACGACGTCACGTGACGGGACGATGCATCGTTGCATCCTAGTTATGTGGCCTGCCAGACAACATAGGGACCGTCCATAAATGACGTCACGCGATTTTGGACGATTTTTGACCCCCCCCCTCGTCTCATGGCGTCACAAAATTTCAGACCCCCCCCCTCAAATATGACGTCACAAAGCTCTGCCCTCCCCCCCCAAAATAAAACATGCTTCAAATCGCTTTAAACAATTGTCATTGTAGTGCGTATTTAATGTGGCGCTGCACTTTGATGTTGTAGAAGAAACATTTATTAAAAGTCTATTTCATTAAGTAGAACGTGTTGTCTATATGTATTTAAAGTTGCGCATTTTTATGTGACCTCACATTTCTCAACCCCCCCCCCCCCCATCGTCACACATCGTCACAAATGTCTGACCCCCCCCTAGCTGCGTGACGTCATTTATGGACGGCCCCATAGTGGCGTAGCTAGATATTTTGCGCCCGGAGACGAACTATAAAATTGGCGCCCCCCACCCGTTTAATCACATACCAAAATGTAATTACATGACAAGTAGGCTGTGTGTGGCGGGATATATAAACTTTGAGGTTGAGGTGTACATTTGTGCAGTAGTTTCAGGCTGCCGCGCCCGCCGCAGTAAGTTCTAATGTGACGTTGTAAGCCTCATTTTGGCGCCCCTTTACCTTGGCGCCTGGGGACATATGTACCCCCCTGCCCCCCCCCCCTAGCTACGCCTCTGCCCCATAGACGTTTGATTTAATCTGGAAGAATCCCACGATCTATGGAGCTCGTTTTCACAAGCGTGCAGCCCAACACTGATCGGCAATGGTGAAACACTCCACTCCAGAGGCAGTTACGTTGACATTATACAATTATATGTAAACGTCGAAGACACCAACGGAATCATGCTATTATATCCGAACAATAGAGCGTGCAATTGCAGGCCTGCATCTTTATTATTCAGAGCAAGTAAGACTTCGTGCCGATCTTTTACGAGCTTCAAAATCCTCTCAACCAAATCATCCACAGCATCGCTTAAGACGCTGTACGAACATATGTCGTTGATAAAAGTCACGTCCTATATATATATTTTTTTTTATATTTTGCCAGGTACTTAGCTGAATTCTTTATTTAATTCACAATAGAAGCAAAAGATAATGCTTATAGAAATAATATATTCTTCGCCTTGATCAACACAAAATCAATTTAACACCGCAACTTGCGTGCCAGTAATTATGTAGAGTATCGCAAACCGATTTATTTGTATAGGATTATGTTTTGAAATGTCATACCTTATTCTTGTAAATCCATTAGATTAGATTTTATTTTCGATAAAAATGAGTCGTCAAGTCATGTTAAGGCCATCAATTGCAGTCGCATGTGTAATGTAGTCACTCGGCGGGAGACGACTTCACGGGTAACACACTCTTTATTTTATCAAACTCGTTCACAGGTGACTAACACCTACTTTGTATCTCGGGTGACAAACACCCACTTAGTATCTCGGGTGACAAACACCCACTTAGTATCTCGGGTGACAAACACCCACTTAGCTACTTGGCGACTAACGCCCACTGAGCTACTCGGATGACCAACATCCACTTAGTATCTCGGGTGACAAACACCCACTTAGCTACTCGGCGACTAACGCCACTGAGCTACTCGGATGACCAACATCCACTTAGCTACTCGGCGACTAACGCCACTGAGCTACTCGGGACACTCCCTGCCCGGGGTATCCGTCTCGACTGTGGGTCCCCAGCCCGACCCACGGGGGCGTCGGACCCCGGGTCCCACAGCCTCGCCTCCGAGCCACACAGGGCCCCGGTCCCCACAAGGACGGCGGGACTAGGGGTCTCGGGGCACTAGGTCTTCAGCTCCGTCTTCGGGTCTTCAACTGGGTAACTCTCCCCGAGTGCTCTCGCGCGTCCCCCTTTATACCCCACCTGCGGACGTCGCTGCGAGCACCCACTTATTCGACCAATCGCTGGGCGCTGGCTACGATCCTGTTTTCCCACATCTCATCGTGCCTCACCACCCACGCCGCGCCGCCCCGTCATCTGTCACTCCCGGCGCGCGCGTCCACACCACGCCCACAACGCGTGCCCAACCCCGCACCCCGCGCCGCCCCGTGATCCATCACTGTCACAGTCGGCGCACGTCAACACCACCACTACACATGCATGGAATTATGAAGGTCGGTCATTATCCTTCACTTCAATTTCCCTTATCAGCCCATTTATGTTAAATGCTTGCATTTGCAATTTAGTCCATTTCAAACTCACATCATTCATTATTGGAATGTAATTTACTTGTTCGTTATTTAGAGTTCACACTTTTTTGACCGTGAAAGAATAAAATCACTTCTAGATTTGAAGCTTTCGTGACTGCAAGGATTCATATTCTTAGGTTTTTTTCGGTAAAGTCACGTAGGTAAAAAATTAAAATTAATAAAAATAAAATAAAATAAAAATCACGACGTTTTGGAGGCAACATCTGAAGACGGAAGCTTGTGTTGCCTCCGAAACGTCGTGATTTTTATTTTATTTTACTTTTATTAATTTTAATTTTTTACCTACGTGACTTTACCGAAAAAAACTAAGAATAAAATCACTGCCATGTAATTTTCCATTGAGGCAGCGCGATATTGGGAATTGTAATTGGATCGTGGCCGCATTGTACACTGAACGTCCATGTGGCGTCCTCTCATTCGAGTCGTCGGCGATGCAAACTGCTGCTCTTCAAGTCGAGGCAGTGGAGGGATTTAATACTGGTAGGAACCTCCTGGTTACACCAGCCCACAGGGGATTATTGTGTCCGTCCGTCCGTCGTGCAGGGAGGGGCTGGGTGGGGAGGGGCTGGGTGGGGAGGGGAGGATGGGGAGGGGCTGGGTGGGGAGGGGCTGGGTGGGGAGGGGCTGGGTGGGGAGGGTGGGGAGGGGCTGGGTGGGGAGGGGCCGGGTGGGGAGGGGCTGGGTGGGGAGGGGCTGGGTGGGGAGGGGCTGGGTGGGAAGGGTGGGGAGGGGCTGGTCACCCCGTGGTGCCCTTATAAAACTCAACGTTTAACCTACTCACGCCGGCTTGTGCCCGCCCTCACAGTCGGGAATATTTTGCGGAATACACCACGCCGCTGTTGACCCTGGCCATTGACCGAGCAACCCAACGTTCCTACCAGCTCCCTCCGCAGGAGGGATGTGTTCATAAACTTTCTCCACCGTTTAAACTCCCACGTTGCGACACACAACCCAACCTGGCCACTGCTGCATCGCAAATCCGGCACGCTGACCTTCCAGAAACCAGCATATTTATTGTGTGCTGGAGGAATCCGATGAGCTATAAAGCTCTTTTTCACAGATGTCTCGTAAGGACGGGTCAGAACGTTACAACAGCAAACAATGCAAACACACTTCGCCACGCTGGCATTGGATGATATTGGTCGCGAAATCCTACGTGTTAAGCACACTTCACCACGCTGGTATCGGATGATATTGGTCGCGAAAGCCTGCGTGTTAAACACACTTCACCGCAATGGTCAGGATCAGTTCCGATATCACTCGCTGGGGGTTGCCACCTCTGGTGCTGTCGATGTTAAACGTTCGGGGAACACTTAAACATTTCCCAGCGAAATCCGGACTGGTGGCAACGCCGCTCACCACTGATCATTGGCGCTGGGGGGTTTCAAAGCAAAGTTTAAGCCGCGTGATGTTAAACTTCCACACTGCTGTGCGCAGTGGGGAAGTAATGACTCCACTTGTCGTCCGTACGTTTTCTCATTATGCGCGTATATTTGGGCATAGCTGGATGTCAATTATAATTTGTTCGGTTTAAAACAAAAAAAAACCGTACACGCTTTAATTGAAGCTTTGAAATGCGGACCCTTCTGTGTGAAATAATTGGCACACGTCGGATGACGTCCCGCGTCAACCGGTGTGTTTTGTTGTCGTCGTTGCTACGATGGCGTTTCAATTACATGTGCATCTGGTGCAGCCCATTAGCTGCTACCGACTTAAGCACTGCAAGAAGAGTCAACGATTTGATCCTTTGCCGCACAACTCTACACGGATCTGTGTGTAACTCGACACTCCTGGACACGCTTGCAAATGTTCCAACTCAACGGAATATCCATGTGTAGGGGTTGTTACGGGAAGAAAGGCGGACAGAAACACAAGGGTGTCTGCACCCACACGCGGGTGTCTACATCCACGTCCGCATCGGCTAACCCTGGGGGGCCATGGGGGGCGCTGTGATCCCCCATAGCCCCACCCCTCGGAGAGGATTCCTATAAAAGGCGTGGAGCCAGAGGGCTCGGGGCCAGTGTGTTAGAAGCTTTACCAGTGAAGACTGAAGACCGGCAGAATAGGTCCTGGGACTCCCCTGGCTCGCTGTCCTTGTCAGGGCCGAGCAGGGCAAGCCAGTGGCGCGGCCCCAAGAGCTCCAGGACTGCTGCTCTTGTAAGAGCACGGCCTGGTTAGCTGGGTGCCGGGATCCGTGCTTGACCAGGGCCAGATCAGATAGCCTCCCCTAGCACTCGTAGCGGAGGACTGGGAATAGGACAGTCAGGGGATAGTGCTAGGGGTGTTTCCCATTGAGTACGGGTGAAGGGGCGTTACCCCTTCAAGTGTTGTTACCGCCTTTTGGTTAAATAAAAGAGTGTGCCTCAACTACGTCGTCTGTCTCCCTGGGAACTCACCACACATGTGTTGACAGTATTTTAAAATCCGCCGTGCTCTGTACGTATGCACGGCGAACATCGTTGGCACCGAACGTAGCCATCCGTGCTAATCGGAGGTGCGGGGGGAACGACAAGGAACTAAACACAACAACAACACCAAGCACTTCTAAAGAAAGTAGTTTTCAATCTAAGAGTTAAATGTGCCGTAGCTTCCATTGGCTTCCTAATCCCGCTCCAGATGGCCGCAGAAGCGCATCTTGAACGCGCGAGATGCGGTGACCAGACGATATTCACCCAAAAGATTTCGATTTAAAGCTTTCGTGACTGCAGGGATTCATCTTCTTGGTTCTTTCGGTAAAGTCACGTAGAATGGAAATAATAAAATAATAAAAATATAACATAATAAAATAATTCTCAGACTCTGTCTTATCGACAGACCTGTTCTTCACCGGAGGACGGTTGCTTGCGTTGTGGCCGAAACGTCGTGAGAATTATTTTATTATGTTTTCTTTTTATTATTTTATTATTTCCATTCTACGTGACTTTACCGAAAGAACCAAGAAGACACCCAAAAGTTGCTGCGGTGAATGAGCGCAGTGCGTGCGGTGGTGGTTTTTGCTCTTTGACTAGATCAGCAGCGGCGAACGCGAGGTACTGTGGCTCTGTCCAGCCCGAAGATCAGAATCGGAAATGCTATTTATCCTGAAGAAATCCGAGTCTATGAAGCTGTTTTTCACAGATGTCCAGAAGAAGGCCCGATTCCCAAGCCCCACTGCAATTTCTGTCACGATCCGGCGATGCAACAATCCGTGTTGGCTCCGACCCCGTCATACCACCACCACCACCAACCACCACCACCAACCACCACCACCAACCAGCACCACCACCACCAGCAGCAGCACCACCAACCAACCACCAGCACCACCACCACCACCACCAACCACCACCACCAGCACCAACCAGCACCACCACCAGCACCACCACCAACCAGCACCACCACCACCACCAGCAGCAGCACCACCAACCAACCACCAGCACCACCACCACCACCACCACCAACCACCACCAGCACCAACCAGCACCACCACCAGCACCACCACCAGCACCACCACCAGCACCAGCAGCACCAACCAGCACCACCACCAGCACCACCACCAACCAGCACCACCACCAGCACCACCACCACCAGCACCACCAACCAACCACCACCACCACCACCACCAACCACCATCACCAGTACCACCAGTACCACCAGCACCACCACCAGCACCACCACCACCAGCACCACCACCACCAGAACCACCACCACCACCAGCCACCAGCACCACCACCACCAGCACCACCACCAGCACCACCAGCACCACCACCACCAGCACCACCACCAGCACCAACCACCACCACCACCAACCACCAGCACCACCACCAACCACCACCACCACCAGCACCACCAGCACCACCACCAACCACCGGCACCACCAGCACCACCAACCACCAGCACCACCACCAGCTTCTGGGGTTACCCATCCTTCACGGAGCAAGGCCTCTTTGGCTGCCGCTCCGCTTCTGATTAGCGGCGCGCGCCCCATTGCTTGGGGATTCGTTATCAGAGTTGCCGTTTGTGTGGCCTCCGAGAACACTTTCAGCTGACGTGGAGAGAGAGAGAGAGTGAACCCAGCAACCAAAATGACAAGAAGAGACGTTTTTTTTCCTTCTAAATCGGTAAAAAAAAATTGAAAACCGAACTCAATATTTCAAGAGCCGCAATGCAAGCGTGATGAATGCCTGACGGCGGGGTCCTTAATCAATAAGTCACGAAGAAGCAATTTTTAAAGAAGTAATGTTAAAGGAAGTCATTTGTAAAGAAGTAATTTTTAAAGAATAGCTATTTTTAAAAGAAGTAATTTTAAAAGAATAACTATTTTTAAAAGAAGTATTTTTTAAAGAAATTATTTTAAAAGAACAAGTAATTTAAAAGTAGAAGTCATTTTAAACGAGTCACCGCATGCGACCCCGTAGCCGCCACTGGCCCGACCCTGCTTGGCCAGCCGCGACTGTTGAACGGAGTTGGTGACACCGCGGCGTTCGGCAATGGGTTGGTTAATCAGTGCCGGATGAAGCGAGTGCGGGCCTATAGCATGATGTTATAAGGGAGCTATAATTTAAATAAAACACACAAATAAAAACAAAAAATTATTGCGTAGTAAAGTAATGGTATTTTTTTCATTTGTTATACAGCCAGATAATACGACAAATCGCTAACCTTAAACACCCAGTCGTTCGTAAAAGTTGAAGGCGGTATAGTACTATAGCAATAGAGCAAGTGCACTGTCATTGAACCGGAATTGATAACTTGAAAGCATTTAGCGCGGGGCCCTTGAAAGTGCGGGGCCCGTAGCTTATGTAGCTACTTGTGCTACGAGGTTAAATCCGGCACTGCGGTTAACATCGCAAGGTAGACGAGGTTGCGATTGTGCCAGGATAGGTGTTGCACGTGCGGGGGAGCGGTGGCGCAGCGGTTAGCGCGCTGGCTCGCGCTGCGAACCCGGGGTTCGATTCCAGCTCACGACTGCCAACACCAGTGACGATTATCTGAACCGATCCTGCTGCCCCCCCCCCGCTCCCAGGTGCTACTCGCTAACAGCACTTGCCCCGACGCTATGTGCAAGGCTACACGGGTGATACGGGGGATCTTTGTCTTTGTCCACAAGGTGTTCGATACACCAGCGCCCCCAGCCGTTGTACGATGTGATAACACACATCAGTCGTAACCGGCAAGGGATGTGATCATGTGAGCTTTGACATTGTAGACGTTTTGGAATTCGGATCGATGGTCTTTAGATGTATGATCTTCGGAGCTTTGAAGTTGAGAAATTAATCTCGCTGTGCACCGATGTGAAACGTCATTCGTGCCAACAAAAGTGACGTCACCGATGCCAACGCGATGTCGTCGTTGGCAGAAGTGATGTCACGTCGTGATGTCACGGTTCTTTTTTTTCTTCATATATAGTTACTAATTAATTTGATTCATTTGAACATTTGTTTCGAACTGCAAAGTGCATTTATATTCATATTCTAGCAAAAGTTTATGCGTATCGTGTCTGGGTATGCTTTTAATCATAATAATTTACATTTCTAAGGTGCATTTCATCTTTGATTCTAAATGTAGGATTGTATAGCTGTATGCCTTTTACTTGTGGTTGTACTTTAAAACCAACTTCATATGCATATTTTACCGAGCAAGGCTTTGTAATTTTATCAAGTTTCGTAAAGAGTGACATAAAAACAAAATATATACAAACAGCACGAGTGGTGTAGTATTTCATGCGTTATTGTCTGTACCTCTCCAGAGAGCCAATTCAAAATGTGATTTTTTTGTCATAATGTTTGATTTTTACTGCATTGTGCGCTTTTGAATGCGCTTCTACGGCCGTCTAGAACGCGCTTCTTTCTGATATTAGGACGACACTGGACTGTATGCACTTTTATATCACCTAGAATTGACGAACGAATTTCTTTAAAACTGCTTTTTGTTTCGATTTAAAGCTTTCGTGACTGCAGGGATTCATCCTCTTGGTTCTTTCGGTAAAGTCACGTAGAATGGAAATAATAAAATAATAAAAATAAAACATAATAAAATAATATAATAATGCAATATAACAAAGTAATAATATAATAATATAATATTAAAACAAAATATTTTATTATTTCCATTCTACGTGACTTTTCCGAAAGAACCAAGAAGACTGCTTTTTGTGTTTCGATTGTTGTCCCCTGACGCGCTTGAGTCAGGAGATGCGGGAGCGCGTCACCGTGCTGCGTCCTTCGCCGCTTGTCACTTGCGGATTGAGGCATCCTTAAACGTTCCCAGGGTCTGCTCCGAGTGGCCATAGTCGCACAATGACAGATACTTTTTAAATTTTTTATTTAAAGCTTTCGTGACTGCAGGGATTCATATTCTTAGTTATTTTGGTAAAGTCACGTAGAAGGGAAATAATAAAATAATAAAAATATTAAACAATAAAAATTCTCACGACGTTTCGACTGCAACACAAGCAATCATCACAAATTCTCACGACGTTTCGACTGCAACACAAGCAATCATCACCTGATGATGATTGCTTGTGTTGCAGTCAACATTCTATTTTTTTAAATATTTACATTATATTTTATTACTTCCCTTCTACGTGACTTTACCGAAAGAACCAAGAATAAGATTATTTTTTGTTATATATATAAAAAATTGCATCATCGTAATGATCAAGTATTCGCATCTGCTGCCATGATTCTCCGAGTCCTCCGGGTTTTTCAGCCTCAACATTTAGAATCAACATGCACTATAAGAGTATTTGGCAGCTATGAATGTCCACGTGATGGCAATGAGCCACTTTATTGAGCTATCATTTGTGATAGCCAGGGTCGCGTCTGAAAATGAGCTATTGCTCAATGGGCTTTATCTGGTAAAATAAAAAAGTGTTTTAAAATATATATAGTTTCATTTGTGCAAAATGTATTCAGTAATCAGAATGCACGTCCCTCCACTGCTTCCCAATCTAATTGCAGGTCAACACTCTGTCTGGTATCACTCCTCTCGATTTTTTTTTACTAAATATTTTATGATTGGACAACAGCAAAGGCAATAATCTCCGTGAAAAATTGCCCTGCAGGAGCTCCGCGCGAACGCGATTGGATTTCTGAGAATCCATCAATATATTAATCTACTCGGTTTTCTGGGAAATCTGGGGGGAGGGGGGAGGAGGGGGCCCATATAATTGACGTGCCACGAGAGTTTTTTGTTGTTGTGGCTTTGATGCCACTCCTGGAAGGGGCATCACCAAGGAAAGTCCTCTCTGTGTTTTGCCGACTCCTCGCCGCACGTGGGGTTCACACAAGGGGGCGTCCATAAATGACGTCACGCACGATTTTTGACCCCTCACCTTTCGTCACAAAAAGTCAGACCCCCCCTCAAATATGACGTCACAAAGCTCTGCCCCCCCCCCCCAAAAAATATAAAACATGCTTCAAATCGCTTTAAACTATTGTGATTGTAGTGCGTGTTTAATGTGGCGCTGCACTCTGATGTTGTAGGAGAAACCATTTATTAAAAAGTCTATTTAATTAAGTAGAACGTGTTGTCTATATTTATTTAAAGTTGCGCATTTTGATGTGACGTCACATATCTCAACTGCCCCCCCCCCCATCGTCACACATCGTCACAAATGTCTGACCCCCCCCCCCCCCCCAGGTGCGTGACGTCATTTATGGACGGCCCCAAACGCGACCCCCCGAGGGCCTTCCACGTGACCGCCAACAACTCTCCCGGGGCCCAGGACTTCACATTCTCTCCACGCGTCCCTTCCACTTGCGCTTACCCCCCACTCCCCCTTTGAATAGCCCTCGAGCCCCCCATTTCTCGAAGGTTCGCTCACCCACATTTCCCTCAGCCAATCACCGTCCTTCTCCAACGGTTGTAACCCCCCCCCCCCCCCCCCCGACAGTCAAGCTTCGTTTTCCCCACCTTCTAAGTTTCAATTTCTTCCCCGCAATCGGTTTAATTCTCTGGCCTCTCACGAAATCACCGTGTGAGGCCTCCCTTGCACCCGACAGAGACCTTCGCAAAATTCCCGAGCGCACGTTTTTTTTTTTCGCACGCGCAATTGTCTCGTGTAAGTGCTCCGTTGTTGTTTGTCGGTCTTTACAAACAAACAACAACAACACCTTCCGCTCCGCCCTCCCAACAGAAGCGTGGAGGGATTCACGCAAAGGGGATTGCATTGAATTAGGGGCACGCACGCAGCCGCATGACAACATTCACGCTTGTCGGAGAGATTAAGCCGGGCTCGGGCAGGACACGGTCACGGCTAGGAGGGACAGTCGGTCAACCACCCCACCTCCCCTCCCGGGTCAAAAAAAACTAAACTGCCTATGTTTGTTCTCTCTCTCTATGTATCTCTGTGATATCTGTCTGCTTATATGTCTGTCTATATGTCTCTGGTTCTGTGTTTTATCTCTCTCTCAAATTTAGCATTCTCAGGAAGAACGTAATCAACCAGGTAGGGTGTTGACTATTGTGTTATCCGACTCTCTGTTGTATTACATTACATTTCTGAGTATACTAGATTTGTGTTTCTATTTCACTTATACCTGATGACGATTGCTTGTGTTGCAATCGAAACGTCGTATGCTAGTATTTAATTTATTGTTTTATCTTTATACGTGACTTTACCGAAAGAACCAAAGAGTAATTCCTGCAGTCACGAAAGCTCCAAATTAAGATTGACAACAAAAACAAATGGAACGGAGCGTGACCGAGAGCGCGTTCACTGGTAGGAGATGGAGCGAGACGACGAGCACCTTGTTGATTGTCGCCACTACAGGATCGCGAGATATGGTGACGGCTTGTTGGGATGGCCTTCATCCAGCAGTGGATTGCCCACGGCCGATGACAATGGCTTGGGGTGGTCTCCATCCAGCAGATAATTGGCCACGGCCGATGGCAATGGCTTGGGGTGGTCTCCATCCAGCAGAGAATTGGCCACGGCCGATGGCAATGGCTTGGGGTGGTCTCCATCCAGCAGAGAATTGCCCACGGCCGATGGCAATGGCTTGGGGTGGTCTCCATCCAGCAGAGAATTGCCCACGGCCGATGGCAATGGCTTGGGGTGGTCTCCATCCAGCAGAGAATTGCCCACGGCCGATGGCAATGGCTTGGGGTGGTCTCCATCCAGCAGAGAATTGCCCACGGCCGATGGCAATGGCTTGGGGTGGTCTCCATCCAGCAGAGAATTGCCCACGGCCGATGGCAATGGCTTGGGGTGGTCTCCATCCAGCAGATAATTGGCCACGGCCGATGGCAATGGCTTGGGGTGGTCTCCATCCAGCAGAGAATTGGCCACGGCCGATGGCAATGGCTTGGGGTGGTCTCCATCCAGCAGAGAATTGCCCACGGCCGATGGCAATGGCTTGGGGTGGTCTCCATCCAGCAGAGAATTGCCCACGGCCGATGGCAATGGCTTGGGGTGGTCTCCATCCAGCAGAGAATTGCCCACGGCCGATGGCAATGGCTTGGGGTGGTCTCCATCCAGCAGAGAATTGCCCACGGCCGATGGCAATGGCTTGGGGTGGTCTCCATCCAGCAGATAATTGGCCACGGCCGATGGCAATGGCTTGGGGTGGTCTCCATCCAGCAGAGAATTGCCCACGGCTGATGGCAATGGCTTGGGGTGGTCTCCATCCAGCAGATAATTGGCCACGGCCGATGGCAATGGCTTGGGGTGGTCTCCATCCAGCAGAGAATTGCCCACGGCTGATGGCAATGGCTTGGGGTGGTCTCCATCCAGCAGATAATTGGCCACGGCCGATGGCAATGGCTTGGGGTGGTCTCCATCCAGCAGAGAATTGCCCACGGCTGATGGCAATGGCTTGGGGTGGTCTCCATCCAGCAGAGAATTGCCCACGGCTGATGAGGATTTACACACGCAATTGTTCTTAGACCCCTTAAAACATAAACATACGTAATATACTGTATTTTTGTGCGTGTGTTAAACACACAATTTACATGTCAATAAGTAAACAATGCATCTGCAATACAAACACTACCACCACAGTGATTGCATTAGTAACTTGCAAAGATGTTCATTGCAGCACAATATATATATTTACGCGTATTAAATAGTAGCTTCCCTGGTGCATTTGCATGGGCGCTTTGTTGATGCGTGACTTAATGTGAGAATTGAAATGTGTCGACAGTGGCTGGGACAATAAACCGACGGCAAAGAGACGTAACATAGCAATACCGATTTAATTCTTGAATTGTTTTACCACAATTTGAATATCTCGGGGGCACGCCAAACAACAACAACAACATTACAATGCAATGGTGCAAAGAAGCGTAATGTGTACAATAAACAAACCTGGTCGTAGCGTCAAAAATATGAATCATTTATGGAAAAACACACGTAGGTTTACGTTTGACTTGGGGGTAATTGCATTCATTAAATGATCGGCAGTAGGTAGACGCAGCTCTTCTCATTATTGCGGTGTCAATGTGCGCATTGTTCCGTGAAGGCTCACTCACCTCGACAGTGATGAAGTCTGCAGGGCCACCACGTGACGACAAAAACCCCCATTTCGGCAGAGATGTCTTCAAGGACACATCGCGTATCGGTCGGTCGTTTTGTCTTTGGAACTGCTTTGTGTGATTAGTTCGTTGTCCTTCCCCGATTAGCACGGTTGGCCATGTACGGTGCAAAAGAAGTTCAACGTACATAGACTCACACAAAGACCCATAGACTCGCACACAGACCCACAGACTCACACAGAGACCCATATACTCACACAGAGACCCGTAGATTCACATAGAGACCAATATACTCACACAGAGACCCACAGAGTCACACAGATACCCATAGACTCACACAGAGACCCATAGACTCGCACAGAGACCCATAGACTCACACAGACACCCATAGATCCACATAGAGACCCATAGACTTACACAGACACCCACAAACTCACACACAGACCCATAGACTCACATAGAGACCCATATACTCACACAGAGACCTGTAGACTCACATAGAGACCCACAGACTCACACAGAGACCCATAGACTCGCACAGAGACCCATAGACTCTCACAGAGACCCACAGACTCACGCAGAGACCCATAGACTCATACAGAAACCCATAGACTCACACAGAGACCCATAGACTCACACAGAGACCCGTAGACTCACACAGAGACTCATAGTTTGTTGTCCTCCCCCCGAACTTCCGATTATCACGGTTGGCTATGTACGGTGCGAAAGAGGTTCAACATACATACACATGTGTGTTTGAATGAATCAATGGTAGACCAGGAGCCTAAGCAGTTTGGCAGGTGAACTTCTTTTTTGTTGAAACGGTCAACGGGGAGGCCAGGAAAGCGTTGCAATGTGTGATGGTGAAACCAAGGGATTTGGCTATGATGTATGTATGTTCTATGTATGTTGTATGTATGTTATATGTTGAGCTTCTTTCGCACCGTACGTATCCAACCATGCTCATCGGACGTGCGGGGGAAGGAGAACAAACCTGAACACAATGAGCGGTGCTGAAGAAATCACATCATCGATCTCGATGATCATTTAAGAGTAGATTTGAAGCTTTCGTGACTGCAAGGAATCATATTCTTAGGTTTTTTCGGTAAAGTCACGTAGGTAAAACATCAAAATTAATGAAAATAAAATAAAATAAAAACAAAAATCACGACGTTTCGGAGGCAACACAAGTCTCCGTCATCAGGTGGGACTAGATCTGGCTGTGACGGTCCCACCTGATGACGGAGACTTGTGTTGCCTCCGAAACGTCGTGATTTTTGTTTTTATTTTATTTTATTTTCATTAATTTTGATGTTTTACCTACGTGACTTTACCGAAAAAACCTAAGAATATCATTTAAGAGGGCACAGCTCCCAATAGCTTCCTAATTTCGAAAGGAAGAGACCGTTCCAGACGGCCACAGAAGCGACTATGTGAAAGACGATACAGTGATGGCTCAACAAAAGCCGCTGCTGCTGCTGTCGGCTGCGAGGATGAGCTGAGTTCGCGTTGTAGTAGTTCGTGCTCCTTTGACGAAATCAGCAACGGGACATTGTGGTCACAAAGAGTTGGACATCCAACAGAGTGACGCAGAGACCCATGGAGTTACGTAGCTGATGTAAACGTGAACAGCTCCCGGTGTTGATTGGTCCACACCCGAGACAGCTTTCCTTAGAGCCTAGTCTCACATGGTGTTGGACCAAATGACGGCAAAAAGGCGCACAACTCAAAGACAATGCGTCATCTGGTCCAACCCATGTGAGACTAGGCTCTAAGGAAAGCTGTCTCGGGTGTGGACCAATCAACTTCAAGGACAGTGCATATATTATCAGAGTTATGTTTTTTGTTTGCATTATGGCTGCAGGTATTGTGGTCTATGCAAACATGACTCCTTGTAAAAAAAAAAAGGTGTCAGTTTTGTTGCCAGATAGAAGGGTTAAAAAAACAATTATCATATTTTTTACTGGCAAATGAGGTTCCAATGGAGCTCCCGGTGGCTCTCCTGCTGCCGTGAAGAAGAGAGCGTTCCAGACGGCCGCAGAAGCGCATCTGAAAGCGCCGCGCGATGGTCCAGTGAGCGCCGTCTGTGATCGATGGCTCAACAAAAGCTGCCGCAGCGCAGTTCGCGCGATGATGGTTTCATGGTTTTATGGTCCTTGACGAGATCGGCAGCGAGGTATGACGACGTCTGGATCTTGACGAGAGCAGTCAGTCCCCCGAGTTGTGACCGTAACGCGTTGCAACACAAAAGGCGGCTTTACATTTTATTTTTCAAAGATCTGACAACGAAAATCCGCGGCGCCTCCGTCCACCGCTTCAGAGTTGGCGACTGCTCGCCATGTACAACAACTCTTCCACAGATCCATAGACTCACACAGAGACCCGTAGACTCACACAGAGACCCGTAGACTCACACAGAGACCCGTAGACTCACACAGAGACCCATAGACTCACACAGAGACCCGTAGACTCACACAGAGACCCGTAGACTCACACAGAGACCCGTAGACTCACACAGAGACCCATAGACTCACACAGAGACCCGTAGACTCACACAGAGACCCGTAGACTCACACAGAGACCCGTAGACTCACACAGAGACCCATAGACTCACACAGAGACCCATAGACTCACACAGAGACCCGTAGACTCACACAGAGACCCATAGACTCACACAGAGACCCGTAGACTCACACAGAGACCCGTAGACTCACACAGAGACCCGTAGACTCACACAGAGACCCATAGACTCACACAGAGACCCGTAGACTCACACAGAGACCCGTAGACTCACACAGAGACCCGTAGACTCACACAGAGACCCATAGACTCACACAGAGACCCATAGACTCACACAGAGACCCGTAGACTCACACAGAGACCCGTAGACTCACACAGAGACCCATAGACTCACACAGAGACCCGTAGACTCACACAGAGACCCGTAGACTCACACAGAGACCCGTAGACTCACACAGAGACCCATAGACTCACACAGAGACCCGTAGACTCACACAGAGACCCGTAGACTCACACAGAGACCCGTAGACTCACACAGAGACCCATAGACTCACACAGAGACCCATAGACTCACACAGAGACCCGTAGACTCACACAGAGACCCATAGACTCACACAGAGACCCGTAGACTCACACAGAGACCCGTAGACTCACACAGAGACCCGTAGACTCACACAGAGACCCATAGACTCACACAGAGACCCGTAGACTCACACAGAGACCCGTAGACTCACACAGAGACCCGTAGACTCACACAGAGACCCATAGACTCACACAGAGACCCATAGACTCACACAGAGACCCGTAGACTCACACAGAGACCCGTAGACTCACACAGAGACCCGTAGACTCACACAGAGACCCGTAGACTCACACAGAGACCCATAGACTCACACAGAGACCCGTAGACTCAAATACTCCCACGGCCACAACTCTTCCACAGGAGTGGGACGTTCACGATGACCCCCCCCACTCCCACGGCCACAGATCCATAGACTCACACAGAGACCCGTAGACTCACACAGAGACCCGTAGACTCACACAGAGACCCGTAGACTCAAATACTCCCACGGCCACAACTCTTCCACAGGAGTGGGACATTCACGATGACCCCCCCCACTCCCACGGCCACAGATCCATAGACTCACACAGAGACCCGTAGACTCACACAGAGACCCGTAGACTCACACAGAGACCCGTAGACTCAAATACTCCCACGGCCACAACTCTTCCACAGGAGTGGGACATTCACGATGACCCCCCCCACTCCCACGGCCACAGATCCATAGACTCACACAGAGACCCGTAGACTCACACAGAGACCCGTAGACTCACACAGAGACCCGTAGACTCAAATACTCCCACGGCCACAACTCTTCCACAGGAGTGGGACATTCACGATGACCCCCCCCACTCCCACGGCCACAGATCCATAGACTCACACAGAGACCCGTAGACTCACACAGAGACCCATAGACTCACACAGAGACCCATAGACTCACACAGAGACCCGTAGACTCACACAGAGACCCGTAGACTCACACAGAGACCCGTAGACTCACACAGAGACCCGTAGACTCACACAGAGACCCGTAGACTCACACAGAGACCCATAGACTCACACAGAGACCCATAGACTCACACAGAGACCCGTAGACTCACACAGAGACCCATAGACTCACACAGAGACCCATAGACTCACACAGAGACCCATAGACTCAAATACTCCCACGGCCACAACTCTTCCACAGGAGTGGGACGTTCACGATGACCCCCCCCTCCCCCAACACTTCCACAGGAGTGGGACATTCACAATGACCCTCTCCCCTCCCACGGCCAACCACCAC
Organism: Lampetra planeri; assembly: GCF_965212315.1. Taxonomy (NCBI): domain Eukaryota; kingdom Metazoa; phylum Chordata; class Hyperoartia; order Petromyzontiformes; family Petromyzontidae; genus Lampetra; species Lampetra planeri. The sequence goes on from NC_136162.1 coordinate 4,273,871, forward strand.
CAGGGTGCAGTGACCTCGTCCACCACTCGAGCCGCACGGTGGACCCCACCCCACGTCAACCCTCTCCGGCGCGAGTCGCCCCGACTCGCCAACTTCAACTCACCCCCCCCCCCTCCCTCCCACCATTCACAGCGGCTCGCCGTGACATGAACAGAACTATGACGAACGGGGGGGAGGGCGGGGTAGGAAGGTTTCTCAATAATAATAATTATTATAAAATAATAAATTAATTAGAAACAAAACCCAACTCACTCTTTTCGTTCCGGGCCGGTCTCCGTTACCCCTCTCGGCACGCGGATGTTTGCAGAGCGGCGAGCGAGCTTCGGCGATTTTACAGCGGTGGTCGTGGTGGTGCCCCCCCCCCCACCACCAAGTGAGATGAGATGTCTCAATGACGCTCGTAGCGCTGGGCGAATTTTTTGTTTTAAAATTCTTCAAACAAAAACTCAAAATCTTGAACGGGAAGAGGAAAAACCCTGGGGGGGGGGGAGGTGGGGGTAGAAGGGGGAGGATGCCCAGGTGGTGACCAGAGTTCCACAAATATTGGTGAGAGAAAAGCAAAACAAAAAACAACACCTCCACTGAGAGGCACAGCTCCTAACGAGGGATGATTGATGTGGGGGGGGGGGGCGACAACCCTGACCCCTCCCCCCACGGCATCTCATTTGGTGACCTCCGCGCACAGGTCGACTCTGACATCACGTGGCGAGGACGACCTCCACGCGGGGCTCGGCAAACAGCGCCGTCTGTGGCGAGGACGTTTGAAAGGACGAAAACATTTACATCTCTACGAGTGTGAGTGTGTGAGTGTGTGTGGGTGAGGGTGTGTGAGTGTGTGAGTGTGTGTGAGTGTGTGTGTGAGTCTGTGTGAGTGTGTGTGTATATGTGTGAGTGTGTGTGAGTGTGTGTATGGTAGTGTGTGTATGAGTGTGTGTGTATATGTGTGAGTGTGTTAGTGTGTGTATGAGTGTATGTGTATATGAGTCTGAGTGTGTGAGTGTGTGTGTCGTTCAAAAGACGGCCACGGGATGAAATGCGACCGCGTGAACGGAGCCTCCGGGGAGATGGAGCGACGGAATCAGTTCGTGTGCAGGCGATGGGTGGATCGGCGGAGTCGGCGGCGGCGGTGGCTTGGAGAGGCCTCCATCCAGCAGCGGATTGAGCACGGCTGGCGGCGAAGACGACGGCTCGGAGGAACGGAAGCCGGCGACTGGAGACGACCTCACAACGTGCCTCGCCCCTCTGGGCCTAGATCCTGGAAGGGAGTGGAGAGACAACGTGGGAGAGAGACGTCGTGAGAGAGACAACGTGGGAGACAACGTGGGAGAGAGACAACGTGGGAGAGGGACATCGTAAGAGAGAGACAACGTGGGAGTGAGCGAGAGAGTGAGCGAGAGGTGGGGGTTTACATAAAGCAAAGTAAAAAAAAATACGAAATGATGAACGAAGCAAAGTGCCGACTACACCGAGCATCTTCTTGTTTCCACTGATCGTAAAAAAGAGAGAGAGACAGGGAGCTTGGAGCCCCTCAGCCTCGTCATTGCCCGCCCCCCCCCCCCCCCGTGTGTTGTACAGCAGTCACTGTGTTAGACCCCACTCACCTCACCCACCACACCTTCCTCCCTCCCTCCCTCACCTCCCTAACCTCACCTCCCTCACCTCCGTCCACTCACCTCACCCACCACACCTCCCTCACCTCCCTCCCTCACCTCCCTCCCTCACCTCCCTCACCTCCCTCACCTCCCTCCCTCCCTCCCTCACCTCACCTCACCTCCCTCACTCACCTCCCTCACCTCCCTCACCTCCCTCACCTCCCTCCCTCACCTCCCTCACCTCCCTCCCTCCCTCACCTCCCTCCCTCCCTCACCTCCCTCACCTCCCTCCCTCCCTCACCTCCCTCCCTCCCTCCCTCCCTCACCTCCCTCACCTCACCTCCCTCACCTCTCTCACCTCCCTCACCTCCCTCACTCACCTCCCTCACCTCCCTCCCTTACCTCCCTCCCTCCCTCCCTCACCTCCCTCACCTCCCTCCCTCCCTCCCTCACCTCCCTCACCTCCCTCCCTCACCTCACCTCCCTCACCTCACCTCCCTCACCTCTCTCACCTCCCTCACCTCCCTCACTCACCTCCCTCACCTCACCTCCCTCACCTCCCTCGCCTCCCTCCCTCACCTCACCTCACCTCCCTCACTCACCTCCCTCCCTCACCTCCCTCCCTCACCTCCCTCTCCTCCCTCACCTCCCTCACCTCCCTCCCTCACCTCACCTCCCTCACCTCCCTCCCTCACCTCCCTCCCTCACCTCACTCACCTCACCTCCCTCACCTCCCTCACCTCCCTCACCTCCCTCCCTCCCTCACCTCCCTCCCTCACCTCCCTCACCTCCCTCACCTCACCTCACCTCCCTCACCTCCCTCCCTCAACTTCAACTCACCTCCCTCACCTCCCTCCCTCACCTCCCTCCCTCCCTCACCTCCCTCACCTCCCTCACCTCCCCTCACCTCACCTCACCTCCCTCACCTCCCTCACCTCCCTCACCTCCCTCCCTCACCTCCCTCAACTCCCTCCCTCACCTCCCTCACCTCACCCCCCTCCCCTCACCTCCCTCATCCCCTTGTCACCACCACAGCAAATTCCAGGAGCTGCCCAATGAGTTCGGACTGAGACCTCCAACGCGGCCGTCTGGAACGCTCTCTTCCTTCTGATATTAGGAAGCCACTTGGAGCTGTGGCACTTTTTTATCATCTCGATTGACGAACTCATTTCTTTAGAACTGCTTGTTGTTGTTGTTGTGTTTAGTTTGTTGTCCTCCTACGACGTGGGGTGCGAAAGAAGTTCAACGTATATGGTGAATCGCCCTTCTTTTTTTACTGAACACATTTGTCAATAGTGCTACCTTCAAAGGAAATGTCTTTCTGTGTGCCGTGGAGGCCCGTTGCCCGAAACGTCGCCTGTTATACACATTTTCTTTGTAAGGCCACAGTGTTTTTGATTAATGTTTTGATATACATGTTGTTGTTGTTATTATTTGCGCTTGTGTACCACCACTGCAGCAGCATCACCAAATAATTTAGTTATTTATAGAGGGCGCTTCACATCCATAGAAGTGTCTCAGAGAGCATTTTTACATCTCGGAATATTTTCGTGAATGGCCGACAACCACATTTTGTCTCAAATAACCAATTTTTATTACACTCCTTTACCCAGGAGTCTCATTGAGTCCCAAAATTATTTTCCAGGGAAGATCCTGACAAGGGGAGCGATGTTGCCGCTGCTTCATCCTGCTGGAGATCCTAATCGATTAATTTGCAAGGGAAAAAAATTAACCCGTAAAAACAAAGTTTTTCACTATACATCCTTTATATGCGTGGCATCGGTTTTATTTTATTATTAATTTCTGTTTTTCTTGAGTAAGAGTTTCATTTTTATCACATTGGTATTTTAAATTAAATATGAAAATTGTTTTCCTAAAAAGTGGAAAATTTTGGAAAAAAATTTTCACGAAAATAAATTGTCACGCACAACGATTCTGTGTGCAAAATGTCAGCTCGATTGGACCACGGGAAGTGGGTTAAAAAACGACCGAAAGATTTGCACGGTCGTAAGCGCGCAAGCAAGCAAGTGAACTTAATATAAAGGATTTAAAAAAGTCAGCACAGGGTTATCAGTGAAAGCGTTTTGTTCCATTAGCAATATACAGGAACATTTTAAATACACATATATATTTTAAATCAAAGCTTTTATTAGACTACATCGACAGACGAAAGGGAGCTACGGGATCAGCTTACTGTGCAGATGCTGGGTTCGATTGTTTACATCGCATGAATCGTGAGAGGTGGTGGAAAACCGACACTGTCAATTTTTTGGTTCTTTCGGTAAAGTCACGTAGAAGGGAAATAATAAAATAATAAAAATTAAACATTATAAAATATATTTATTATTGTATTATTTCCCTTCTACGTGACTTTACCGAAAGAACCAAGAAGATGAATCCCTGCAGTCACGAAAGCTTTAAATCGACACTGTCAACTCAAGGATTTTTGATAAAATTTCGATTTAAAGCTTTCGTGACTGCAGGGATTCATCTTCTTGGTTCTTTCGCTAAAGCGACTTTACCGAAAGAACCAAGAAGATTTTTGATTACTTTGACTTTGTGGAAGGCTGGCTGAGATCCGTGGTTCTTCTTTCAGAAGCGACCTGACGATCACAAATGACAGCTCAACCACGTGACTTCTCATCATCGTCATCGTCGTCATCGTGTGGACATGTACAGCAGCCAAACACGTGGCGATGTTGATTCGAAATGTGGAGGTGAAAACCGCAGGGCCCGGAGAAAAATCCACGCTACCATGGGGAGAGAGGCACGCAAATATTCAGTTGTCAGGGTCGGGATCGGGATCGAACCCATGCCCTCCTGCATACCAGGCAAGGGACTTAGCATCTCGCTACCGTGGCGCCCTTAAAAAGAGAGACCTTCATCTAGCAGTGGATCGATCACGGTGATGATGATGAGGATAATTAAGACTCAATTACTGGCTAATCCAGCCACGCGATCTCCTGCTCCTGCTGCTGCTGAACCAGCAGCAGGAGATCGACATACTAATTGAAGTTGTGAAACGTAACACAAAATATAATTTAGTGTTGCAAAATACATGAGAATATTAATACAGTAGTTTGAAATATGAATGCATACAATCAATTTCTAAATATATATATAAACCAACGTGAATATCTCTTAGCGCCTACTAATCATTCCTCGCTTATGGCGTTGCCAGCTGTCCTGATTTTCCTAGGAACGTCTTCTTGTCGAGGCAACTCTTCGTCGTCTTGAGACATCTCCAAGTCTTCCCGGGACATTGAACGTCCCATTTTTTTTGTTACTTTGTCAGTTGCACATCGATGATAATGATTACAAAAATAATTAATCATCATTATTAGAATTAATGCGTTGTGTTGAATCGCGTATAATAATGATCTTCTTGGTTCTTTCGGTAAAGTCTTCAGCCGCTTGCGTTGTAGCCGAAACGTCGTGAGAATTATTTTATCATGTTTTATTTTTATTATTGTATTACTTCCCTTCTACGTGACTTTACCGAAAGAACCAAGAAGATGAATCCCTGCAGTCACGAAAGCTTTAAATCGAAATATAATAATGATCATAATGAAAATTATTTCTTTCAATGTCATAATTAGTACAATGAAAATAAATATTATTATGCACCATCCAACACAAACCTTGCTCACCTACACACTGACGGTGACCTCTAGAGGTGACCACCCCCACTCACTCACCTACACACTCACGGTGACCCCTGGAGGTCACCACCCTGCTCACTCACCTACACACTGACGGTGAACCCTGGAGGTCACCACCCCCACTCACTCACCTACACACTGACAGTGACCCCTGGATGTGACCCTCCCACTCACTCACTTACACACTGACGGTGACCCCTGGAGGTCACCACCCCCACTCACTCACCTACACACTGACGGTGACCCCTGCAGGTCACCACCCCCACTCACTCACCTACACACTGACGGTGACCCCTGGAGGTCACCACCCCCACTCACTCACCTACACACTGACGGTGACCCCTGCAGGTCACCACCCTGCTCACTCACCTACACACTGACGGTGACCCCTGGAGGTCACCACCCCCACTCACTCACCTACACACTGACGGTGACCCCTGCAGGTCACCACCCCCACTCACTCACCTACACACTGACGGTGACCCCTGGAGGTCACCACCCCCACTCACTCACCTACACACTGACGGTGACCCCTGCAGGTCACCACCCCCACTCACTCACCTACACACTGACGGTGACCTCTGGAGGTCACCACCCCCACTCACTCACCTACACACTGACGGTGACCTCTGGAGGTCACCACCCCCACTCACTCACCTACACCCTCTCGGTCAGAGTGGCTTGCAACCCATGGCCCATTGACCCCTGGTGGCTCGCAAGGTCTCTGGAAGTGGTCTTCAGCAGACCTGCGGCGGATACTCCAATTTTTTTTTGTTTTTTTTGGTCGGAGCGCAAACGCACTTAATAATGTAGCGTAACTTACTTGCGCAGCACCGCTTTAAATTTCCTCATCGTGCATTGAAAATATGCGCGTGTGGATGAATACTAAAATACGCAGTGCGAGACATTAAGGATGAATCACCCTGTACTGCGGCAAGTGGTCACGTGTGCGCCTCGATCTCGATTTGATCTCGCTCTTTTTTTCTGGTGTACGCGACGTACAAGTGACATTCATCATCTCGTCGTCACCGCCATCACCACTGTTATCATCGTCGTCGTCACCACCATCACCACCATCATCATCGTCGTCGTCACCACCATCACCACTGTCATCATCGTCGTCGTCACCACCATCACCACCGTCATCATCTCGTCGTCACCACCATCACCACCGTCATCATCTCGTCGTCACCACCATCACCACCGTCATCATCTCGTCGTCACCACCATCACCACCGTCATCATCGTCGTCGTCACCACCATCACTACTGTCATCATCGTCGTCGTCACCACCATCACCACTGTCATCATCTCGTCGTCACCACCATCACCACCGTCATCATCGTCGTCGTCGGCCATGATCCATCCACTGCTGAATGAAGGCCTCCAAAAGCCGTCGCCATCTCTCGCCGGTCCTACGATGTACGTATGCACAGTACGGTGAACTTCTTTCTCGCCGTACGTGCTAATCGGAGGTGCGCGGGAAGGGCACGAAACTAAACACAACAACAACAACGACGAGCAGTTTCTAAGGAAATTAAGTTTGTCAATCTCGAGGATTTAAGAGCGCCATATCTCCCAGCGGCGTCCTAAAATCGCGAAGGGAGAGCGTTCCAGACGGCCCATCCCGTGGACGTTTCCCACCGCACGGCAACCAACGGTGCCAATCGGAGGTGCAACGCTCCACAGTCGATCCCATTATTCCGCTCCGTCCCTCGACTGCCGCTCCGTCGCTCGTCTCGACACGTCACGGCCAGCGTCGCTCTGACAGCTGCGAGGGCGTCTCAGACCCGCGGATGCTCTCCAGTGCACGTGGGGGTTCGTCTTTGACGTCGCGGAGATTTCAAATGCGGTCCACATCACTCACGCTCGGAAATCTTCCAACTGCACCCCCCCCCCAACACCCACCCCCCCCCCCGGCAGTGTCCACCAGGATCGTCCACAGACCTCTCCCCTCCCCCTTCGACACCACCCCCCCCTCTACCCCCACCACCCCCCCACCCCAAAACCACCCCCACCCCCCCCACCCCCCCCACCACCACCACCCCCACCACCCCCCACCACCACCCACCACGCCCCCACCACCCCCCCCACCACAACCCCCCCACACTCCCCCACTGATGGTGGGTGGTGGTGGTGGTGGGTAGGGGTGGAGGTGGTGGGTGGTGGTGGTGGGGGTGGTAGTGGGGTGATAGTGGTGGAGTGGGGGTGGTGATGGGGTGGTGGTGGTGGAGTGGGGGTGGAGTGGGGGTGGTGTGGGATTGATGGTGGTGGGGTGTTGATGGGGTGGTGGTGGTGACATCGGTCTGCAGGTCGTCTCAAGCACTCCCCGTGGGAAACTCGCGAGATAAGTTGCCCGTTGGGTTGGGTTCCGAGTCCATAGTTTGCAGTAAAAAAACACAAATGTTAAAGCTACACATCTATGTTTGCGCGATCTAACCCAAAATAACCTTTATTGTGAATAATATTGGTCGCGAAAGCCTACGTGTTAAACTTACAAATTCGAAATCGATGTTTGTGACTAGATTTAACTCCGTGTTTGCCCAATGCAGAACGAGTTTTCTTTATATATATACATATATCACGTGAGCAAGAGTGCAGAATGACGGTTCATCCAGATGTAGAGTTCTTGAAATATATATTTTTTTGTCGCGTTAGTGGTGACCTCGTGAATGAAAGTGGTTAAAGCTCGGTTAAGGTCACCTTTCCGACAATGTCCCTTCTTGCAATGTTCACTGCAACAACAACAACCACCGCTATTCACCACCGAGTGGTGGTGACGTCACCACGGCGCCTGTGCCAGGCTATGTGCACTGGCATTCTGCGGCCGTCTGGAACGCTCTCACTTCCGATATTAGGAAGCCGCTGCAGCTAAGCGCTTTTATATCATCTAGATCGAAAACTCATTGATCTAGAACTGCTTTTTGTGTGTAGTTTGTTGTCCTTCCCCCCGCACCTCCGATTTGCACGGTTGGCTACGTACGGTGCGAAAGAAGTTCAGCATACAGGTCATACTATACATAAGTGTGATATGGAAGAAGATTCATTGACTGTAACATCGCCTTTTTTAAAATGTAAGGCCACATTGTTAATGGCAAATGTGTTGAATCTCCATATTAGAGATTTTTTGGGGGGTTAGATCGCGTAAATATAAATGTGCCGTTAAACCCGCCATCACCCGACACAGCCAATTAGTAAATATTTGTCACGGAAACAAAACGTGCCAATTCGTTACTATTTTTCGATTTAAAGCTTTCGTGACTGCAGGGATTCATCTTCTTGGTTCTTTCAGTAAAGTCACGTAGAATGGAAATAATAAAAATGCATTATTATATTATTATGTTTTATTTTTATTATTTTATTATTTCCATTCTACGTGACTTTACCGAAAGAACCAAGAAGATGAATTCGTTACTAGTTCAGCACTAACCGGTTGTGTGTTGGAGAGTAAACCCACTACAACATTTACAATTCCAGTACCATGACAATTCGCCGATAATTACGACAACGACAACAACAACGACGGCTAGCAGCATCATCAGGTGACAGCCACAGAGTTGTGGAGAAATCCTCTTCCTGATTCTTAAATAGAGGGGGGAGGGGCATACATGTGATGTCGTCACTTGTCTGTGAGCCAATCAGATGGGGGGGGGTGTAATGTAAGCGTATAAATTATGACGCTGGTTGTGATTACTGGCGTAACCTCACGGCGCTCGAATTGTAAATGTTGTGGTGGGTTTACCCTCCAACACACAATCGGCGCGCTGAACTGGTAACGAATTGGAACGTTTTGTTGACGTGACACAAACCTTTACGAATTGGCTGTCGGGTGGTAACGGGTTTCACGACACACATTCAAATATTTACGAGACCTAACCCAAACTAACATCTTATTATGAGTTTAACACGTAGCAGGCTTTCGCGACCAATATTATTCATAATCAACGTTTTTGGGTTTAGATCGCGTTATTTATAAATGTGTCGTAACCCTACACCACCCGACACGGCCAATCAGTAAAAAAGTGTCACGTTGACAAAAGACAAATAGTTCACTGCTTTAGCCCACGCGATCTAAACCCAAAAACGTTGATTATGAATCTTTTTATGAATTAGATTGGTCGCGACAGCCTCCTACCACAATGTGTTCGAATCTTGTTTTTATCTGTTCAAGTTCTACACTGGAAACACAGCTACGTCATCGTAAGCACAGAATATCATTGATGTGCCTACGAATCAGTGGGAGTAACCGTGTCTCCACCACACCAGTCCACGCGTCTCTACTCCCAGCATAATCTGTATGCATGTCGTATATATTATGCACGTGTCGGATGTATTATGCATGTAGTATGTGTTATGCGCCCGTTTGTAGTTGAGCAGACAGTGGTTGCAAGCACGAATATGTGTGTGTATTCATGTGTGTGTGTGTATTCATGTGTGTGTGTGTATGCATGTGTGCGTGTGTAGCGTGTGGGGAGCGGTGGTGTAGTGGTTAGCGGTTCAGATAATCGTCACTAGTTAACACCAGTGACGTTTATCTGAACTGGTACTGGGCCTCCCCGAGGTCGACTCAGCCTCAAATGAGTACCTGGTGCAGTGTGTAAACATCGCCACTGGGGAGACAAAGGCGGCCGGGCGTGGTGCTGGCCACCCACCCCCTCGTGTGCCGTGCCAGCCTTCATAGGTGCTCGCTAACAGCACTTACCCCTACAGTATGTTAAGGCTATACGGGGGATCTTCGTATGTATGTACATATATGTATTTTGTCAAGTATACCTTTACGTTGTATATATCGTAACTGATATTGTCAACATTGGCTTTACGAGCGAGCAGTGAAAATTCCACATTCCTATACCAGGGCCAGTCGTGCCATCGGACAAGTCACTGTTGACTTCTCAACAGGGTGGTAGATATTTTATCGACCGGGAGAGATGATGATGACGATGTTGTTGAGCTGAGTCAACCCGCCAACCAGGATTTTAATTCGCAATCTTCTGTTTGTGAGCCGCTCACTCTGCTGCCCAGCCTCCGGGCCACAGACATAAATGAATGATTTGACAAATGTGCTCCTGGAACATCGCCCTGTTGTTGTTGTTGTTGTTGCTGTTAAACTGTTGTTGTTGTTGTTAAACTGTTGTTGCGTGCAGAGTACGAATGGCGGAGTGAGATCCACTGCGGCTGCTCTTTCATTCCACGTGGCGTTTCCTTGCAAAAAGCGACCCTAAGTAGTGACACGGATCATTCTCCGTCCGAAGAGAATTAGATCCCACCGGCCGTGGCCTTGGTGGCCATGGTGGTGGTGGCGGTTGTGGTGGTGGTGGCAGTGGTGGTGGTGGCAGTGGTGGTGGCGGTGGTGGTTGCAGTGGTGGCGGTGGCAGTGGTGGTGGTGGCGGTGGTGGTGGTGGCCGTAGTGGTGGTGGTGGTGGTTGTGGCGGTGGTGGCTGTGGCGGTTGTGGGAGTGGCGGTGGTGGTGGCGACGGTGGTGGCGTTGGTGGTGGCGGTTGTGGCGGTGGTGGTGGCGGTTGTGGCGGTGGTGGTGGCGGTGGTGGTGGCGGTTGTGGCGGTGGTGGTGGCGGTGGTGGTGGTGGTGGCGAGAGATCTGTTGACTGCGTTGTGTACCCGGAGGAGGAAGCTCCGCCGGGCTGTCAATTTTATCGCAATTTCATTTTTTCCGTAAAAAAAAAATCTCTCTCGCGCGTCAAACACCACAGATTGGTTTCCGTTGTCACGCGAGCAGCGTATTCCCAGCCATGGTGACCATCGGTTGACGGCGAAATCAGAAACCATCCCCCTGCCTGCGTCCTCGCTGCCCTTCACCAACGCCGCAGAGGAGCTGGGAGAGTGCCCACACCGAGCCCCACCACACGAGGCCTGCCAATCGACGGGTGCAGGCACGCACGGGTCGTTTGATTCACACGAAAGTCTGTGGCGGGTTTTTTTTTTACCACCGATTTTTTTTTTACCACTGATTTTTTTTTGTTACCACTGTTTTTTTTACCACTGATTTTCTTTTTTAGCACTGCTTTTTTTCCCACTGCTTTTTTTTACCACTGCTTTTTTTTGTTACCACTGTTTTTTCTTTTTTACCAGTGTTTTTTTTTTTAACCACTGATGTTTTGTTTTACTCGGTTTAACGCGTAGTTAAGGAGTTCGCGACCGATATTATTCATGATAAAGGTTTTTGGGTTAGATCGCGTAAGTATAAATGTGTCCGTGACCCTCCACCAGCCGACACAGCCAGTGAGGGTTGTCGCGTAAACATAACGTGATCATTAGTTTACTACTTCAACCGACCGGTGAGTTTACAATTGCAAATGTTGTGGAGAGTAAATCCACAACAATTACAATTGTAAATGTTGTGGATTTTCAAAATATTGTGGATTCACTCACAACATTTAGAAAATGCACAACATTTACAAAAACCACAAAAATTACATTTGCAACATTTACAATTGCAAATGTTGTAGATTTTCTAAATGTTGTATATTTTCTAAATGTTGTGGATTTACTCTCCAACACACCGGTGGGTTGACGTAGTGTAACTAATTGGCACGTTTTGTTAAGGTGACAAACCTTACTGGCTGTGTCGATCTAACCCAAAAACCTTCATTTTGAATCATTTGTGTTTGTTTTTAAGCGCTGTTTATTGATTTATTTATTGCTCATCCTGTTCACGGAAAGATGGCTTGGTTTTCATGTCAATAATTTGTTGCTGTTGCTGCTGCTTTAATTCGTTTGCACATGCCCAACGTCTAGCGTGCTGAGGCCGCCTCCACTGCCGATAGCCATGTGATGTGGTCGTCTCTCCGTGAAAAGAGCTGCGGCCGAAATAATAAAGTCTGAATCTGAGTGAGTACAGCAGTATGGTGAAAAATAAAACACTCAAACAACAACAACAAACCCATGACCGACGTGGCACGAAGAAAAGCCTCTATCGGCGAACTCAGAGTGGCTGGGAATCACTATGAGACCTCCTTTACCAGTGGCAAAATATAGTGATAGGTTTTTATCCTTTCAACTGGTACAAAAATTGACACCTTTATACAAGGCATCATGTTTGCAATAACCACAACACAAGCAGTCAAAATGCAAAAAAAAGAACAACAACTCTGATGATGATAATGATATGCATATCATTATGTATGCATATCATTATATATGCATATCATTATCATCATCAGAGTTGTGGTTATTGCAAACATGATGCCTTATATAAAGGTGTCAGTTAAATTTCGATTTAAAGCTTTGTGACTGCAGGGATTCATCTTCTTGGTTCTTTCGGTAAAGTCACGTAGAATGGGAATAATAAAATAATAAAAATAAAACATAATAAAATAATTCTCACGATGTTTCGGCCACAACGCAAGCAGCCGTCCTCAGGTGGAGAACAGGTCTGTCGAGAAGACAGCGTCTATCTTAGACCTGTTCTCCACCTGAGCACGGCTGCTTGCGTTGTGGCCGAAACGTCGTGAGAATTATTTTATAACGTTTAATTTTTATTATTTTTTTATTTCCCTTCTACGTGACTTTACCGAACGAACCAAGAAGAAGGTGTCAGTTTTTGTACCAGTTGAAAGGGTAAAAACCTACTACTGGCTGGGAATCGTTTCATTTTAAATTGCGAACGGGACGGGGGGAGCGGCCGTCGCCACACAACTCACCCCAGCGCTTGAGAATAGCGAGCGAAGGAGGTTGCACGTGGCTGGGACTTGCACCCACGGGACAGGAGGAGAAGGAGGAGGAGAGGGAAGAGGGGTGGGGGGAGGGGACAGCGTTAAACGGCGTTGGCTAAGTTCAGGCCGGCAGGTGCGAGCGGTGTGCGCAGGGCTCGACGCTGGGTAGCTGCGTTTACAATCTCTGCTGGGGGGGGGGGGGGCACCGCAGCGTGAATGTTGTGCAGCTGTTGTAGCCCATCGCCCCCTCCTCCTCGTCGTCTTCGTCGTCGTGAAAACCAATCTGGCATCTATTGACGCCGCTCCGAACCAAACCGCGCAAAACCGTGGCAGCAGATGCCCGATGCCCGAGGTGTGAATGGGAAATTAAATGAAACAAAAACTTCTAGATTTGAAGCTTTCGTGACTGCAAGGATTCATATTCTTAGGTTTTTTTCGGTAAAGTCACGTAGGTATAACAACAACAACAACAAACAAACAAAAACAAACAAACAAAAACTCTCCGGCGGAGGCCTGCGACCGCGGAGTCATCCGGAACGGACTCTGCGCACAACGGGCAACGGACGCGTTGCCCCGAACCACACAAATACGGAGCAGACATCCCAGCCGGCGATACGCTACGAATAATATCCCCTCCCTTTGATGCTGCTAATCCTGCATAATGCACGGGCATAAATAGTACTATTCACATACCTGCATTTCCCATATCACATACCTGCATTTCCCTAATCCCCCTCCCTTTGATGCTGCTAATCCTGCATAATGCACGGGCATAAATAGTACTATTCACATACCTGCATTTCCCATATCACATACCTGCATTTCCCTAATCCCCCTCCCTTTGATGCTGCTAATCCTGCATAATGCACGGGCATATGCAGTACTAATCACATACCTGCATTTCCCATAAATATGCTAAATTCCTATTGATATGCATATTCTTTTTTCAAGGCTCCCCCTTTCTTCCCCCCTTCCAATCCAGCTTATATATATGCTCCAAGCGCGTGTGCTGTTTCATTCAGACGCTAACGCCTCGACAGACCTGGTTTTCACCTGAGGACGGCTACTTGCGTTGTGGCCGAAACGTCGTGAGAATAATTTTATTATGTTTTATTTTTATTATTTGATTACTTCCCTTCTACGTGACTTTACCGAAAGAACCAAGAAGATGGACTACTAATAATCTCGATTTGAAGTTATGGATGCACTTCGACTACTACTCCGCTCGCTCTCGACGCCGTGGTCTGGCTTGACCAGCTCAATGTGAAATTGTAGGAACCACTGAGCCCCAGGGGTCAAAATTGAACAAATCACGGACATCCCTCGAAACAGATAGTTCATGAAACGTTTCCTCGATATGCTGTGCGTATATCGAGTTGCCCTATAACAGGGATCGGCAGCCAGAATAACAAGAGACATTTTTTTCCAAATCGGCAAGAAAAAACCCTCGATATTTCTCTCCACCATTCGTACTCCGCGCGCATCAACAGTTTAACAACATCACAGCGGCGATACATCACGACTGCTGCTCCGCTGGATCTTGACGCGGTTGCCTGGCTAGCAGAGGTCGCAAACGGGTTTTGATTCCTTACCCGTACCCGGCCGCATCAGTGTCGCAAACGTGTACCCGTACCCTACCCGATACCCGGATACCCGTACCCGGCCGGGTAACGGGTAGGGTACGGGTATCGGGTAACCGATTGCGACCTCTGGGATGAAGCCACGTTGCAGGCGCGGGTGGGTTGATTCTAGGAACTTGAATCGTGAGAAGAGACAAGACGTTGGGAAATGAGTGACAAACGGTTACTCCCCAGTGACTCACGGCCTACCCGTACCCGTACCCGGCCGCACCAGGGTCGCAAACGGATACCCGTACCCGGCCGGGTACGGGTAGCCGGGTATCGGGTAGGGTACGGGTATCGGGTACCCGGTTGCGACTTCTGCTGGCTAGACCAGCTGAATGTGAAATTGTTGCTGTCGCTTTGCATCCACATCAGCTGCCGCACGGAAGAAAAAAACTGGCGCTCAGCGGCCCTTCCAACTACTTCCAGTCTGTGAGAAAATAACTTTATAATATCGGATTCCTCTAGTATGACTAAATATTCTGATTCTGAAACCGCTGGATTTCAGGGCAACGTGACAAAAATGCCGTTCGCTCTGCCGCTAAGCCTCCGGGGCCAGGAATAAGTTAATTATCTGATAAATGTGCTTCTGGTACATCACACTCTGTTGCTGTTAAACTGTTGGTGCGCGCAGAGTACGAATGATGGAGAGCTCCACTGAAAGAACTGCGGCTCAGTGGACCTTCCAACGATTGAAACAGCTGTAAAAAAGAGCTTCATTGCTTCAATAGACATCCTTTGCCAGTACCAAAATATAATAATAGGGTTTTCTCTCTTTTTCCTGGCAACAAAACTGAAACATTTTTACGAGGATTCATGTCTGCATTAACCACAATACATGCAATCATAGTGTGTTTTTTGTTTGCATTTTGACTGCAAGTATTGTGGTTAATGCAGACATGAATCCTTGTAAAAAGGTTTCAGTTTTGTTGCCAGAAAAAAGGGGAAAACCCCTATTATTATAGCTTCATAGCTTATGGGATACCTCCAGGATAAATACAAATACTGATTCTGAAACTGCCCGAACTCAGGACAACATGACACATGCCTATTCCTGCAACCCCCCCCCCCCTCCTAGTGACGGCGGCTAGCTCGGATCGTCGGTGAAAGCGGGCCTGGAGTTGTACTTGCTGGGGAGGTGTGGGTATCGTGAGCATACCGAGCCGTCTGTACGAAAGCTCATTTGTTTAGAACTTAATTCTAGATTTGAAGCTTTCGTGACTGCAAGGATTCATATTCTTAGGTTTTTTTCGGTAAAATCACGTAGGTAAAACATTAAAATTAATAAAAGTAAAATAAAATAAAAATCACGACGTTTCGGAGGCAACACAAGCTTCCGTCTTCAGGTGGAACCGTCACAGCCACGACAGCTGTATCAAGTAAATGAGCTGCTTTTAGTTTCGTTTGTTGTCCTTCCCCCGCACTTCCAATTAGCAGGCTTGGCGAAGTACGGCGCGAATGAAGTTCGGCATACATGCATGCATGCATACACATAACAAATGTAACGTACAATTTGCATAATTACGTCAATTCCTGCCGATTTGGCAACACCAAACGCAATCTTGGGCAAGGCAGCAGAACAAAAGCAATGGATTCTATCCGAATCGATTGACGATCGACCAATGCGGTGAACCCATTTAGACGGCCGGGTTGGATCGACGCGGGGGGGGCGGGGCAGTGGTGGAGAAGGGCGGGAGGGGGCGGGGTGGGGAGGGGGGCATTTACGAAACGTCGCCTCGATGTTTCACCCTGCCGCGCCGAGAGATCGAACTGCAGCCAACAACGACATCGCGGGCGAACACGTGACGCGCAAGACCCGTCCGATGGCACCGCCCTCAAAGGAACACAACAATACGCACTGGCATTGAGAAGGGGGCCCAATCTTGTTTCGAAGTTTTCGTGACTGCAGGAATCCATACTCTTTGGTTCGTTCGGTAAAGTCACGTAGAGTAGAAAAAATAAAATAAATCACGACGTTTCGGGCGCAACGCAAGCAATCTCCGGCTTCTCTCCCACTTGGGTAAAATTACTTGCTGTGGTTGTCACACGTGATGATGATTGCTTGTGTTGCAATAGAAACGTCGTGATTTAATAAAAAAAAAAAATTTTATCTTTTCATTTTTTTTACCTACGTGACTTTACCAAAAGAATCAAAGCGTATGGGGGCCAATATTGCTGAAAATGTCACGCGTCGCCTATGTTGATGTTAAATTTCGATTTAAAAGCTTTCGTGACTGCAGGGATTCATCTTCTTGGTTCTTTCGGTAAAGTCACGTTGAATGGAAATAATAAAATAATAAAAATACAACATTATAAAATGAAATAATATAAAAAATAATATAATATATGTTGATGTTTTCGCTGTTGTTGTCCTTGCAGTGTGGTGCTATTCGACGGGGTGTCGAGTGGCCTTCTTGGCCTGCAAGTCCCCCCGGTGCGCTCACCGTCACGAGCCGCTGTGGCTCGTGACGGTGAGCGCATAATACAGGGGGTTGTTTTCTTTTTTTGGGTGGGGGGGGGGGCGTTAGATCGCGTTAGATCGCGTAAATAATTTATATATTGTATAGATCGCGTAAATAATAAATACGTTTCGATTTAAAGCTTTCGTGACTGCAGGGATTCATCTTCTTGGTTCTTTCGGTAAAGTCAAGTAGAAGGGAAGCAATAAAATAATAAAAAATAAAACATAATAAAATAATTCTCATGACGTTTCGGCCACAACGCAAGCAGCCGTCCTCAGGTGGAGAGCAGGTCTGTCGGGGAGACAGCGTCTGAATTGCCGAAATGTCGTGAGAATTATTTTATTATGTTTTATTTTTATTATTTTATTACTTCCCTTCTACGTGACTTTACCGAAAGAACCAAGAAGAAACAAATTAATACGTTCTCATCATCTTCTTGGTTCTTTCGGTAAAGTCACGCAGAAGGGAAATAATAAAATAATAAAAATAAAACATAATACATTTATAAATGTACGCGATCTCACCCAAACAAGCAAACAAAAAACAAGCTGTACTTTACCGATGTGCGTTTGCTATTTTGGCGGGCGGTCCCTGCAAACATCGCGATCCCAACGAAGCCCTTTTGGAGACGGACGTAACGGATGCAACGTCGCTAGGACGTCGCATTTAGTCGCCCTTCGCTCAGCGACGGGGTCGTGGAAGGGGGGTGAGGTGGTGGTCACTCGTTCAACTCCCACTACTCCCAGGGTCCTGGAACTTCCTTCACACCCCCCCCGCACGTCACACGCCGCGCCATCAAATACAAGCCGACACCCATTAGCGACCACCCCTCGTACAACACCCGGGATGGAGGGTCGGGAGACAGGTAACCATGGACTAGAGGCCGACCGAAATTCGGTTTCGGTTTCGGCGCCGAAAGTTGGCAAATGGCTCTAGATTTGAAGCTTTCGTGACTGCAAGGATTCATACTCTTAGTTCTTTCGGTAAAGTCACGTAGGTAAAAAAATTAAATTAAAATAAATATAAAACAATCAAAATCACGACGTTTCGGAGGCAACACAAGTCTCCGTCATCAGGTGGGACCGTCACAGCCAGATTTGCTGCATCAAGCGAGGGAGGGATTCAAGGTGCAAGCTCTTAAGTACCAGTTAAGGGGGGAGGGGGGACTTTTGGCAAATGGCCTCTTTCGGCATAGTTTCTGTTTCGGCCGAAAGTAATTTTTTTACCATTGGAACCTCATTTGCCAGTAAAAATATGATAATTGGTTTTTTATCACATTTTTGGCAAAAAAAGGTGTCAGTTTTGTTGCCAAATAGAAGGGTAAAAAACCATCTTCTTGGTTCAATCCGTAAAGTCACGTAGAAGGGAAATAATAAAATAATAAAAATAAAACATAATAAAATAATTCTCACTCATTGTGAGAGTTATTTTATTATGTTTTATTTTTATTATTAAAATAAAACATAATAAAATAATTCTCACTCATTGTGAGAATTATTTTATTATGTTTTATTTTTATTATTTTATTACTTCCCTTCTACGTGACTTTACCGAAAGAACCAAGAAGATGAATCCCTGCAGTCACGAAAGCTTTAAATCGAAGAGTAAAAAAACAATTACCGTAAATTGTTTACTTTCGGTTTATTTTGGTTTCGGCCGAAAGTCAATTTTAAACTTTCGGTTTCGACCGAAACCAGAAATTCAGTTTCGGTCGGCCTCTACCATGGACCAAGGAGGCCATCGCCACGGCAAGATTATACGGGGAGCCGGATCCAGAGGAGTGCGAAAGATAAAAAAATAAAAAAAAACTCGTTGAGGTCGCCTCTTGCGTTTTTATTTGATTCTCAATGTCAGGCGTGCTTTGGTTATATCCCACTCTCCTCTTGTCACCCCTTCCCCATTATTATTATAACAACACAAAATTGTCCTTGGTGGGACTCACCTTGTATGGTTTGGGGCAGCGAGACTGCTTCCTTCATCTTTCTACACCCCCCTGCTTTTCATAACGGGGTTGGATTCATGTTGACGGTGTGTGTTGTGTGCGTGTGTGTGCATGCGTCACGACGAGATGTATCGGGCCTGCACATGTGCCTCAATAAAAATAAATATTTGTAAAAAATACAACCGTGAGCTCCAATTTTGGCCACCACGGTGGCTAGGAGATGTTAACTACCTCGCCTGGTAAACAGGAGGTCGTGGGTTCGATCACGACCCTGACGACGCCTGCTGCTGCATATTTGAAGTCTGCGTGTTCTGTCTCTCGGTCCTCCGAGTTTTTCCCTCCACATTTACAATCGGCTGCTGTGAAATGTCCACGCGAAAAAACACTTCGTCCGCTAGTTTTGATGATTGCGATGTCTTTTCCCCCCCATTTGAGTAGTTTGCAGGTAAATTTGGAAAATTCGAACTGAGTGGCAAAGAACGCATGGCCTGCTCTCTTTTACTCAATTGGAAACCTATCACATACCAATCATCTACCCCCCCCAACCCCCTCCCCCCCGTAATGCGAAAAAACCTGGCCAGGACCCTCGTGAAAAAAAGTTACGAGGCGCGGTCAATCTTTCCTCGGCGAAGCAAGTATAATAACAACACGCGACATGAACAACGTAACGTCGCACGACGTTGAAACGTTCCGCTGCGAACCGGCAACGGCGCGGGTGCTGTCCGCGAGACAGTGCAAACCGCGGCATTAACCGGGAGGGGGGTGGGGGGCCCTCACTGCCTCGCGGCACCACCGCTACCACCGCTGCCGCCACTCACAGCGATCGTGGGCTCCACCGACGACAGGTCGGTCTTGACCGTCACGAGGTTGCCCGTCGACCGGGCGCTGCTCGTCGACGGCCCGTTGAAGGGCCTCTGCTCGGCCCACGCCTGGCGCGACGCGCGGGGGATGACGTCCAGCGGGTTGCCGCCGGCATCCGCCGCCGCCGCCGGAGCCGCCCCCCCACGTGGCCTGCAGATGGTCACGAGGGCCTTGAGCTCGGAGCGGAAGCTCTCGTTGAGCCAGCAGTAGATGAAGGGGTTGTAGCAGGTGCTGCTCATGGCCAGCCAGTGGAAGGCGAAGTAGATGCCGTTGTTGGTCTGGATGGCCTGGCTGGAGAGCAGCACCACGTAGCAGTTGAGCGGGAACCAGCAGACGGCGAAGACCACCACCACGAGCATGAGCATCTTGATGGTCTTCTTCTTCTTGCGCCGTTGGGCCACGTACTGCTCGGTGGTGACGTCGCCGATGGCGTTGCGCAGCCACAGCTTCTTGGCGACGGTCACGTAGGCCACGGAGACGATGAGCAGCGGCAGCACGTAGAGCAGCACGAAGGTCGCCTGGTCCAGGGCCTTCCACACCACGTCGGACGGCTCCGGGAAGTCCGGCATGCACATGCTCCGGTAGTGCTCTTTGCTGGGGGAAGAGAGAAACGTCGCTGCCGTTGTTATTTTATTTCACGAGCCGAGCGGCGGTGGGTGACGCAGGCGGAAGGATACGCGTCGTTTGCGGAGGTTCGAACCCAGCGTCCGCCCTGATTAATACGGCGGGTGTACAGCAATGCCCAGGGTTTACGTCGCTTCCACTGTTGCTACGTCGTTTCGCGAATACGTCGTCACTTTGTTTTATTGACTCCACGGCCGGATTTGCGTCGCCTCGACCCCCCCCCACGCACACCCTCTCACGTCGCTGACGGCCTTGGCCCTCCGTTATCGTTCCACGTCGCCTATCAGCCTTCGGCCTCCACCACCACCTACGACTAATACTGCTACTACTACCCTGTAAATCGCTTTGATTCCGTACGTCGTTTCGACATTCGTCCTCGCACCTTTCAGGAACGCATCCCACCCCGATGTAAACCGAGGTGTTGCCGCATTAAGCGAATTTTAAAAATATATATTTTATATTTTACCAGGCAAGGCCCAATGAGCTACATAGCTCTTTTTCAGAAGCGACCTGGCATTCACAAATGATAGGTCAACAAAGTGGCTCGTCATCGTCACGCGGAAATGTAGGACAGCCAACTCCTCTAATCGCAAGTTGATTCTAAATGCGTCGGACTAAATGTCACGTGCACCGCCAAGAATGATTTAAGGGTGGCTGCAATTATTGAGACCGCGGGGAGAAAAGTAGACGACCGTGAACCATTAATCATCAAATCAAAGTTTCTGAATATGTATTCGTTCCGGTTGTTGCTTTTTGTCATCGAGCGTGCACCCTGAGTCCGTCCCGTCGCGCCCGATATTGAACGAGCGAATCTGGCGACAGCGGCGGCAGACAGCAGAACAAACTCACGGTTGCTCGCACACGAACGGAAAAAAATAATAAGTTAGACCACGATTCATTCATCCAAATGTCACTGGACTAAGAAAAGAAAATCTTCGTACTGCGGAAGCTCTAAATGTTTAAACTCGCCGATGGGAAAAAAAATGACCTTGTGTTCCAAACAGTTCAAATAAACAATTTCCTACACCGCTTTCAGATGCCAGGCGTTTTTAAATTCGTTATGCCACTGCATTGATGTCCAAGGCTCTGAAAGGTCACCATCTTTCCGCTCTTGAGCAACACTATGGGTGGACAAAAAGGATGTCAAATGGCAAAGGCGAACTCGCCGCTGCAATTCCGGCGCCTTTGAGTTGTCTGTATACGGATTGTTTCGCGTGAGCGCGGAGGAGCGAAGGCGCAGCGGTTAGCGCACCGCTCAATCAACGCACCCGGGCGACCCGGAGTTTGATTCCCGGCCACGGCTAACGATCAGTGGCGAGCGATGTCATGGGCAACTCATTCAACCGACGCACAATGACCAGCGTGGCGAAGTAGAGACATTCCACAAGTAGTGACTAATCCCATATCTGCATTTCCCATAAATATGCTAAATTCCTCTTGATATGCAGATTATTTTGTCAAGGCGCCCCTTCCCCCCTCCAACCCAGCTTAAATATACGCTGCCAAGCATGGTGGTGCCCATTCAGACGCTGTCTTTCCAACAGACCTGTTCTCCACCTGAGGACGGCTGCTTTCGTTGTGGCCGAAACGTCGTGAGAATTATTTTATTATGTTTTATTTTTATTATTTTATTATTTCCATTCTACGTGACTTTACCGAAAGAACCAATAAGATGAATCCCTGCAGTCACGAAAGCTTTAAATCGAAAAATAAAACCACATCGTCGCGTTCGTCACGCGTCACGTTCGTCTTCTTCTTCCTCTCCGCAGCGTTCAAAAAGTAAAAGTGGAATGACAAAAAAAACGAACGCGTCTACGATTGTGTTTCTAAATTTGTAAAGACATTCCACGCCATCTGGAGGGAGGCAGGGGGAGGAGGGATGGTGGTTGTTGAGTGGATATATTGTGGATTTGTAAACACAGCCAACTCGTGACAGATCTCCCTCCCTCTGGTGTGCCTCAAACACACGGCCATCTGCTAGGGGTGGACCGGTGATGGGACATCAGCAATGCTTCTTGTGTTATTCATTAGACAGACAGTGGCGCTGCTCATAGCAATAGCACATTATTGGCTAATCCTTCGTCCCAATGTCATCCATAAACGAAACTATTTAAACTAAATTACTTTTAGATTTGAAGTTTTCGTGACTGCAAGGATTCATACTCTTAGGTTTTTTTCTGTAAAGTCACGTAGGTAAAAAATAAATAATATAATTGAAAAATAATAGAAATAAAATAATAAATCACGGCGTTTCGGAGGCAACACAAGTCTCCGTCATCAGGTGGGACCGTCACAGCCAGATTTACTTTCTCACTTGAAATCTATAGCGGCAGCCGAATTCTCTAAACGCGTGATGTTGATTCTAAATGTGGAGGGGGGGAAAACAGGAGGACCCGGAGAAAATTCAACACGATCACGGGGAGAGAGAGAGAGACACGGAAACTGAAATTATGCAGCAGGCGTCGGAGTCGGGATGAAACCCACGACCTCCTGCATACCAGGCGAGGTAGTTGACATCTCCACACCAATTACGGCTATCGGTGTCACATCGTGAGCTCTTCTACGGTGAGGGTAAACCATTGAAAAGTCGATACTGATTAGGTAAAAAATATATATATAAATACCTACTTGCAGTACTGCCCCTTAATCTAATTGTGTATTTTTATCGAGGACATCTTCACTCAACACGCTCTCTGACAGAGCTCCCAAGACGGTGATGGAGAATGGAAGGGCGTAGTTGGCAGGGGTCGCGCTGCGAAGATTGAACGCACGTTGAGCTATGTTTCGCGAGTGTACGTAGCCAAAATGATGAAACATAAGGAGAGGATTTACCTTCATCCAGAGGTGTTAAAGATGTTCAACACCAAAGAGATATTCTTGGTTCGTTCGGTAAAGTCACGTAGAAGGAAAATAATAAAATAGTGAGAATTTTATTTTTTATTTTTATTATTTCCCTTCTACGTGACTTTACCGAAAGAACCAAGAATATAAATCCCTGCAGTCACGAAAGCTTTAAATCGAAATAAACTAAAGAGATAGTTTTTTTTGTTTACAATCTGAGTACAACGTTTCGCCAATAATTACAAATCGCATCCTCAGGCGACAGCCTAAATGCTTTCAAGCTATCAATTCCGGTTTAGTGATTCTGCACTTGCTCTATTACTATAGTACTATACCGCCTTCGACTTTTACGAACGACCGGGTGTTTACAGTTAGCGGTTTGTCGTATTATCTGGCTGTATAGCCAATGAAAAACTACAATTACTTTACTTCGCAAGTAAAAAATGTATGTGTTTTAATATTTATATATATTTTTAATGTAGGGCCCCTTTATAGCAAATGCTACTGGCCTCGCACTCGCTTAATCCGGCACTGGGAAGGGGGGGGGGGATGTGTCACTTGGGGATAACCCAAAGTGTAGGTGAGGCATCTGTTTAATGCGGCATCCATCATAGGATCGCAATGCACGAAAAGCAGGACACAAAAACAGAACCAGGACCCAAACTAAGGAGGCAAGGCCACTTTAAAGAGATGGGGTTTCAAAGCAGACTTGAATAGGGTCGGGAGGAAGGGGACGGGAAGGAGTGGGGTGCTGTACCTGTACTCGAAGCTGAAAAGCTTCTGAAAGACGGCGTGGGGCAGGGAGAAGGCGGTGGCCAGTACCCAGATGACGGAGACGCAGAGTCCCCCCTTGAGCATGGACATGCGAGGTTTGAGCGGGTGCATTATGACCTGGGCCGGTGGCACAAGGCACGCGAATAAGACACACGGTCACGCGCTTTGAGTGGGTGCATTATGACCTGGACAGGTGGCACACGGCACACGAATAAGACACACAGCCACGCGCTTTGAGCGGGTGCATTATGACCTGGGCCGGTGGCACACGGCACGCGAATAAGACACACACACACGCACACACACCTGCATGAGCCGGGGGGAGGGGTGATTCAGGTGACCGCGTGCGCAACCGACGTCGTTCCTCCGATCGCCGACACGGAAAAGCGTTGACGAGGCCGCGTCTCGTTCCGCGCACAGATGAACCGTCAAGGGGCAGTCAACCATCGTCAACGCAGCAAGCAGCAGAGCAGCACCGGCGGCTTGTGGCTGGCCGTCACCGCGTCGCGGGGCGCTTTCGGAGGCGTTTCTGCGGCCGTCTGGAACGCCCCTGCCCTTCCGATATTTGGAAGCCATTTGGAGCGATGCACTTTTAAATGACCCGGATTGGCAAACGCATTTCTTTAGAGCTGCTTTTTTGTGTTTAGTTTGTTGTCCTTCGCCTCCGTTTGGCTACGTACGGTGCGAAAGAAGTTCAACAGACAAAGACAAAGATGCCCCGTATAGCCGTAACGGACTGTAGGGGCAAGTGCTGTTAGCGAGCACCTATGAAGGCGGAACGGTACACGAGGGGGTGGGTGGCCAGCACCACGCCCGACCGCCTTTGTCTCCCCAGTGGCGATGTTTACACACCGCACCAGGCACTCGTTTGAGGCTGAGTCGACCTAGGGGAGGCCCAGGACCGGTTCAGATAATCGTCACTGGTGTTGGCCGTGAGCGGGAATCAAACTGGGGTGGCCAGGTTCGTAGCGCCGCGCGCTAACCGCTACACCACCGCTCCCACCAATTACTGCATACACACACATATACACACATACACACCTATACATACACACAGACACATACACACATGCACACACACCTATACAACAACAACTGCCATTCGCCACTAAGTGGGGGTGACGTCACCACGACGCTTATACATACACATACATACACATATACACACCTATATATACACACAGACACACCAATACACACATACACACACACCTATACATACACACATATACATGGACACATACACACATCTATACATACATACACACACATATACCGTGTGTGTATGTATATGACGCTCGTACCCGTATCTGACATCGATTTATACAGCGGCGCCTTTGTTGCGAGGCGCTGAACGGCAATTATACAAATGGTGCATGAGACGATAGTGCTTGAGATAATTGAGCAGTCTGTGTGGGGGGGGGTGTTAAAAGTGTGGTGTCAGCAGAACGGGAGGGAGAGTTCGTGAAAGGCCCCAGTTAATCCGTATCCTGGGCGAGGTACATCCCCACGTCCGTGTCGTTTATTCGGGGTTATATGACCATACTTCACCATTGCTGGTTGGCAAAGGGGGTCCCAAGACGGTCTGATATATCGCTCGCCTCGTGACGTTTAACTGTGGCTGGGAATCCAACTCAGGGGAGCAACCGGGAGGTCTCGGCGCAGTGCAGCCCATGGAGTTTGTCTTGAAATTCGTCCTGAACGGCGTTTCTCGAGCTCCGAGTTGTCATCCAACGCTATTTCGCCGTCGTTGCGTTTTCCCCTGATCACGGCATTCTGTGCATTGCCACGGTCGCTGGAATGTGGGGGCGAAATCCGCGTTGAAAATATTGAAGAGCATCAGCTGGGCTCGGTCTCCTCTCAAAATGCGAATTACTGCTGTGCGAGTGTGATGGAGGAATGTGAAATGAATCGCGTGCTATGCGGAGTTTGAAGTGTTATGTGATGGGGAGGAGTCGTTCAGCAGCAGCAGCAGGAATACTGGGTGGGGGCTTTTTCGCGGTTGTGCCAAATGCCTCTCCGACCGTGATTTTCGGCTCCTACTGCTACTATTCTTAGGTTTTTTTTCGGTTCCACCTGAAGACGGAAGCTTCTTAGGTTTTTTTCGGTTCCACCTGAAGACGGAAGCTTGTGCTGCCTCCGAAACGTCGTTATTTTTATTTTATTTTTATTTTTTACGTACGTGACTTTACCGAAAAAACCTAAGAATATGAATCCTTGCAGTCACGAAAGCTTCAAATCTAGAATCCTACTGCTACTGTTGGGCATGACGTCCGACTTTGTTTTGCTCTTTCAGGAAACAGAATGGGCTCTACGGACGTAGACACAACGGAGCTACCTCCGAGATCACGTGACCTCTAGTCCACAATCACAACAGAGGGCAGCACCTTCCTGTCTCGCTCGTCACGTGGTACTCACCGATAAAACATGTTTTATCTCCCTCGCCTGGTATGCAGGAGGTCGTGGGTTCGATCCCGACCCTGACGCCTGCTGTATATTTGGAGTTTGTGTGTCTCTCTCTCTCATCATGATCACGATGGCTAAGAGATGTTAACTACCTCGCCTGGTATGCAGGAGGTCATGGGTTTGATCCCGACCCTGACGCCTGCTGTATATGTGGAGTTTGCGTGTCTCTTTCCCTCCCCCGTGGTCGCGTGGATTTTTCTCCGGGTCCCTCCGGTTTTTCCCCACCACGTTTAGAATCGACAATACGCCTTCAGAGTATTTGGCTGCTATAAAGTTCCACGTGATGATAAGCCACTTCGTTGAGGCTATCATTTGTGATAACCAAGTCGCTTCTGGAAAAAAGGCTACATAGCTCAGTGGGGCCTTACCTGGTAAAATAAACAAAAAATAGTTTAAATCGAAGTTCTTTGTCACATAACCATGAAATGTGATGGTATACTTGTTTTGGTGTAGCCATTGATGCCCAGGCTCAGACAGTCATCTCGCTAGACTCGAGAACACGCTTTAAATCGCAGGCAGTGGGCCGAACCCCGGATTCGAACCCAGGACTCTCAGCGGTGCCGTCTCTGACCTTTGACCTCCGATCTCTGACCTCCGAGCCATGCGGCCATCTCGCGTTCGACGATTTCTTAAGCGGCAGTTGGTTGGCAGCGAACTGTGACGCACTAAAAGTCAGCACGCGCGTGATTTGTATCCTCAAAAAGCGCCTCCTGTAGCGAATCGCAACGAAACGTTTGCGTTGAATTAAACTTCATAATTATTATGCGAAGGCGATGTTTCATTCTCGTGGTTATCGCGAGCGGTGCGGATGGCATTTGCCTCTGCAAGCGATCTGACGTGTGCTCGCAGTGCGCAGTTAATTCCGTTTAATTACACGTAACGAGCCAGGCGATGCCCAATACATCACCCTTTTCATGGTGTGCAGAAATTACAAAGCAAAGATCTAACATTCTGAATAATCCATGCACTGGGAACTACGAAACGTCCGAACGTCTAATTAAATTCTGCTCAATGATGTCCTTTAAGCAAGATGAGAGCCCATTCATTATTTTTTCTATTCATTATTGGTCAAGAGCTGTTCTACCATAATAAAATATGCTTTTTAAATTTTATTTCACCAGCAAGGTACCCAATGAGCTGCCGGGGGTTATTTCATGCGCGTTCTGCGACGGATTTTAGTTTCCATGCAACGTGCCGGCTATCGTCATACCAGCCGTGCGCAAGAGCCCCTGTAAAGTGCCCCATGCCATGTAACGTGATTCTAATTCAGAATATGATCGCTACCGTCGTATCAGCCGTTTTGGCCCGGCTCGCTATTGAAAAAAATAACTTCTGAGCTCAATGAGGCTTCAGCGGAGATAAAGCGACTGATTTAAATCTCGCAAGATCCTTTCTTCTTATTTTTCCTTTCACCCTCCCCCCCTCCTTGTGTGCTTCATCCGAGGGGGGGGGGGGGCGTGGGGATGGGGGGGCGGTGATGCGACCAAATACACACGTGCGATGCGAACAGCAGTAAGATGAGATGTGATGACCTTGTTTTTTACGTGGGGCAACGTGATATAGATTTATTTTCTTTACTCTAAACTCAGAATCAAAAGGTTATTTTAGTTTTTTCCCCAGAATAAATTCTACGTGTTTTAAAAGCGTATTTTTTTACAGGTGTCCAGTCGGGGCGGTTTAGAGGGTTACAGAAACAAACGAAACAAAAAAGAACACGATCTGAGTGCAAAATATAGGAAAATAATTCAATTCCCGGCCCGTGGCTAAGAGCAGCCGCGGGTGATTTTCTGAACCGGGTCCGGTCTCTCCCCACCCCACCCCACCCCCTCCTCCACCAACCTGCACCGAACAGCGTAGTGAAGTGTGGCCAAACCATCCCCTTCAGCCAGCAGTGGATTGATACTACAAGAAAAATATCAAGATAAACGAAACTAAATATTTTTTCGATTTAAAGCTTTCGTGACTGCAGGGATTCATCTTCTTGGTTCTTTCGATAAAGTCACGTAGAAGGGAAATAATACAATAATACAAATAAAACATAATAAAATCATTCTCACGACGTTTCGGCCACAACGCAAAGAGGACGGCTGCTTGCGTTGTGGCCGAAACGTCGTGAGAATTATTTTATTATGTAATTTTTTTTTCCCTTCTACGTGACTTTACCGAAAGAACCAAGAAGATAGATATTTTTTATTTCACCGGGTAAAGCCTCACCGAGCTCTTCGTTATTTTTCAGAAGCTGCTCTGGCCAGCAGTGACAAAGTCAACGAAGTGGCCGATAGTGTCGACATTTATAGCGGCCAAAGTCTCCAAACTAAACGTCGCAGCTCTTGGTGACGCGATAATGTTGTACGGTAGTGCCCTGCGCACGCGCGCTAGAGGGAAGGGCCCTGAGACTTCATCGCTTGTTGAGCGCGTGCCGAAAACGCGTTAAATAAATCATTGCAGTTAAATTGTAAATGCCGACCTGGAATACGGGAGGGAGAAGGGGGGGCAGTGTATACAAATGATGTAATCAAAATGTTCTAATGCATGAAGTATACATTTTTTTATAATAACTTCCTAAGCAGGCAGCCTACGGGGCTTTAACGAATGGCTCCGAATAGAATTGGAGTGAGGACAAGGCGATTTGACTTCAAGCCATAATTACCATCGTGAGTCGTGCTCTATCAACTTTGTACCTTTCAGTTTAACACGTGGCAAGGCTTTCGCGACCAATATTATTCATAATCAACGTTTTTGGGTTTAGATCGCGTTATTTATAAATGTGTCGTAACCCTCCACCACCCGACACGGCCAATCAGTAAAAAAGTGTCACGTTGACAAAAGACAAATAGTTCACTGCTTTAGCCCACCGGTGTGTTGAAGCGTGAAACCACAACATTTACAATTTGAGTACGACGTTTCGCTGGTAATTGCATCCAGCATCATCGGGCAATTCGCCAGAATGGTGAGGCTCTGCTGTGTCTCCGTGTTCTTATATAGAGCAGCAGCAGCAGGGTGACGTCATCATTAACTCATTAACTCATCAGGTGCAAAGATTTGTACCTTTTGCTGGAAGCTCCAGCGAAACGTCGACCGTGCCGGATGCACTCTGCGGCCAAATCGTCGTAGACACGTGGCAAATGTTGTTCGCTGCTCAACGTCCCTCCGCTCATGCTGACCAACCCAATCAAATGGCACGTTTGACCCCGAGCCCACGTGACAACTCGTTTTGATTGGTCTTCTTGGTTCTTTCGGTAAGGTCACGTAGAATGTAAATAATAAAATAATAATAAAACACTATTTTATTATGTTTGATTTTTATTATTTTATTATTTTATTATTTCCATTCTACGTAACCTTACCGAAAGAACCAAGAAGATGAATCCCTGCCATCACGAAAGCTTTACATCGAAATTTAAATAGTTTTGATTGGCTCTGTCGCCTGTCGCGGTGTGGGGGTGTCGAAGCGGCGTCCTTCATCGCATGGCCCCAGTGGCAATCGGTGACCCCTAGTGGCCTTTAATTCGGTCTCTGACCTGTGACCCCCGACAATACGCAAAGAGTGAAAACACTCCCCCCCACCCACCCCAGCATCATCATCATCATCATCGTGCTGCTGTCAAACTCCCAATGGTCTCAAATGTGTGGCGGCCCCTCACACTCATGATGATGTCTCATCGACGAAAGTGCCTCCCTCTGAAAATGAGTGAATAAAAAACTGCGTTAGAGTCACAACATTGACGATGGTGCCTTCACGATGTAACCCGAAAGGGACCATTTATAATTGGTCAACACACTTTATCTGGCATAAGGTATTCCAACGGTTTTAAGGTAATTTTGGGGTGCTGATTCCAAATCTGACATCAGTTTTTGTCTATCATATCGGGTTTTTGAGATATCAAATATTGCATTTTCAATAAAAACTGCAGAAGAAAAGTATTAAATAAATGTGGATATCTACATGAAATTATATTATAGACACACTATCCTAAAAATACAGCACCATATTTTAACACTAAAGCAGGCACTGACTCGCAACAACTTGCAATCATAAGTGACATAGTTAATTTCGGGTAAAATCAATGAAAATGGGGTATGCCGATAGCATAAAAATGAGATGTGATGGAGCAAATCTGAGATCAGATTTGGAATCAGCACCCTGAAATTAGTCTAGAACAGCTGCAAAAGTTCAGGCCAGAAAAAAATGTTTTTTTTGTTGACCAGTGTTATGCATGATTATGATTATTATTTTTAAAAAAATTACGTAACGTGGGCGAGCGATTTCAGATGTCGCGGCGTTGTTACCTGGTATCGATCGAGCGCGATGGCTGTGAGCGTGAGTGTGGACACGTGGAGCGAGCAGTACTGAGCGAAGCGGCTCACGTGACACATGGTCTTGCCGAACACCCAGTTGCTGTTCACGAATCGCACCTGACAAGACACAGAGAGGGGCAGGCATGCACGCAACCGCACGTGTGTCCATCCGGTACAGGTACTCCTCAACTTACGAATGAGTTAGGTTCCAGAGGTCTGTTCGTAAGTCGATTTGTTCGTAAGTGCAACTTTGCTCCCGTCAATTCCAAACACATTGTGCGGCGTGTACACTAAACACGGGGGAATGGTTTTAAAAGTTGTATAATCTCCTGTAGATGTAGATGCCACTGATCCTTCATGTCCTGTAGATGTAGATGCCACCACCGCCATCTATTGCGCGGCGGTTGAACTTAGGGCTCTCGATCTGAACAGGCAACTGGACACAGGCACAGGTTTGTTCGTATCTGTGAAAGTTCTTAAGTCGCATGTTCACGAGTAGAGGAGTCCCTGTACTCGCTGAGCTGCATTGGCCTCCGGTTACCGGTGAAGTCGCACTCATCACACACACAAAGTGCCTGCCACAAATGAACCACAACACCTCACGCGAACTCTGCGGTCATCCTCGCAGCTTTTGATTCAGCCATTGAGCAAATACGACGGTCGTCGCATCGCACGGCGCTATCAGATTGCGCGTATGCGGCCGTCTGGAACGCTCTTCCTTCCGAAATTAGGAAGCCACCGGAGCTATGAACTTTTAAATCATCCGGATTAAAAACTTTTTTCTGAAAAAGTGCTTTTTGGTGTTTAGTTTGTTGTCCTTCCCCTGCACCTCCGATTAGTACGGTTGGCTACGTACGGTGAAAAATAAGTTCAACATGATACTTCATACAATAGAAGGGGGGGCGGAACATTAATTGGCTGGACCCCTGAGTGGATTCCTGTCTGCCTGGACGCCACGCGCCCGAGTGCGCGTGTGGTGACGTCACCGCGTGCGTCTGAGTGGTGACGTCACCCATGTCCCTACAGTGCTGAGCCCGGGGTTCGTGCGTCACGCTGATGTCACATCTCCCGCCACCCACCCTCCTTACAGGAACACATCACTTTAAGGACATTGCCATTCCGGGCGAGGCTAAAGAATTGGGCTGTAGTTGGAATAAAACTCGTCACTTACCCAGTGCCGGATTAAGCTATGTTATAAAGGGGCCCTAAATAAAATGAAAAAACACGTAAATATTAAAACACAATTTTTTTTACTTGCATAGTAAAGTAATTGTATTTTTTTCATTTGCTATACAGCCAGCTAATACGACAAATCGCTAACCTTAAACACCCAGTCGTTCATACAAGTTGAAGACAGTATAGTACTATAGTAATAGAGCAAGTGCAGAATCACTTAACCGGAATTGATAGCTTGAACGCATTTAGCGCGGGGCCCTTGAAAGTGCGGGGCCCGTAGCATACTGTATGTAGCTACTGTTGCTCCTAGGATAATGGGGCACAGCACTTACCCCTCGTCTGTCCAATTTACTGCGAATCGCACGAGGTGCTGCGCATGTTGATGGCATCTAAATTGAGGCCGGGGTGATTTTTTTTTCTCTCTAGCCAAGGTCACTTTTTTTTCTGCGTCCGTTGACCTTTGGTGGGTCGCAGCTCTGAAGGGGTAAAACGAAACAACACAATTAAGTGGCATTTCTTGACTCAGAAAGGCCCCAATGAAAATCTCGCAGGTAAAAAAAAACTTGCCTCGCGACATTTGGGAAAGGTCGGCCAACCGGATCTTGGTCGGAGTTGGAACGGCCCAAAATTACTACGGCGGCAATTTACTCAATTTAGGATTTCTGTAAACATCGCAAAAAAATATTACCCCCCGCCCTCGCCACCTCTCGCTGCGAACAACTTGGTGCGAGCCTTTTCAATGAGACCCTACAACCCTAAAGTCCGCCTGATGAAGCTGGTTGTAATTACTGGCGAAACGTCGAACTCAGATTGTAAATGTTGTGGCTTGGCTCTCCAACACACCGGTGTGCTGTCCTAGTGACGAATTTGCACGTTCTGTTTACGTGACAACCCTTACTAGTTGGCTGTGTCGTGTGGTGGCGGGTTTAACGACACATTTATATATTTACGCGATCTAACCCCAAAAAAACTCTATTATGGATACATATATTGTATATAATTGACCTTTCATTTGTTAAAATTCACTGCTCTGATACTTTATTCTCTTCTGCTTTCGGTCACTGGGGTTGAAATTGATTGGATTTCGATACAAAATCTGGAAAATCACCGAGAAATGTCGATTTTACCACAATGTAGAAGCATAAATTAGACTTACCTTTTGTCTCGAGTGCTGAAGAAATAAATAAAGACACCAAATACACTTTGTTGCTGCGTAGAATTAATTATTAGATTCACTCTCAATAAATAAACGTCAAATTACAGAGAATTTGCGGAAAAAAATGTCTTTCCGCTCGACCTTGTTCTGTATGAGTGTAAAAAAATCCACCTCATGAATATTCATGAGGGGCTGCGGCCTGTGAGTAATACTAATGCCTACGTGTTAAACTGACGTTATTTTATGTACACCAGATAAACAATATATAAAATACCCCAAGAGTGTGAGGTGCAAATTACTCGTTTAGAAATAACAATAATCTTCTTGGTTCTTTCGGTAAAGTCACGTAGAAGGGAAATAATAAAATAATTAAAATAAAACATTAAAAAAAGATTTAAAAAATTCAATTTTATGTTATTATGTTTTATTTTTAAAAGAATAAAAATGAAACATAATAAAAAATAAAATTTTATTTTATTTATGTTCTATTTTTAAAAAACCATAAAAAAGAAAAAAATGTATTTGTATTTTTTATTATGTTTTATTTTTATTACTTTATTATTTCCCTTCTACGTGACTTTACCGAAAGAACCAAGAAGATGAATCCCTGCAGTCACGAAAGCTTTAAATCTAAAAATAACAATAATATAAGCAAAGGTGTGCTGGGATTCTCCAATTGTGATGGATTTTTTAAAATAATTTACACGAAGTGTTGAGTTCAAGTTCAAGTTTCAAGTTCATTTATTAGGTATAGCCCTGTGAGCCATTCGGCTCTTGAATCGGGTGCAACCGCAACAAACAAAAAACAAAAACATGAACAAGAAAACATCTTAAAGTGAATATGTGACTATGTGCAAACAGAAAATCCAAGAAAAGGCAGCAAAATATTGCAGAAAAAGCACCGTACACCAACACTGTGTGCAAAAATCCCAGTGGGATGCAAGTCAAACAACAACAACAACCACAAGACAACTTAGATTAAGGCCAACAGTCTAACTCTGTCCTACAACAAACAAACATGGCCAAACCAAAACAACTTTTCGAAAATCACCAAAATAAAGCCATGAAAGCAATGAAACAGCGATCATAGGAACTGTGACCGAATTTTCACAATTAACGACGTAAACAACATGTACTACCAAACTCTGCAGCCATAGCTGGCTGCATGAGTCACTCCACACAGCAGGAGCATCAGTCGGAGTATCAACATTTGTTGTACTCAAACAACTCATTACGATCCAGTGTAGCCGTATATACGCGTGCGTGTGTGTGTGGTAGTGGGGAGCGGTGGTGCAGTGGTTAGCGCGCTGCGCTACGAACTCCAGCCACGCGAGTTCGATTCCCCTTCACAGCTAACACCAGTGAAGAATATCTGAACAGGTACTGGGCCTCCCCTAGGACGACTCAGTCTCAAGTGAGCACCTGGTGCGGTGTGTAAACATCGCCACTGGGGAGACAAAGGGGGTCGGGCGTGGTGCTGGCCACCCACCCCCTCGTGTATCGTTCCGGCCTTCATAGGTGCTCGCTAACTGCACTTGCCCCAACAGTCTGTTCAGGCAATGCAGGGGATCTTTTGTTATTTTTTATCCACAGCCATTGGGTATCCATCTCAATCGTGGAGGTCCCACGTGATACTTCTTTAAGTGGCAATCTCAATCTCGAAAGGAAACCAATGGAAGGGACGGCAGTATCTGTAAATGTGGAATTTAGCCTATTTTTTAAACCGTAGTGGGTTTGATTTTGCTGAATTCGCGTGAAGCGCTCACAAGGATGTACATTTTCTGCGAATGACATGAACCGGCTCTTTGATAAATTTGAGTGGTGAAAACACAGAGTCGAGGTCATAGTCTCCTGCTGCGTGTGTGTGTCTCTCTTATTATGACTGCATGCGTTTAAACAAAACTATTTCACTTGTTGGTGAAGTTGTGAAACGAGGGGCTTATTGGCCCCTGGTATTCACACAACAGCCTAAGATTGTGAACTGCGTAGCAAGATGTTGTACATTGTCAACTTAATAGTACATGGACTCATCTTCTTGGTTCTTTCGGTAAAGTCACGTAGAAGGGAAATAATAAAATAATAAAAATAAAACATAATCAAAGAAAAACATATAATTCTATTTTATTATGTTTTATTTTTAAAATAATAAAAAGAAAACATAATAAAATAAATAATTCAAATTTTCTTTTATTATATTTTATTTTAAAAAAACATAAAAAAGAAATATTTTTTTTATTTTATTTTATTATGGGGTTTTCCCCCTTCTACGTGACTTTACCGAAAGAACCAAGAAGATGAATCCCTGCAGTCACAAAAGCTTTAAATCGAAAAGTACATGGACTCCTCTACTCAAGAAACACTCAACTTATGAGTTTTCAGAGATACGAACAAACGTGTCCGTATGTCGAGTTGCCTGTTCAGATCGAGAGTCGTAAGTTCAATAGATGGCGGTGGTGGCATCTACATCTGCAGAACATGAAGGACAAGTAGCATCTACATCTACAGGAGATGATACAACTCTTAAAGCCATTCCCCCGTGTTTCGTGTACATGGCATACAACGTGTTTGGAATCGACAGGAGTAAATTTGGACTTGCGAACAAATCGACTTACGAACACACCTATGGAACCTAACTCGTTTGTACGTAGATGAGTCCTTGTACCATATTGCATAGATTTTACTATTTTACTTTGCGCGTTACGTTTATGCAGTCTTCCGATTAAGGGTTCCTACCACGTGTTAATGCTCAGTGCGCCGGACTTTTTCATATCCTGGCGAGGCAGTTGATCCAACGGTGCAAGTTTTCTTAACCCTCCCCCCCAACCCACGCACTGCATCTGCCCACACATGTCAACTCAACCAGAATGAGATATTAAAATAAAAAAAGTTGTATATACTGGAGGAATCCGATGAGCCTATGAAGATATTTTTATTCACAGATGTCGAGCGGTGGGCGTGCAACTGCTGGGTGGGCAGAGGTTGACGGCGATTTTCGGAAACTTTGCCACCACAGCGGAGGGGCAGGTGAGCGTGTGGTGTGTGGGGTGAAGTGTGGCTCTTCCCACCTCTTCTAAGATGCCTGGCTGGCCAGTGTGGATGGGTACTCAAGATATAAATGTTCTATCTACGGGACCTTTTTGCCAGACTCCAAAATGATGAGGTTATACCCCTTTCTGGCAATAACAACAGGACGTGTTAAGATGTTCAAAGACCAAATAGCTAAATTTCGTAGAGCATCAAGCCTGCGTTAAGCACACACACAATTGTAGCAAAACAAGCCAACAAACATGCTCTGATTTATATTGTCTCTGGACTGTTTGCCTTTCGGCGTTCTGTGGTCTAACACAGGTCAGACAAAGCCATTAAGAAGGCTGTTTCTAGTGCAGGCCAATCAGCCTCAAAGACAATGCCATCCATTATCAGAGCACGTCTGTTCGCGTGTTCTGCCGCAAGCACTGTGTGTGGTGAATGCAGACTCGATGCTTTGCAAAAAAAAAAAAATTCTATTTTGTGTTTGAGCATCCAAATCTGAGGTCGTGGCTCGCTCCTGTTGCATTGCCAGAAAGGGTAAAGACCTCTTCTTAATTAATATCCTCTCTTCTTGGTTCTTTCGGTAAAGTCACGTAGAAGGGAAATAATGAAGTAATAAAAATAAAACATAATAAAATAATTCTCACGACGTTTCGGCCACAACGCAAGCAGCCGTCCTCAGGTGGAGAACAGGTCTGTCGGGGAGACAGCGTCAGACGCTATCTCCCTTCACCTGAGGACGGCTGCTTGCGTTGTGGCCGAAACGTCGTGATAATTATTTTATTATGTTTTATTTTTATTATTTTATTATTTCCCTTCTACGTGACTTTACCGAAAGAACCAAGAAGATGAATCCCTGCAGTCACGAAAGCTTTAATTTAATTTAATATTCTCTCCTCCAGACTGTCTCTCTCAGCGCGTCCCCTGCGGCGGCGTGAACTTCACTGGCGGCAAGGGTGGGAAAGCACCTTTACCATTTAACATTTCTGCACAAGATCGGAAAGAGGAGGGGTTTTTTTATACTGGTTTATACTGGTAGGAACCACCGCCGCAGGAGCGCGTTCCAGACGGCCG
Source organism: Lampetra planeri (assembly GCF_965212315.1). NCBI lineage: Eukaryota > Metazoa > Chordata > Hyperoartia > Petromyzontiformes > Petromyzontidae > Lampetra > Lampetra planeri. Next base: position 4,311,122 of record NC_136162.1, read on the forward strand.
CCGTTCTCTGCTCGACGGTTAGCCAAAGGCCGCTGCGAGAATGGCCATGAGATTGCGTGGTGGTCGCCGCTGTGAGTCATCAGACCAGAGCACATTGCCGAGTAATTTTTCTGCATTGGGATTCTTTTCACAGCCAGTAACGTGGTAACATTATGTGGGCGTAAGTGCGTTTCTTTTTCAAAGGGCTGGGGAGCGGTGGTGCAATGGTTAGCGGATTGTGCTATGAACACGACGATCCGGGTTCGATTCCCGCTCACGGTCAACGCCTGTGACAATTATGTGAGCCGGCCCTGGACCTCCCATAGGTCGACTCAACCTCAAATGTGTACCTGGTGCGGTGTGTAAACATCACCATGAAGGAGACAAAGGCGACCGGGCGTGGTGCTGGCCACCCACTCCCTCGTGTGCCGTGCCGGCCTGTATAGGTGCTGCTCGCTCACACCACTTGCCCCTACAGTCTGTTAAGACTATACGGGGGATCTTTGTCTTTCCAAAGGATACACCCAGAGAGAATCCCTGGAAACGCGTCATAGGCTGTGAAGTTTCACATAAACTAACCAAACATTTTTTTTATTTTACCAGGTAAGGCCACACTGAGCGAAATAGCTCTTTATCAGAATCGACCTGGTCACAAACGAGAGCTCAACTAAGTGGCGTATCATCTCGTGGATATGTATAGCAGTCAAATAATCTACGCTGCATGTCGATTCTAAACGTGGAGTTGAAAACCGAAGGACCGGGAGAAAAATCGACGCGGCCACGGGGAGAGCGACAGAACACGCAGACTTCAAATATACAGCAGCAGGCGTCGTCAGGGTCGGGATCGAACCCACGACCTCCTGTTTACCAGGCGAGGTAGTTAGCATCTCTGAGCCAGCGTGATTATGATGAAAGAGAGAGACACGCAGACTTCAAATACACAGCAGGCATCGTCAGGGTCGGGATCGAACCCACGACCTTCCTGGTTACCAGGCGAGGTAGTTAGCATATCTGAGCCAGCGTGATGATGATGAGAGAGAGAGACACGCAGACTTCAAATACACAGCAGGCGTCGTCAGGGTCGGGATCGAACCCACGACCTTCCTGTTTACTAGGCGAGGTAGTTAACATCTCTGAGCCAGCGTGATGATGATGAGAGAGAGAGACACGCAGACTTCAAATACACAGCAGGCATCGTCAGGGTCGGGATCGAACCCACGACCTTCCTGGTTACCAGGCGAGGTCGTTAACATCTCCTAGCCACCGTGGTGGCCAAAATTGGAGCTCACGGTTGTATTTTTCCAAATTTTCATTTTGATTGAGGCAATGTCTGGGCCCGATACATCACGTCGTGACGCACACACACACACACCGTCAACATGAAGCCGCCAACCCCGTTATGAAAAGCAGGGGGGGTGTAGAAAGATGGAGGAAGCAGGCTCGCTGTCCCAAAGCAAACAAAGGGGTCCCACCGAACGGGGAAAGGGCAATTTTGTTGTTGTTATAATAATAATAAGGGAAAAGAGATGACAAGAGGAGAGAGGGATTTAACCAAGGACCCAGAGAGAAATCCACGAGTCCGCGGGGAGAATTCCAAATATACAACAGCAGACATCAGAGTCGGGGTCGAAACCGCGACCTCCTGTACACCAGGCGAGGTAGTTAACATCTCCTAGCCACCGTGATGATGATGAGAGAGAGACACACGCAAACTCCAAATATACAGCAGCAGGCATCAGAGTCGGGATCGAGCCCACGACCTCCTGTAGACCAGGCGAGGTAGTTAACATCTCCTAGCCAACTGTGATGATGATGAGAGAGAGACACACGCAAACTTCAAATATACAGCAGCAGGCATCAGAGTCGGGATCGAGCCCACGACCTCCTGTACACCAGGCGAGGTAGTTAACATCTCCTAGCCGCCGTGATGATGATGAGAGAGAGACACACGCAAACTCCAAATATACAGCAGCAGGAATCAGAGTCGGGATCGAACCCACGACCTCCTGTACACCAGGCGAGGTAGTTAACATATCCTAGCCACCGTGATGATGATGAGAGAGAGACACACGCAAACTCCAAATATACAGCAGCAGGCATCAGAGTCGGGATCGAACCCACGACCTCCTGTACACCAGGCGAGGTAGTTAACATCTCCTAGCCACCGTGATGATGATGAGAGAGATACACACGCAAACTCCAAATATACAGCAGCAGGCGTCAGAGTCGGGATCGAACCCAAGACCTCCTGTACACCAGGCGAGGTAGTTAACATCTCCTAGACACCGTGATGATGAGAGAGAGACACGAAAACTCCAAATATACAGCAGCAGGCATCAGAGTCGGGATCGAACCCACGACCTCCTGTACACCAGGCGAGGTAGTTAACATCTCCTAGCCACCGTGATGATGATGAGAGAGAGACACACGCAAACTCCAAATATACAGCAGCAGGCGTCAGAGTTGGGATCGAGCCCACGACCTCCTGTACACCAGGCGAGGTAGTTAACATCTCCTAGCCACCGCGGCGCCCACGTAGAATGCATCGCAAGCTTCCCCTTTACTAAACCCGAAGGAGGCGTGGGGATAATGTTCGCGCGTGGCAATTTGCGATGCGCAATTGCGGTGTTCCAACGCAGATTTTTTTTTTTGCGCAAGAGACTCTCCGCCGCACGGAGGCTCGTGCGCTTCTGCCCCCCCCCCCAGGGGTTTGATCGGAAGGCGTTCGTGGACAGAGCTGCATGGAGATATTCTTAGGTTTTGTCGGTAAAGTCACGTAGGTAAAAAATTAAAATTAATAAAAGTAAAATCAAAATGATGATGTAAAGGTGCGTGTAAAAGGGACTGAGCCTTTTTGTTATGTAGAGATGATGCGGCTGAAATCCCTGCCAGGAAATTCGTTTTTGTTGTTTTTACTTTAATTAACTTGAACTTTTTTACCTACGTGACTTTACCGAAAAAACCTAAGAATATGAATCCTCGCAGTCACGAAAGCTTCAAATCTAGAATCTGCATGGAGATGTCGAGGCAGAGGCGCAGCCCGGCAATTCCTTGCTCGCGCCAACTGCCGGCAGAAGGAAGGGCTGCAGTGCTAAAGGAGCCCCACGAGATGGTGTTCTGGGTATACTCTCGCAATTCTAGATTTGAAGCTTTCGTGACTGCTTTTGTACTTTTACCATCTACATGGCAGAGGCTCGGTCTCATTTGCAGCATTTTGTTATGTAGGCTAGCCGTAGTCTCAAGCCGCACCTCACCATAATAAAGGCTCAGTCATTTGTTATGTAGTCTAGCCGTAGTCTCAAGCCGCACCTTACCATAATAATAAAAAGTGGGCCGTTCCTGGCTCATCCCCCCCCCCTCAACCATTCTATATGCGGAGTGGTATCTCTTGTAATCTCTCATTTACTTGATACAGCTGTCGTGCTGTGACGGTTCCACCTGAAGACGGAAGCTTGTGTTGCCTCCGAAACGTCGTGATTTTTATTTTATTTTTATTTTACTTTTATTAATACTCTCGCAAGCCGCGCGGCCGACTTTGAAGAGCACCCACATTTGAATCCCACGATATGCGCGTACAACCGCAGTTGATTGCTCGACAGAGGCGATGGAGGTGGGGGGGGGGGTATTATTATAATTTTTTAATGCCACGTGGACAACTTGCTGTGCTGGGAGGTCGAACCTGTGACCTTATGGATTGCAAGTCCAGTGGTGCAGCTGCCATGCCAAACGTCCAGGGAGTCTCAGGCAGAACTAGATTCTAAAGTATTTTACGAGGCAGAAAAAAAAGAGTAATTTTATCTTCACAAACTCAAATGATACAGCTAGCGCAATTTGAATTTTACATTTGCCCTGGGTATATTATTATTATTATCACCGCAGGCGTTACATTTTACAAGCATTCTCCTGGTTCACACCGCACGGTGTAGTCTTTGTGTAACGTGCACATCGTGGCATGCGGTGTAAAATTGACTTCACAAGACTGATTGATATCAACATGAGAAGGAGTCTGCATTCGAAGCAGCCATTCGGAGCCTACGGCGCTCTTCTTGAATGTGGTTGATTATAGCAAAAAGCCAGCAATTTGAAAGTTTGAAATTGAAGGAAGTAACCACCCACCCACCTTTTGCACGCACCTGGAGGTTTGGGGGGAGGGGGGAGAGAATCACTTTGCTGTGTGCCTGACAGGGGGGAGGGGGTGGCGAGCAGTAGCTGCCAGGAGACTCGGAGTTGAAGTTGTTGTAAGACAGAGCGAGAGAGAGAGAGATATGACACGGGGAACGAACAGGCAGAAACATGTTGAACTAAACGCGTTTCATACTCTTGGTTTTTTTTCACTTGAGTGAAGCAATGGCTGGTGAACCCGCCAGATGGTTTACAGGCAAAGGGATATTCGTCGAGACGTGATCGCTGCACGCGAGTGGGATTGCTGCGAGAGGCTGGAATTGACACACCACGTTGTGACGATCATCACGACATTCGATTGTCTCATAGCTCTTGTAAAGCGCGATGTTGGTTATGCATCTGCGTGGGCATGCGGGTGGGCAGAGCTAAACGGGCAAAGCCATTCTGCCCTTAAAAAAAAAAACACTCGCGGACACGTCCCGATCTCTGCACATGTTTTTTTTTCTTTTCACACTTGATGATGATTGCTTGTGTTGCAATCGAAACGTCGTGAGAATTTTTATTGTTTTATAATTTTATTATTTTATTATTTCCCTTCTACGTGACTTTACCGAAAGAACCAAGAATACGAATCCCTGCAGTCACGAAAGCTTTAAATCAGAATGTGTTTTTAGCTCGCTGCGGTATAATACGGAGGCTTTCGCGACCAGATTATCCATAATCGAAGTTTCACCACGGCCCTGCGGTGTGATTTTTTAGTTGTTAAGATTTCTGGGGCAGGCGGCGGTAATTGCAGTGGGAAACCCAGAGGCTGGTAGGGGGCCAAGATATCTCAGAAGAGGTGGGGGGGGGCGAATGGGACTGGGCACCCCGCGTCCAACCCCATGGCGTTTCCCGCACCAGGGAGCCGATGACACGTGCCAACCACCGTACCACATGCACCCCGCTGGTTGCAGGAATTCAATGTCCGTGGTACGTGCGGGGGGCTTTCTGTGCCCCAGGCAGTCTCACCGGGGTGGAGGGGGGGCAGTGCCGGATTAAGCTAGTGCGGGGCTTGTAGCGTATGTTATAAAGGAGCCCTAAATAAATAAATAAACACTTAAATATTAAAACACACAATTTTTACTTGCATAGTAAAATACTTGTATTTTTTCATTTGCTATACAGCCAGCTAATACGACAAATCGCTAACCTTAAACACCCGGCCGTTCGTAAAAGTAGAAGGCGGTATAGTACTATAGTAATAGAGCAAGTGCAGAATCACTGAAGCGGAATTGATGGCTTGAAAGCATTTAGCGCGGGGCCCTTGAAAGTGCGGGGCCCGTATAGCTAATTCATATGTAACAGCTACATATGTAATAGCTACATATGCAGCAGCTACATATGTAGCTACTGCATATGTAACTAATTCATATGAAGCTACTTGTGCTACTACGATAATCCGGCACTGCGGGAGGGGGGGGGGGATGGATGTTCCAGGGCTCCAGAAATGAAATATTGGCGTAGGTGCCAGCTGCCTGTCGCACAGCTCAGCGGTGGCGTGCCGTCACGCATTTGCACAGACTGCCCGATGGCCAGTCAGAGGCTGGCCGGTTTTGTTTCGAATTCCCACTCAACGCCTGTCCACCGAACCTCCGATGAGCGTGGTTGTCTACGTACGGTGCGAAAGAAGTTCAACATACATGCGTAGACTCACGCAGAGACCCATAGTTTGTTGTGCTTCCCATGCGCCACAGGCCGTAGTAAGATGAACGAGAGGAAGGGAGACACGGGGCGAGTGGAGGAGAGTGGTGCGTTAGGGAGTCGATGAAGAGGAAGTGAGACACGGGGTGAGACAAAGACACGGGGCGAGTGGAGGAGAGTGGTGCGTTAGGGAGTCGATGAAGAGGAAGTGAGACACGGGGTGAGACAGAGACACGGGGCGAGTGGAGGAGAGTGGTGCGTTAGGGAGTCGATGAAGAGGAAGTGAGACACGGGGTGAGACAGAGACACGGGGCGAGTGGAGGAGAGTGATGCGTTAGGGAGTCGATGAAGAGGAAGTGAGACACGGGGTGAGACAGAGACACGGGGCGAGTGGAGGAGAGTGGTGCGTTCGGGAGTCGATGAAGAGGAAGTGAGACACGGGGTGAGACAGAGACACGGGGTGAGTGGAGGAGAGTGGTGCGTTAGGGAGTCGATGAAGAGGAAGTGAGACACGGGGTGAGACAGAGACACGGGGCGAGTGGAGGAGAGTGGTGCGTTCGGGAGTCGATGAAGAGGAAGTGAGACACGGGGTGAGACAGAGACACGGGGTGAGTGGAGGAGAGTGGTGCGTTCGGGAGTCGATGAAGAGGAAGTGAGACACGGGGTGAGACAGAGACACGGGGTGAGTGGAGGAGAGTGGTGCGTTCGGGAGTCGATGAAGAGGAAGTGAGACACGGGGTGAGACAGAGACACAGGGTGAGCGAGGTGAGCGGTGCGTTTCAAGAGCCGATGATGAGGCTCGACAACGGGTTTGGTGATGATGATGATGACAAAGAGCAGCGATGACAGCACAGGCGAGAAGACAATGCAGCGAGGGTCAGGAGGTAACCGGGTCGCATGATAATTGGACGACGGTGATGGCGCGATTCGTGGCTAGCCCTACATTGGTGAATCAAGTGGGGATTGTGAAGAGTGGGCATTTGTTGTAAATTCTATGACTTTTAATTGCGCACGAAATGACGGAACGTCGAAGTGCGCGGTCAAAATCCATCGCTGGTGCTGTACGTGCACGCTTGCTTCGAGGTCTGCGCTCCCTGCCTTCGTCCAACAAGCGGTGAAGTATGATCAATTAACTCCCGACAAGGTGGGGGGGGGGGTAGGGGGGCGGTGTTATTTCACCGTGCAACGCAGTGGATTGACAAAATAAACGGCTGCGAGGCGAGTTCGCGTGTCATTTGAGCACAACGCCACGACTTCGGGCATCCCACAACAAACCTGCTGTGATGTTAACTACCTCGCCTGGTATGCAGGAGGTCGTCGGTACGATCCCGACCTTGACGGGGTGGTGGTGGGGGGGGGGAGTAGATGGGGGGGTTGTAGGGGGTGGTGGGTGACGGGAGCATTTATTTTGGAGAAATGGATTTTGCTGTCCTGGTCAACTTGCTAACAAGGTAGCCCAACGGCAGCCTATAACACCTGGTATGCATGGCAGTCACCCCCATCCAGGTAACTATCCAGACTCAATCCCCCCCGCCCCCCCCCCCCCATCGCTTGGCTTTCGTTATCTGATTAGATCGGCATGTTCCTGGTGATAAAGTAATACCGTACTTACAAAAAGTGTTGCATTTGACGCGAACAATTCGTATTTCACATCAAAGCCTTGCCGGCGGGCGTGTCAAGAAACGCGCTACCGGAGCCAGAGCACGTGTCCGGAGAGGTTGGCCACGTGTCCGGAGAGGTGGGTCACGTGTTCGGAGAGGTGGACCACGTGTCCGGAGAAGTTGACCACGTGTCCGGAGAAGTTGACCACGTGTCCGGAAAGGTTGGCCACGTGTTCGGACAGGTTGATCACGTGGGAGCCGCTAGCCTCCACCGCCTGAACTCCACCACCACCTCCACCAAACATCAACCTCAACTCCATCACTCCACCTCAACGTTAACTCTCCCTCCACCACCTCAACCACCATCACCACCACCTCAACCTCAACTACCGCACCTCCACCAACCTCAACTCCACCACCTCCAGCTCGACCACCGCAACTCCACCACCTCAACTCCACCACTTCCACCTTATTGTCCTTCGCGTGCACCTCAGGTCGGCACGGTTGACTACGCACGGTGCGGACAGAGGAGGTTGAACGTGCGAGTCGCTTGCCACGATGCCCGGCGTTTCGCTCCGCGTGCCAAAGCAGCTTCTTCGCTCCCTGGAAGTTTTTTTTTCTTTTTGTTGTTGCCGTCTTCTTCTTTCAGTTTAGCTCCTGGAGAGAAGCTCCTGGGAACGCGAGGTGTAAAACGTCGGACGTCGCGCCGAGCGATAGGCACAGCCCGTGAAAGCGCACGGCAGGGCTGGACCGCCCAGCAGCGGTCCATCTCCGCCACTGCATCATCCCGCCCAGGGGTAGCGGCGCGCCAGTGAATGTCTCGCATCGCCACTGCCCGCCCCGCGCCCCCTTTAACGCAGGAGGAAGAGTAAAACGACACGGACTCTCTCCCTCTTCCTGTCTCTCTCTCTCACGCGAGGCCCTCTCATCGTGGACAACAGCAGACCTCGACATTGGCGGCATCGATCTCGTGAAACGCGTTCGTTGCTTTTGGCTATAGCCATCGAACTTCACGGCTCAGCCATCGGACACGTGCGGCGGTGGTCGGCGCGTCGCGGGGCGCTTTCAGATGCGCTTCTGTGGCCGTCTGGAACGCTCTCTTCATTCCGATATTAAATTTTAAAAAAAGCCGAAAGCTGGGCACTTTTAAATCGTCTAGATTGACAAACTCATTGTCTTTAGAACTACTTTTTGTGTTTAGTTTGTTGTCCTTACCACGCACCTCTGATGAGCGCGGTTTGCTACGTGCGGTGCGAAAGAAGTTCAATAAAAAATACAAATATCCCCCATATATCCTTAGCAGACTGTTGGGACAAGTGCTGTTGGCGAGCACCTGTGAAGGCTGGAACGGCACACATGGGGGTGGGTGGCCAGCACCACGCCCGACCGCCTTTGTCTCCCCAGTGGCGATGTTTACACATCGCACCAGGTATTGATTTGAGGCTGAGTCGACCTAAGGCAGGCTCAGGACCGGTTAAAATAATCTTCGTGAACGGGAATCGAACTCGGCTCGCCTTGTTCGTAGCGCAGAGTAGCGCTAACCGCTACACCACCGCTCCCCAACGAGTACCACCCCTCCCACCCCCCCAAACACACAGACACACACACAGACAGAGACACACACACTGACACACATACAGACACACACAGACACCATCGACTCAGCTGACGCGCAAAGGTGCACGAACGAGGGAACGCCGCAATCCGCGTGCACGCGCGTTGCTCGCCTCGCTCACCAGCGTGAAGGGCGTGTTGAGGGTGGTGATCATGATGTCGGCGATTGCGAGGTTCACGATGAACATGCTGGTCGCCGACTGCATCCGCTTGTTCTTGATCACCACGTGGCACACGAGCGCGTTGCCGAACAGCGAGATGACGATGATCACCGAGTAGGCGACGATGAGCAGCGCCTTGACGGTGCCGTCCTGTCGCACGGAGCTCGCGGCCAGACCCTTGAGTTTCTCAATCGAGAAGTCCGCTGCTGCTGCTGCGGCGACTGCGATTTCGCCTGTGCCGTTGTTGCTGTCGACAGAGGCAGAGGGGTCGGACGGGCCGAAGTTGGCGCCCGTGGTCAGGGCGGCGTGGGGGGACACGGAGCCGACGCCGCCGACGGAGAACTTGGCGACTAGAGACGCGTTCCCATCGCCGCCCGCGGCAGTGCCGAGCCATGCGTGCCGCGTGTGGTAGGGCAGAGCGTGCCACAGACTGTGGAGGAATTCCACCATGGCTGGTGAAAGGGCACGACCCCGCGGGCTGGTTGCGTGTGCGTGGTGGTGGTTGTTGTTGAGATTGAAGAGGGTTGTTGTTGTTGTTGTTTGTTTGTTTGTTAGGAACGACCGCAGACGGACAGAGTGAGGCTGGGTGGTGGGGGTTGACAACGGGCAGACTGAGAGGCAAATGACGACAGGGGAGACACGCGCAGAGAGACAGGGCAGCGAAGGGAAGATGAGCAGGCCTCGTGGAAGGTGGTTACACGATCATGGGTTCAAAGGAGAAGAGGGGTAATCAAAAGAACGAATCAAAGACATGCAGTTCTCAAGTTATCTGTTTGATGGGGAATCAATTAATTCCGATGCTCTTCATCAATTCCCTGCACTCTCAATGAATGTATTAATTGATGCAATGGAGGACATGCATATGTATGCCCTGGGTAATGAGAATTGGGAGATACATTGTACAAAAAAGGTATGAATATAGTTCTTGAAGCCTGCTCTTCAAAAGCCTTTTCGCATCAAAATAAAAAATGCGACTGGATCAAGCGACAAACGGCCAATTATAAATGTGCAGTCAGAGTGACAGCGGCCGAAAGAAGCTTTTAATCACAGTCAGAGAAAGATGCTGGTGACGCCCATCGATGTACAAAGACACAAACACGTCAAGACAAGAAACGTACAGACGCTGAGAGTATATACAGGACACAGAGACACGTAGACAGACACGGAGACAAAAACACACACACATACATACAACACGAATCCCGATGAAACAGCGAGAGGCACGGGGGAAAGATCGACAGAGAAAATGAAACAACACGGAGAGACACGGTCACACGTTAACACCAGCGCTGCTGAGACACGGATGGAGGGACGAAGCCCCCCCCCCCCCCAGAGCTATCAGATCGACACGAATGCAGCAACACAAACACGCGCGCGCGTATGCATGCGCCGTCTGGACTCAGACACCCACACACAGACACACAGACGGCACAGAGAGAGAGAGAAAGAGAGAAATCCAGACGCGGAGCCGCGCTGCGAGCGGGGCTATATAGCCGCAGCGCGTCACCTTGGAGGCTGCGTGAGCCCCCCTCCCTCCCACGGATGGTCAGCACGATGGACGCCTTTAATTGGAACGGCACCGAATTACGCGCAACGGCGGAACGGGGCCGCGCAAGCAACGATCGATCCGGTGGCTTCCTCGAGAGAAGCGGTACACATCGAGAAGGCTACCCCCCCCTCCACCCCCCACTTCTCTCCAAACACCCCCCCGAGCGAAAGATGAGCGCCAAACCAGAACACAATAAACATGTAGCGCTCGTCAAAGCGAGCGGGAGCGCAAGATGAACTTTGCGCAATACGGACACGGCCGATGTGAGGAGGATGCTGATGATGCTGATGCACGCTACGCTGGTACAGGGGACGCTGTGAACACAGCGCCGCTAGACTGCACGCTCTCTGCGCATTGCATGGAGGTGCTACGAGAGTGGGAGAGAGAGGGAGGGAGGGTGAGACGGAGGAGAGAGAGAGAGAGAAAAGGGGTTGGTGGGGGGGGGTGAAGGATTGCAGTTGGCTTTTATATCCAAATGTGGCCGGGGTGCTGAGAATGGGTGGGGCCGTTGGGGGTGCTACAGCGAGCGGACCACGTTGCAACGACGATTCTTGTGAGCGTTGCCACTCGGTACGGGCACGCGAATGCATGCGTCGCCTCCGCGTGTAAATACTCTGTACAATGACGCATTGGGGGGGGGGGGGCGTGGTAGCGTGGTGTAGTTAGCGCACTGATGCCACGGACCTGGCGAGACGGGTTTGATTCAACAACACCAGCGATAGCGTTAATATGAACCGGTCCTTGGGCCTCCCCTAAGTCGACTCAGCCTCAAACGAGTGCGGTGTGTAAAATAGTCGTCACCAGGGAGACAAAGGTGGCCCGTGCGTGGCGGCGGGCATCCCACTGTCGTGCTGTGACGGTTCCACCTGAAGACGGAAGCTTGTGTTGCCTCCGAAACGTCGTGAGTTTTATTTTATTTTTATTTTACTTTTATTAATTTAAAATGTTTACCTACGTGACTTTACCGAAAAAACCTAAGAATATGAATCTCACCCCCCCCTCGTGCCGGCCTTCATAGGTGCTCGCTAACAATATTTTGCCCCAACGGTGCGTTAAGTCTATAAGGGGGCATCTTTGTACGCAATGGCATTGGGGAGCGGTGGTGTAGTGGTGAGATGGCTGAGCTACGACCCCACCCACCGCAGGCGATCCCGGTTCAATTCCCGCACACGGGCCAACATTGGTGACGACAATAATCTAACGCCGGTCCCGTGTCTCCCCCTAGGTCAGCTCAGCCTAAAAACGAATACCCCGGTGGTGGTGTTGTTGTAAGAGCATCAGCATTGGAGAGACAAAGGTGGCCGGGCTTGCTGCTGACTACACCACCCGTCTTCGTGCTCCCTTACAGCACTGGCAGCAACAGTGAGGAGGAGAGAAGTCTCTTAGTCAGCGTGATGATCGCAGTCCGTCCAAGTTGGTGAATGTTGCGCATTTAAAAAAAACAGCAGCAGCAGCTCTTTCAATTGCAATCATCCAAATCGGCCTTTGTCAATTAACTGCTGGACCTCCGCTCTCTCTCTCTCTGTCTCTGCACACCAAGTGATTACATCGTTTCATCTCCACGGTGTCTGAATTGTGTCTGCCACTCCACTCACCATCTGTCTCGGCAAGCAGAGGCCCTCATCCTCGTCGTCGTCATCATCATCCCGATTCAAGAGCCCAATGGCTCACAGGGCTATACCGAATAAATGAACTTGAAATGAATGAACTTGAAATCCCTTGCTGGGCGATGTGTCCACGAGCCAAACGGTTGCGTCTTCGGGCTCGTGGTTTGCCGCCTCTCATCCCACCCCTCCACGCTCATCTCGTGCGCTTTCCATATTTGGCATTCCCTTGTCATTCAGACGGAAGCGATCCGTACATCGGAACCTCTCGTTTAGACAACGCGCACGTCGATATGTAAATATATAACTGCATTAGATGTTGCTAATCGTTGTCAATTTCAATTTTCCAAAAGCACTCAAACCCAGCTCTCATCCCGCCTCTTTATTCGTATTTATTTTTGTTATTTTATCCCAATCTGCCTATCAATAACTGTCCTAGTTACACCCCGCACGCACACACACGGTATCTGTATTGTAATAGGTTACACCACAAGCCACATGCGGTCATCTCCTTTTGCGCTGTTGCCGCTAAAGCAAGGCCGTAGCCATGGAGTCAACATTGGGGGGGACCAAATCTTCTAGGGGGTCTAGGGGTCCCCCCCCCCAAGAAAAAAAACTCAAAATTTTAAAATAATTTCCTACCATTTCCTGCCTAAAATAAAAAAAAAAATCACTAACACATAAGATGGACTTTTTATTTATTTTTAACAATAATGTCTAATAGTGTATTGCATTACATTGCTCTGTTTCTTCCTTTTTTTACCTTTTCTTGTTTCATTGTATGTAATGGCAGAGATTAGGGATTAATAAAGTACAACCATAACCACAATCACATAAACAGAAATCTATTTTATAGCAATATATTGGGGGGGGGGACATTTTGAGGATATTTGAATATTGGGGGGGGATGTGCCCCCCCCCAATTTATATGATAATTACGGCCTTGCGCTAAAGCCACGTGGCACGGACGGTTGTACTTAGACCTCGGTGTCCTGCCCACGGCACCACCTGCAGCAGCAAATTTGTCTCTCTGCGAGCTGAGTTGATGGTGTGTGCGTGTGTGTTGGGGAGGGTGATACTCGTTGCGGAGCGGTAGTGTAGCGGTTAGCGCGCCGCGCTACGAACCCAGTTCGATTCCCGCTCACGGCCAACACCAGTGACGATTATCTGAACCGGTACTGGGCTTCCCCTAGGTCGACTCAGCCTCCAATGAGTACCCGGTGCGGTGTGGGGGAGAGAAAGGCGGCCGGGCGTGGTGCTGGCCACCCATCCCCTCGTGTGCCGTTCCGGCCTTTATAGGTGCCACTCGCTAAGACCACTTGCCCCAACAGTCTGTTACAGGCTACACACCGGGGGGATCTTTGTCTTTTGCGTTATTCGTGGGAGGTCGGAGAAAGGAGTTGAAAGCCGCTGCGTGTGGAGGCTGCGTGGACGTCGTGAGAGTTGGTGCGCACGCGCGCGTGTGCGCGTGCGTGGTTGTGTGTGTGCGCGTGTGAGTGGTTGTGTGTGTGCGCGTGTGAGTGGTTGTGTGTGTGCGCGTGTGTGTGTGACTTTACCGAAAGAACCAAGAAGATGAACCCCTATACTGTATATATAAAAACAATTGTTATCGCATGATTGAGCCACTCTTTAATTTAATAGCTAACGTGCCTGATTGTGTTACCTGACGTGTGCGGTAATTACGGACTGATTAATCGACGTCTCGCTAATACGCGCAGAGGTGAACGCGCTGTCCTCGCTGCGGTCCGTAGCGAGCGCGCGTTGTTGACAGGATCCTGCAAACATGTGACACGCGGTAAAGTGAACTAAGTGTCGCCGCTGCTGCTGCTGTTGATGTTGTTGTTCTACTTACTGTGCAAGTAACTTCCGGCATCACTCGCGTGTGAAATTGTTGCCGAGTCAGCTGGAATGAGATTGGTTCTTTACCGTCATTAAAAATCACTCAATTATGGCCGGGGGCGTAGGGGGGGTGGGGTGGGGGGCGGGGGGTGGAGGTAGGGGATGGGGGCGGGGGGGTTTTGGGGGCGGGGGGGTTTTGGGGTAGGGGGTGGGGGGATGGGTCGGGGGGGTACGGGGTAGGGGGTGGGGGGGATGGGGGCGGGGGGTTTTGTGGGCGGGGGTGATGGGGGTCGGGGGTGGGGGCGTGGGGAGATGGAGGGGGGTGGGGTGGGGGCGGGGGTGATGGAGGCAGGGGGGGGGGGTGATGTGTGTGGGTGGGGCCGTGGTGGGTGGATGCTTTTGCTATTAGCTCCCTCCCGCCCCCAGTTTGAAATTACTCATTTGAGGCTGAGTCGACCTAGGGGGAGGCCCGAGTCACCGCCAACGGTGTCGTTGGCCGTGATCGGGAGTCGAACTCGGCTCACCCGTGTTCGCACGTGCGCCGACTCTAACTCCCTCCACGAGGCGCTCCCCATGTTGCAGTAGAGTTGACAGCGAATACTAATTATTATATCAACACGAGGAGGCGTCATGACATACAAAACCATCATCCCCTCGGTGCCCCCCGTCAGGACGGCCTGAAGAAAGCCCTGGAACGCGATTGAAATTCCGTGGCATATCACGTGGGTGAACAATCGGTGAAAACGCGAAATGCTTTTTTCGTGTGTGTGTGTGTTCATCACATTTCACAACAACAACAACCCCGATTAATATAATCCCGTCCCCTCTTTGCAGATGTTTCGCAAAAACCCTGTTGCTCGCGTGGCGAAATGCAAAATGGGGAGAGAGAGGGGGAGGGTGGTGGTTAAAATAAATAGCGAGTGAGATGAAATTCGTGGTAAAATGTTGCGTTTCAAAAAGGAAACAGGCAGCGTGACCCAAGCTCTTGAAGCAGTTCGGAGAATTATGGATGCCTCTCATGGCCATGCATCATCAGAGCAATTCGATTCAACCGCTGCGTGTTTACTTTTCAGAAATTATGTTGTGTGTGTGTATGTCTTTAGTCTGTTGTCCTTTTCCCCCGCACCGTTTGGCTTACGTACGGTGCGAAAGAAGTCCAACGTGAAAACCAGGGACGTGCGGGCAGGGGAGGCAGGGGAGGCAGACCCTCACATGTCATACTCCAATGAAAATAGCTGTTACGAAAAGTTACAAAAGAATAATCAAACAAAATAAATATTAATATTTTTCCACTGATCTGTATTATAAATGTCATTTCTGTGCGATTCCAATCATTTTTATAGTCAAAATCGCCACATTTGCGGAGGAAGAGACGAGAGGTGAGGCAGCGACGAGCTCAGCCTTTCCTTAGAGCCTAGTCTCACATGGGTTGGACCAGATGACGCCAAAAGGCGCAAGTATTGTGGTCTATGCAAACATGACTCCTCGTAAAAAAAGGTGTCAGTTTTGTTGCCAGATAAAAGGGTAAAAAAACTATTATCAGCTCAGTTGTCCTTATCTGCTAAAATAAATAAATACATGTTCAGTTTTATAGTTTAGCTTGAAGGCCACCCAAATCCATGCCATGTAGGTCATGGAGGTTGTTTGACCATACTTCACCATTCCAGTCAATGCAGGTTGGTGAATGGCAATAGGACAGAGGCTCAGTTCTGATACGGCCTGTCCACCACTGGCGTTAGCCCGTGGCCAGGAATGAAACTCGGGTCACGGAGTTCACGGCGCTTCGAGCAAAACCACAG
The DNA here is from genome assembly GCF_965212315.1 of Lampetra planeri. Lineage (NCBI taxonomy): Eukaryota > Metazoa > Chordata > Hyperoartia > Petromyzontiformes > Petromyzontidae > Lampetra > Lampetra planeri. Next base: position 4,327,073 of record NC_136162.1, read on the forward strand.
GGCATATCCCGCGACGACTATTCTTAGTTTACCAATGTAAGGCCCCACTGAGCTACATCGCCCTATTTCAGGAGCGACGTGGCTATCGCAAATGACTGCTCATCTCCGTGGCTTATCGTGTGGAAATCTATAGCCGCCCCGAAAACTCGAAACGCGCCATGTTGATTCTAAGTGTGGAGGAGGTAAAAAAATAAAAGTTGGAGGAACCGGGAACGCGACCACGGGGAGAACATATCGGCTACGTACGGTGCGAAAGAAGTTCAACATACATACATCATGGGGGTAGAAACTCCTCTAAACTGATTCTAGATTTGAAACTCACTTGATACAGCAAATCTGGCTGTGACGGTCCCACCTGATGATGGAGACTTGTGTTGCCTCCGAAACGTCGTGATTTTTTTTTTTTATTAATTTTAATTTAATTTTTTACCTACGAGACTTTACCGAAAAAACTAAGAGTATGACTCCTCTAAACTGCTCCTACTTCCCCATCAACTTTTGATTGCCTTGTGCAACTCTTGCAGCCGTCTTTTTCACTGCCTTCTGGTAGAAATGCCACCGCAGATCCCAGCTGCTCCTCCAGCTGCCAGCTGTGCCCCATGTGCACTTACAGTCGAGTTATGTTATCGTTTCCCCAGCTCTGTAGGAATCTCCGTCTTTATGAAGATTACTTTTCCTCTCCTGCTCCGCTGCTCACCGAGCCTTGTAGCCACATCTCTAATAGAAAGTCAAAAGGCAAGCCATTGCGAAACCTCAATCATCTCCACTTCTTCTGAAAGCTGTTCACCGCTTCAGTATTACAAATTGGCCTGAAGCCGATGTTCTCTGAAGGTGTGTTAAAGGATGGTTGCGAGTTTCTTAAATCCAATATCTCACCGCGTCTGTCCACTCAACTGGACAGTATGCGGCGGGACTAACAGATGAACAGCGCCTTACAAATGGGCATTATTACTTTCTCATGGTTACGCCCAAAGTTCATCGATTGACAGGTCATGTCTGGAGGAGTCAAACGTTCTCCAACGTCTTCCGAGACGTAGAACAGTGGGCCAAAATTACGTCCTTCTACCAGGCAGTGGCACGAGCGATGCATTTCAGGGCTGCACCTTTACCTTTTATATACTGGCAGAGGTTGTGACCTGTGAGGCCAGGCTATTGTTACTGTGAAAAAGTGCTTTGTAGCTCATCGGATTCCTCTAGTGTAAATACATCTGATCCTGAGAGTCTCCGTCTGAAGGCGTGTCTCCTCGTCTGACTCTGACTAACGTGTGTAATGACAGTCGAGACCAAAAGGCGCTGTGTGAGTGGACTAGTGGCCACGGGAGGTAATGACAGGGGAGTCAGTTGTGAGTGTGAAGGGACTGGTGGCCACGGGAGGTAATGACAGGGGAGTCAGTTGTGAGTGCAAAGGGACTAGTGGCCACGGGAGGTCATGACAGGGGAGTCAGTTGTGAGTGTGAAGGGACTGGTGGCCACGGGAGGTAATGACAGGGGAGTCAGTTGTGAGTGCAAAGGGACTAGTGGCCACGGGAGGTCATGACAGGGGAGTCAGTTGTGAGTGTGAAGGGACTGGTGGCCACGGGAGGTAATGACAGGGGAGTCAGTTGTGAGTGTGAAGGGACTGGTGGCCACCGGAGGTAATGACAGGGGTATCAGCTGTGAGTGTGAAGGGACTGGTGGCCACGGGAGGTAATGACGGGGGTATCAGTTGTGAGTGTGAAGGGACTGGTGGCCACGGGAGGTAATGACGGGGGTATCAGTTGTGAGTGTGAAGGGACTGGTGGCCACGGGAGGTAATGACGGGGGTATCAGTTGTGAGTGTGAAGGGACTGGTGGCCACGGGAGGTAATGACGGGGGTATCAGTTGTGAGTGGCAGTGGTCTGGTGGCTACGGGAATGATCAAGAAGGGAGCGAGAATCCAGTGTCAGCCAGAATGATCGAGAAGGGGGGCGTGGGCTCGTGTTGGTATAAAAGGGAGAGATGCGCGGGAGACTCAGGGCTGATGCAGTGGGGTCTCCACATGGTATCAAGTGAAGGTGTCTTCAATAAAGTTCCATCTCAAGACAAGTGTGTCAAGTCGTCATTGCAGATGTATCGTATTATTTTCGTCACGAATCCTCAGATGTGCTCCATTTATATGCAAGGCTTGGTTACACGTAGAGGCGGGGCGGCGGGGGGCGGGTGGGAAATCACAGTTGGTAAAATGATAATGACGCTAGTATACCCATGAAAAGTTCACCGAGTCTCACTTTCAAGAGGGCCCTGTCGTGTTTTTTTGCAGTGGGTGGCTATGATTGCTGCCGTGTGCAATCCTGATTTGAGTGATTCGTTTCATCCACTCAAACTTGTAAGCAATCTTTTTGTTTTACACTTTTTAAACAGCGGCGCCCCAGTGGCTAGGAGATGTTAACTACCTCGCCTGGTATGCAGGAGGTCGTGGGTTCGATCCCGATCCTGACGCCATGGTGGCTAGGAGATGTTAACTACCTCGCCTGGTATACAGGAGGTCGTGGGTTCGATCCCGACCCTGACGCCACGTTAGCTATGAGATGTTAACTACCTCGCCTGGTATGCAGGAGGTCGTGGGTTCGAACTCAACCCTGACGCCTCGGTGGCTATGAGATGTTAACTACCTCGCCTGGTATCCAGGAGGTCGTGGGTTCGATCCCGACCCTGACACCTTCTGTATATTTAGACTTTGCATCTCTCTCTCCACCCGTGGTCGCGTGGATTTTTCTCCACGTCCTCCGGTATTGCCCTCCGTATTTAGAATCAACATCACGTATTTGGCTGCTATACATTTCCACGTGATAAGCCACTTGGTTGAGCTATCATTTGTTGCCAGGTCGCTTCTGAAAAAAGAGCAACATAGGTCAGTGGGCCTTACCTGGTAAAACATTTTTTTTGTGATAGTTAGTTACCATGACAGCTGACGCCTGTTGCTGTAAACCCCCTGAAAGCCACGCCCACAGGAAGTCAGTGATGTCGTCAGCACTCGGGCCGCCTGTTTCAGTTTCATGTATTAGGTATAGCCCTGTGAGCCATTCGTCTCTTGAATCTGATGCAACCGCAACAAACAAAAAACAAAAACATGAAGAAGAAAACATATTAAAGTGACTATGTGCAAACAGAAAAGTTCAGGAAAAAACTGCAAAGTCTTCCAGAAAAAAAGCACCGTACACCAACGCTGTGCAAAAATCCCAGTGGAATGCAAGTCAAACAACAACAACCACAAGACAACTTAGATTAAAGCCATCATTCTAACACTGTACCACAACAAACAAACATGGCCCAACCAAATAACGTTTTCGAAATCACCAAATAAAGCCATAAGCAATGTAACAGTGATCATAGGAACTGTGACCGAAATTTCACAATCCCTGGCATAAGTCTGCGAGACGTGAGACTCTCCCTGGACGAAACCTCTCACTCGTGAATTTACTTGGGCCGCCTGTCAGAGACGACCGGCCAATTTCCCTCGCACCGTTCCTGTTGATATTGCAAACGATCCCTTGACATTGTGTACATACCAAAGGGTGCGGGCCTGCATGGCATTCACATTGCACTCTTCCGGAACCTGCAAATACGTGGGGCGTCTTCGTTGCGCTACACACACTATCTCTCTCTCTCGCTCTCTGGATTTCTCGGAAAGTCTCCCCTGAAATGAAGGATCCTTCTGCGATGTCCGGACAGACCCCTTCGCGATCCAGGTGAAAACCTAATCAAGTCAACTCTCACAGAGGCGCTCAATCCCGAGTCTCACGCTTACAGCTGTGGCCGCTGCGGTGGCTAGGAGATGTTAACTACCTCGCCTGGTGTGCAGGAGGGCGTCGGTTCGATCCCGACCCTGACGCCTGCTGCTGTATATTTGGAGTTTGCGTGTCTCTCTCTCCCCGTGGTCGCGTGGATTTTTCTCCGGGTCCTCCGGGTTTTCCCTCCACATTTAGAATCAACATCGCGCGTTTAGAGTATTTGGCTCTTAGACATTTCTACGTGACAAGCCACTTCGTTGAGCAATCATCTGTGGCCAGGTGGCTTCTGCAAAAAAGCTACATAACTCAGAGGGCCTTACCAGCTAAAATAAAATAAAACGTTTAGTTTAGCCGCAGCAGTCCACGTGACCTGCATAAATACCAAAAGAGAATCAACACATTCTTCAATAACACTGCGATCCTAAAGGAGAAAAGAAAATTACATAATAGGCGACGTTTCGGGCACATGGCCCTTCTTCATAGCAGAAGGGCGGTGTGTCATCGACAGATGTTGCTGTTGGATTGTGCGCGATGGTGGCTCATCAAAGCGCTCATCGAGACTCAACGATTATCGGGCGAGACGTGTTCCACTTGTAAGACGACACATTTCCCAAGAAAACGCGAGCAGCAAACACATTTGCAGGGATCGTCTGTCACCCACCGCGTCCCATCGTGCTGGCAAAGTGCAATGCAGCGAGTGCGGGGAAGGGTGCTGGAGAATCGATTGCGAAACGGAGTTTGGTCACGTGCGGGGGCAGCACCAAAAATATACGATTGGATTTTTTTTATCAGCAACAAACGGAGCGTTTCACAGCAAGCAAAGTTCTGACCCGTTTTTTTTTATCGAGGTGTGTACAATTTGAAAGTGTTTGCTCCATCAATTCGGGTAACAAAAAAAACTAAGACAAAGATCTCCCCCCCCCCCCCCCCCGATAGCCTTACCAGACCGTTGAGGAAAGTTCCGTCAGCGAGCAGCACCTATGAAGGCCGGCAAGACACACGAGGGAGTAGGGTGGCCAGCACCACGCGCGGCCGCCTTTGTCTCCGCAGTGGCGATGTTAACTACACACCGCACCGGGTACTCATTTGAGGCCGAGTAGACCTAGGGGAGACCCAGGACCGGTGCGGATAATCGTCACCGTTGTTGGCCGCGAGCGGGAATCGAACTCGGGTGGCCGGGTTTCGTAACTCGCTCAATGGCAGAGCGAGCAGCTCGCAATCGGATGGTTGCGGGTTCAAATCGTGGTCGGGAGATTGACTAAACCACATCATTACACCAACCTTGATATACAATGAGCACCGATTTTTTTTTTTTACGAAGCCCTATGGATAGACTCGATCGCGTCAGAAGAACGTGGCATGGGTCTCAACTGGTTCGGGGCTGTAAACCAGGTGGTGAGCACCGCCGATGACCCGATGCACAATTTGAGGAAGAGACCACTTCATACCTCCCCCGACGTTGGCCCGACGTACAATATGTCAAGCACCAGGACGTCGTGAAATGACATCGCAGCCGACGAGATAAATGCCGTTGTTCTTGAGGCACCGGTGCGCAAAGCACACCGAAGGATCCCACAAATCACTTCATTACGGAGACGGCTTTGCTCAGACGTCTAGGGTAGGTCACAGGCTAATCCTACAATTTCGGAATCTATTAATGTTTTTTTTATGATTGACAGGAGAGAATGGATTTCCCCACCGAACCTATAAATATAATGGAAATGTTGAGCATCTGGATTCAATCTAAGTCCCGTCGGGTTGACCGTGTTCCAGTCATTTGCACTCGCCACAAAGACAAAGAACCCCCGTGTAGCCTTTACCAGACCGTTGGGGCAAGTGCTGTCGGCACGGCACACGAGGGGCTGGGTGGGCCAATACCACGCCCGGCCGCCTTTGTCTCCCCAGTGGTGATGATTGCACCACCACACGACCCGGGGAAGACGCATGACCGGTTCAGATAATCGTCGCTGGTGTTGGCCGTGAGCGGGAATCGAACTCGTGCCACCCGGCTCGCATGTCAATCAGACACAACTATCGCCTCTTTACTTTGAGAGCCCAAGATCATAGTTGCTGCTGTATACTTAGCATCTGATTGAAGGGACGAGCAAGATGATAGTGCTTTCTCCTTGGTACATCGGTCTCTCCGCGTAAGAATGAAAAAAAAGCAAAAGTACATTTTGCACAAGCGCATTTTACGAGTGCGTCATTTCAGCAATCCTGTGCGGCATTACTAATTCAGCACACGAAGAACCCTGCACCGGGTTCAACGTGAAAGTGTCTCATTTGGCATCGTCAGGCTTGCTTGAAGCAATGCCGGTTAACTGACAGACGCAATCCGCCTGTGACCTACCCTAGCCATCTGAACGCTAAGTTATAAAGGAGCACGTTAAACACAACAAGACAATCAGCGCCGCTGAGATAATGCTCTCCCAGGAGGCAGTACATTCTTTTTATTTTTTTTTTACTGGGAGAAACAGATTTGCGAAGCAGACGTATTGTCTGTGTGTCGATATTGTTATTCATGCTCTGATTAAATTATGCATTTGTGATGTACCTTATTCGAGACTATTTTGGGCCACAATGTAAATTATGAATGCATTTTTTATTTTACCAGGTAAGGCCCACCGAGCTAGACAACTCTTTTTCAGAAGCGACCTGGTCATCACAAACGATAGCTCAACGAAGTGGCTTGTGATCATCACGTGGACGTTGAAATCAGCCAAATACTATAAACGCGTGATGTCGATTCTAAATGTGGAGGGAGAAACCGGAAGACCCGCGTAAAAATTCACGTGACCACGGGGAAAGAGACACGCAACTCCAAATATACAGCAGCAGGCGTCAGGGTCGGGATCGAACCCACCACCTCCTGTAGACTAGGCGAGGTAGTTAACATCTCATAGCCATCGTGATGATGATGAGAGAGAGAAAGACACGAAAACTCCAAATATACAGCAGCAGGCGTCAGGGTCCGGATCGAGCCCACGACCTCCTGCATACCAGGCGAGGTAGTTAACATCTCCTAGCCACCCCGATTGGTGGGGTGGCTGGTACAAACGCCCGGGCCCACATGGCTATGGTAGGGGCTCGGCGACCCTTCAAGGAAGATGAAAAAGAGTAATTTTGTTGTTTATTCTCTCTCACCAAAAGTAATTGGAGAGCCGCATCTTAAATAAAGAAAATTGGTGATGGAATAAATCGTTTCCATTTAGTCACCCCCTCCCTCTCCGCCTTCGTTATTATTCAACAATACAGTTTGACCGTACATGTTGTTGTGACCAAGACATCCCATAGTGACCCCATTCCCTGCCACATTTAATCAATCGTCGTTACATTTAATTACGTTCGAGATTTAAGGGTTTATTTTTTAACGACTACCCACCTCTCATTCACCGACTCACACGGCAGTGTCGGCCGCGACGGTGGAGGAGGCGATGGGGCTGCTGACAATCACCGTGTCCCAGGAGGGATGCCCTCGCGTTTTTATCGTCGACAGCGACGCCGTCAAGAGCCGCAGTGGCATCACGGTCGCCGTGCGAAAACGTTGTGAGGTCGCGCTCGTCATCATCATCATCACACACAAAGCGCTCGCTGCAAATGGACCACAATTCCTCGCTGATCTCGTCAAAGGAGCGTAAACCACCATCCACGTGAACTGCGCTCATCCTCGCAGCAGCAGCAGCAGCAGCAGCGGAGGCGGCGGCTTTTGGCTTTAGCCATCGAACTTCACGGCTCAGACATCGGACACGGGCGGCGGTAGCCACCGCGTCGCGCTTTCAAATGCGCTTCTGCGGCCGTCTGGAACGCTCTCTTCCTTCCGATATTATTTTTTTTTAAGCCTAAAGGTGTGCACTTTTAAATCGTCTAGATTGACAAACTCATTGTCTTTAGAACTACTTGTTGTGTTTAGTTCGTTGTCCTTAACCCGCACCTCTGATGAGCGCGGTTCGCTACGTACGGTGCGAAAGAAGTTCAATGAAAAAAATATTAAATATCCCCCGCAGAGCCTTAGAAGACTGTTGGGGCAAGTGCTGTTAGCGAGCACCTGTGAAGGCCGGAACGGTACACGCGGGGGTGGGTGGCCAGCACCACGCCCGGCCGCCTTGATCTCCCCAGTGGCGATGTTTACACACCACACCAGGTACTGATTTGAGGCTGAGTCAACCTAGGGGAGGCGCGGTTCGCAACGTACGGTGCAAAAGAACTTCAACCTATATACGTGTTGTTTTTTTCATTTTATTTGTTACGATTATTACACTAGTTATTAGTATAGTGTATAGATGTTGCAGCGTAAAATGTAAAAAAATACGTGTTATTGTTCGTCTCCTTATATATAAATTACGCTTGGAAGAGTAGGCCAAACCCCACTTCTAAGGGGAAGCTCTGAAGAGCGTTGTCGAGTGGAGGGCCCTTCTAGCAGAAGTGGCGTAAGAAAGAAATCGCGCGGCTGGACCTTTACAAATAAATAAATAAATGTCTACGTTTTTACTGCCGTGGCTCTGAAAACAACAAAACGAGGACAGTTTGGTCAATACATAATTCATGAATACCGCTCAAGGAAATTGTGGGGAGGGGGTGGGGGTGGTGTGTTGTTTTTTTTCTCCCCACATTGAGTAAAGACTAAGTGAACATGTGTACGTGAGCGCGTGACGCCGGGCCCCTTATCTCAGAGAGGCGGGGCGCGCATGAAGCAGCAGCTCAGGCGAGCAGTGTCTGTCGAGAGCGGAGGCTTAAGATTGATCATCTTTGCTGTGGAACGCGGGCGTGGGTGCATTGGGAGTGGGGTGGTGGTGGTGATCGACAAGGTGTGGCTCTCCGTCGAGCGCATGCTGATGCGCTCCTTGGTCATCCTGCCGTGCAGTGTTACGCGGCTCGGCGAGCGATTCGTTAAATTCACTCCCGGCGACTTCTAGAGATGTTGGTCAGTTTATTTTGTGTGAACCGGCTCGTTGTTTTCAGCTCTGGGGAATGGGGGTGGGGTGGGGGTCGTGCGTCATGATGACAACGGGGGCGGGGGGGGGGTTGGGGGAGAGGCCTCGTTTTTGGGAGATAAAATGAAGTGCCCGTATTGGTGTTGTGGAGTAAACACGCTGTGCTGTGGCAGTGGCGTGGATCAATCTCCTCCTACATGCTGCCGTATTCTTTACCACGAGGCAGGGCCGTGCATAGAGGATGGGGGGGGGGGGGGTGCCGGCCCAGGGACGAATCTCAACCGCGTGGTCCCCCCGAGGCCTTCAAGATAAACAGGAATTTTTGAATTTGGTCAAATTCGCAACAACAACAACAACAGAAAACGCCCTCAATATTTCAAGAGCGTCAACGCACTGTGGTCAATTGCAAGACGGTGGTGGGTACTTCATAAATAACGTCACGGAGCAGATGGGTCTCGCAAGAGCCCCCCCTGTTAAGACGTTAATGTGACCTACTCTTCCACGCCGGGCAGAGGACGGACGCCTCGGAAGAGGTGTTAGTACACCACCCTCTGCACCTCCCCCACCCCCACCACCGTAGGGTGTAACACGGCTCAACGCGGATGGGTGAACGGAGCCGTTCAACTTTCCCGAGCCGAGGGATTGAATCCGCCGCCGGCAGCCTCCGTATCCGCGGGCGGGCCCAGCGTGCCGCGAACCGTGAGGGCGACGGGCGTGGCAGGCAGCCCGCGTCCGTATTAAACGTGTAATTAATTCAAACAAACCAAAAATGTCGAGCTCTAATCTTTCCGCGGATATTGCTTCTTTTATACAGCGGTTGAGCTCCGATAAGCATTTCATGAAGAAGCGTTTATCACGCTGTGTGCGCGTGGACCAAAAAAAAATCGAAAATAAATGATTTAATTTGAAATGTTTTCAGGGTAATGTTATATATTAACCGCTAAAGATAATAATAATAATACCGATAAGCATGCCGCTGCATAATTGACACTTGCGGTGTTTACAATTATACATTTTTGGAGGGGAGAGGGGGGAGGAGAGGGGTAAAAAAGATCCGCTGCGTCAAATCGCGTTGTGACGCATTAATGGGACGTAATTGACGTCGAGCGATGAAATCGTTTCCATTTAGGGTGGCAATTATGGTAATTATAAGAATGGTTTGTTCCGCATGTTAAAACGAGCTTGCGAAGTTACAATTTTTGCAAATTATTAGGCTCTTTGCTGAATTATTTTTCAGATCCCACTGGAGATGTCTTTTTTATATTCGGTGGCGAACGGTCACATTGGGACAGAAAAAAAGGAGGGGGGGCTTTCAAGTATTTTTTTCCTAAAATGAAATTTCTAGTTGATAAAAAAAAAATCTTGCGGATAAATCTAAAGACACATCTAGAGAGAGAGAAAAAGCGGAAGTAATAGCCCATCATATCGTGCTGCATAATATGAATCACCGTTTGTATCCGAAGGTATATCTGAAATATGTAAATCAATTATTGCGCACTGCCAAGCCACGTCTAATCTCGCGAAGATTATGTAGAAATAACATTGTGTGTTTACAGCAGCAGCAGCAGCAGGATCTGGCAGAGGTAGGTAGTGACGGTAGGGAGAGGGGCGGATAATCCCCCGCCCCCCCCCCCCCTCTCTAATTTTTTTCGTAAAAAAATAAAGCACAATTAAATCTGGACTTAAAGCTTTCGCGACTGCAGTAATGCATATCCTTTGGCTCTTTCGGTAAAGTCACGTAGATAGGTTCAAAGTAAATAACACGACAAACGGCGACGTTCACGATCGCAACACAAGCGATCGTCATCTGGAATGTTTTTGTTATTTTCTACCTATCTACGTGACTTTACCGAAAGACCCAAACGATATGAAAGCGCAATTAATCAATGGGCAATGCACGAAGGCTTTCCCGATACACGCAGCGGGGCGAGAGCGAGAAGCAGGCTATATGAAGGACAAAAGCTAATCATATCCTTACTCATTCTGTTTTAACATTTGTTTAAAGGTTAGTCTACTACGTTCACTTTGTTTAACCCCCCACCACCACCACCGCTCCCCCACCGAGCCCCACCTCCTCCACCCCCCAGAGGACCCAACGGTCAGCACACCGGACTTGCAACCCAGAGGTCATCGGTTCGACCTCCCGCACGGGAGATGAAACGACGGCGCAAAATTTCCCCGTTGCAAGGCCCACTCACGCGAGCCCACGATGCAAACCGCCGGCGACAATCGGGCGCGCTAGTCAAGGGCTAAATATGATTTAAAGCTTTCGTGACTGCAGGGATTTCATCTTCTTGGTTCTTTCGATAAAGTCTCCGCCTGAAGACGGCTGCTTGCGTTGTGGCCGAAACGTCGTGAGAATTATTTTATTATGTTTTATTTTTATTATTTTATTTTTTTCATTCTTACGTGACTTTACCCAAAGAACCAAGAAGAGCTAAATATGATCGCCCCGTTATTCAAAGCAACCTACAGTAAAGGGGCCATTAAAAGCCATCGCTGGTCCATTCTCTTCGGAATCACCTCCACCTGCAAGTATCCTGATAGCCCCCCCCCGCAGGGCTGTTGATGGCGTTCATTGATGTGCGAGGTGGACGAGGTGGACGAGGTGGATGAGGTGGACGAGTTGGACGAGGTGGACGAGGTGGACAAGGTGGACGAGGTGGGCGAGGTAGCGAGGTGGACGAGGTGGATGAGGTGGGCGAGATGGACTAAGTGGGCGAGGTGGACGAGGTGGACGAGGTGGACTAGGTGGCGAGGTGGACGAGGTGGGCGAGTTGGACGAGGTGGACGAGGTGGACAAGGTGGGCGAGGTAGACTAAGTGAACGAGGTGGACGAGGTGGGTGAGGTGGACGAGGTGGACGAGGTAGACAAGGTGGACGAGGTGGACGAGGTGGACGAGGTGGACGAGGTGTCTCAACGGTGCGAGCTCCGAGGGTGGCTCCAGCGAGACTCTGGGGTTCTCACGTCTCGTGGAGGGAGTTGACGGCGAGGTCACATGTGGGGACTCTGTCCAAGACGTCTGGCCCCGCAGTGACGTGAGCAAGCTATGACAGAGCCCAGCACCTTCACCAGACAAACCCCCCAAACCCCCCCCCTCCGCCCGTCTTTTGATTATATAAATTTGACACATCACGATCAGACGTTCGGAAATAACAAAACGAGCACTCTTCTTGGTTCTTTCGGTAAAGTCAGGTAGAATGTGACTTTACCGAAAGAACCAAGAAGATGAATCCCTGCAGTCACGAAAGCTTTAAATCTAAATTTAACCGCCACTACGGGGTGGGATTCCATAAAACTCTAAGATCTTTCAACAAACTCCGGGATATTCTACGTGACTTTACCGAAAGAACCAAGAAGATCAATCCATGCAGTCACGAAAACTTTAAATCGAAATTTAACCGCCACTACGGGGTGGGATTCCACAAAACTCTAAGATCTTTCAACAAACTCCGGGATATTCTACGTGACTTTACCGAAAGAACCAAGAAAATGAATCCCTGCAGTCACGAAAGCTTTTAATCGAAATTTTAAAACGAGCACTTTTCTTTGATGGTCTCAATCAAGGCGTAATTTTTCTACGCCGGGCACGGGCAACGGGCAATCGGTGAAGGGAAAGACGCTCCTCGGCAAGTTGCAGAGCGAGAGTTGAAGAGCAGCGAACTCAGCCAACCACTTCACAGCAGAGGTCGCAACCGGGTACCCGATACTCGTACCCTACACGATACCCGGCTACCCGTACCCGGCCGGGTACGGGTACCCGTTTGCGACCCTGTTGCGGCCGGGTACGGGTACGGGTAGGCCGTGAGTCACTGGTGAGTCACCGTTTGTCACTCATTTTCCAACGTCTTGTCTCTTCTCACAATTCAAGTTCCTCGAATCAACCCACCCGCGCCTGCAACATGGCTTCATCCCAGAGGTCGCAATCAGGTACCCGATACCCGTACCCTACCCGTACACGAGAAAAAGACAACGACCCCCCCCCCCCCCTATCCACACACCGCCATCCTCACAAGAGAATAGTAACGCAGGCTGGGAAACCACGAGTTTCTTACGAGACAATTCGTGAATAAATAATTACATGGTTTCACACGTAGTAAGGCTTTCGAGACCAATATGTATTCATAATAAAGGTGTTTGGGTTAGTTTGCCTAAGTGTAAATGTTGTGTCGTAACCCTCCACCACCCGACACAGCCAATTAGTAAGAGGATTTGTCACTTAAACAAAACGCCAATTAGTAACTACTTCAGCCCACCGGTGTATTGGAGAGTAAATCCACAACATTTACAATTTATACCTACGCGATCTAAACCAAAAACACTTTATTATGAACTAATTATGTGGTTTCCAGAGGGATTTTTTTTAGCAGCAGTGAGCATCAGTGACTAAAACGAAACTTTGAAAAAAATATTATTTATTTTACCAGGAACGGCCCCACTGACCTGCTCTATAGCTATTTTTAAATCCTTTATATTAAGTTCACTTGCTTGCTAGCTTGCGCGCTTACGACCGTGCAAATCTTTCGGTCGTTTTATAACCCACTTCCCGTGATCCAATCGAGCTGACATTTTGCACACAGACTCGTTGTGCGTGACAATTAATTTTCGTGAGAAATTTTTTCCAAAATTTTCAACATTTTAGGAAAAAATTTATTATATTTAATTACCAATTGCTTAATGGTGGCAGGCACTTATCTGACCCATAGGTGTCAGCCATCTCAAGCCAGAGGACGAGAGGACTCTAGCCGCCACGCATATAAAGGATTTATAGTGAAAAACTTTGTTTTTACGGGTTAATTTTTTCAGACGCGTATTTGGCGACCACGAATATATCGCCTCAACGGGAGCGGCTTATCGTCACGTCGAAAGTTATAGCAGTAGCCAAACACTCTGAACGCGTGACGTTGATTCTCAATATGGAGGGGGGAAAACCCGGAGGAGCCTGCGACAAATCCACGCGACCACGGGGAGAGAGACGCGCAGACTCCAAGCATACAGGCGTAGCGCTCGGGATCGAACCCACAAACATCCTGGTATACCAGGCGAGGTAGTTAACATCTCCTAGCCACCGCGTGACGATACGGTGCTGCACTGATGAGTTTTTTTTTTAGGAGGATAAAACCGGTCCGCTGTTCCCTATCGCTGTCTCAATGCTCTTATAAGTCGCTAAAAAAAATGTTTGGTGGCGATCTCAGACCTCACGCGTCGCTTGTACTTCTTCAAGAAACGCCGATGTATTTTGTTCCATAATGCACAAACAGCTGTGTGCTTTTGACTTATTTCTGTGCCCTCGATTAATGAATACTTGTTCATACAAAACCAGGACACGTCAAAAATAACTCCCCCCCCCTCCAACCCCCGCCAAAAAAAATGTAAATGTTCAACGTGCCAATTCCCGATAACAATGTCCCCAAGATGTGCCGCAGCAGCAGCAGCAGCCGCAGCAGTGAGAGACGCGCGTGTGTGTGCGTAGCAGATAAAATAAAAAGGCTGCATAATGCAACGAAGGGACCCCCCCCCCTCTCCTCGTTCCCCGACTGCCCCCCCCCGCACCGACTGCCCACACCCCCACACACCCACACACCCACGTCCCGAGGGGTGGCCTCTCTGGTGAGAATTCGCCCGGGTAAAGAAATCGTCAAATTACCATTTTTCGGTGACTCACTTAACCCACGCAGCTGGGTGCAACGTTGCGCGGTGACCAGTGACGGATTATCCCAGTAGCACCAGTACCTACAAATACTACGGGCCTCGCACTTTCAAGTGCCCCCCACTTTCAAAGGCCCCCCACTTTCAAGGGCCCCGCACATTCAAGGGCCCCGCACTTTCAAGGGCCCCGCGCTAAATGCATTCAAGCCACCAATTCCGGTTCGGTGATTCTGCACTTACTCTATTACTATAGTACTATACCGCCTTCAACTTTTACGAACGACCGGGTGTTTAAGGTGAGCGATTTGTCGTATTATCTGGCTGTATAGCGAATGAAAAAAATACAATGACTTTACTGTGCAAGTTAAAAATGTGTTTTAATATTTGCGTGTTTTTTTTTTATTAGGGCCCCTTTATAACATCATGCTACAGGCCCCGCGCACTTAGCTTAATCCGGCACTTGCAGTGACTTAGCCTGATCATCCGTAACGGTTTGTAGCCGGCTTAAGCCAACAACAACAAACATCGTAATGCCATTTGTAACGCGCACAATGTTTAACGAGAATGCATGGCCGTGACTCAGAGGCGCAGAGAGCCAACGTCATCAGTGTCGCTCGAAAACCAGGCGACAAGAAGAGGTGGGGGGGTCTTTAAGAAAGAGGTGGGGGGGGGGGCTTTAACAAAGAGGTGGTGGGGGTCTTTAAGAAAGAGGTGGGGAGCCTTTAAGAAAGAGGTGGGGGCCTTTAACAAAGAGGTGGGAGGGCCTTCAAGAAAGAGGTGGGGGCCTTTAACAAAGAGGTGGGGGGGCCTTCAAGAAAGAGGTGGGGGCCTTCAAGAAAGAGGTGGTGGGGGCCTTTAAGAAAGAGGTGGGGGACCTTCAAGAAAGAGGTGGGGGACCTTCAAGAAAGAGGTGGGGGGTCTTTAACAAAGAGGTGGGGGGCCTTTAAGCGTCTCTTAGGAGTCGGTGTAAGTGGGATGATGCGAGAGTGAATGGGGGGTGGCGTTCCAGACGACGGCGGCTGCCACGGAGAAACTTTGCCCAGCAGTGAGGAGGGGGAGGGTGGGGAGGAGGGTGGGGAGGAGGGGGAGGGTGGGGAGGGTGGGGAGGAGGGGGAGGGTGGGGGAGAAGGGGGAGGGTGGGGAGGGTGGGGAGGAGGGGGAGGGTGGGGAGGAGGGGGAGGGTGGGGAGGGTGGGGAGGAGGGTGGGGAGGAGGGGGAGGGTGGGGAGGGTGGGGAGGAGGGGGAGGGTGGGGGAGAAGGGGGAGGGTGGGGAGGGTGGGGAGGAGGGGGAGGGTGGGGAGGAGGGGGAGGGTGGGGAGGGTGGGGAGGAGGGTGGGGAGGAGGGGGAGGGTGGGGAGGGTGGGGAGGAGGGGGAGGGTGGGGGAGGAGGGGGAGGGTGGGGAGGGTGGAGAGGGTGGGGAGGAGGGGGAGGGTGGGGAGGGTGGGGAGGAGGGGGAGGGTGGGGAGGAGGGGGAGGGTGGGGAGGGTGGGGAGGAGGGGGAGGGTGGGGAGGAGGGGGAGGGTGGGGAGGACTGGAAGGGTGGGGAGGAGGGTGGGGAGGGTGGGGAGGACGGGGAGGGTGGGGAGGACTGGAAGGGTGGGGAGGAGGGGGAGGGTGGGGAGGGTGGGGAGGAGGGGGAGGAGGGGGAGGAGGGGGAGGGTGGGGAGGACTGGGAGGGTGGGGAGGAGGGGGAGGGTGGGGAGGGTGGGGAGGAGGGGGAGGAGGGGGAGGAGGGGGAGGGTGGGGAGGACTGGGAGGGTGGGGAGGAGGGGGAGGGTGGGGAGAAGGGGGAGGAGGGGGAGGGGTGGTGGGGGCCCTGCCTGTAGCTGGCGGTAATGGGGGTTGGGCGAGGACAACGGATCCCCACTCCGTCGCCAACGCGCGCACCTCGTAAAGGGGATTTAACAATGTGGGTCGCCGTGATGAGACGTGAATGGGGTGGGCGGTTGTTTTTGTTGCTCCACCCCCCCCTCCGCCCCCCCCCAGCTCTCCCCGGGCCCCCCCCCCAGCCCCCCCAGCCCCCCCTCTTTTCGAGTGTGTCACCAAATTCATCAAAAGATTCCGTGAGGACGCCTCGCGCTCTCCCCACCTCTTGTTGAGCGAGAAGCCATGGGAGCAGAGAGAGAGAGAGAAAGAGATGGAGAGAGAGAGACAGAGGGGGAGCATTTGCAAGTCCATTCTCATCGCTGTGTTTTTAAATCTCCCCTCTCTCTCCCTCCTCCTCCTCCTCTCCCCGGCGTGACACATCGAATGGCGTATCGGGCGAGACGGCTTCTGCGTTCATTTATTTTTCACTCGACGTTCCAGATCGCTGCTAGGCTGGTCGTGGCGCAGTTTGGTTTCAGTTTCATTGATTTCGTACAGCCCCGTGAGCCGGGTTAATGGGAGCGTCGTTGTGATTATCATTATTATAGATCGGTGCGCCTAACCATAATACTAATTGATTATTGTCGCCATATGAGTGCTGTAACCATGTGAGCTTGCTATAATGACGAGTCACATGCGTTGTGGGGGGGGGGCATCTGGTAACCTCACAGCAGCCCCCGCGAGCCACTGGTGACCCCAGCTCACCTTTGCTGCGTCCCCAGCATCATCAGCATCATCATCAGCATCATCATCATCGTGCTGCTGCTGCTGCCAAATGCCCGGTGGCGTTTCAAATGTGGCTACAGCCCTCGCACACCGATGATGATGATGATGTCTCATCGGCGAGAGTGCAACCCCCCACCCCTTCTCCTCCTCCCTCGCTGTGAAAATGAGTAAAGAACGCCGCCCTAATGCCACCTTCGCCGGGATTGTTTGCACGCAACTCCACAAACGCCACTCTGCGTGTGTGTGTGTGCGAGTGTGTGTGTGCGTGTGTGTGTGTGCGAGTGTGTGTGAGTGTGTGTGTAGATGAGTGTGTGTGTGTGTGCGAGTGTGTGTGTGCGTGTGTGTGTGTGCGAGTGTGTGTGAGTGTGTGTGTAGATGAGTGTGTGTGTGTGCGAGTGTGTAAGTGTGTGCGAGTGTGTGTGGGTGAGTGTGTGTGTGCGTGTGTGTGTGTGAGCGCGTGTGTACAAGTGTGTGTGTGTGCGAGTGTGTGTGTGCGTGTGTGTGTGTGTGAGTGTGTGTGTAGATGAGTGTGTGTGTGCAAGTGTGTGTGTGTGCGAGTGTGTGTGTGCGAGTGTGTGTGTGCGTGTGTGTGTGTGTGAGTGTGTGTAGATGAGTGTGTGTGTGCGAGTGTGTAAGTGTGTGCGAGTGTGTGTGGGTGAGTGTGTGTGTGCAAGTGTGTGTGTGTGCGAGTGTGCGTGTTTGTGTGCGCGTGAGTGTGTGTGCGTGTGTGCGAGTGTATGTGTGTGCGAGTGTGCGTGTGTGTGTGCGTGTGTGTGTGCGCGTGTGTGTGCGCGTGTGTGTGTGTGCGTGCGTGTGTGTGCGAGTGTGTGTGTGGGGGGAGCGGTGGAGTAGCGGTTAGCGCTACGCTGCGCTACGAACCTGGCGAACCGGGTTCGATTCCTAATCACGGCCAACACCGGTGACGATTATCTGAACCGGTCCTGTGTGTGTGCGTGTGTGTGCGAGTGTGTGTGTGTGCGTGTGCGTGCGTGTGTGTGCGAGTGTGTGTGTGGGGAGCGGTGGTGTAGCGGTTAGCGCTACGCTGCGCTACGAACCTGGCGAACCGGGTTCGATTCCCGATCACGGCCAACACTCAGTGGTGACGATTATCATAAACCGGTCCTGGGCCTTCCCTTGGTCGACTCGGCCTCAAATGAGTACCTGGGACAGTGTGCGGTAAACATCGCCACCGGGGGAGACAAAGGCGGCCGGGCGTGCTGCTGGCCACCCACCCCCTCGTGCGCCGTTTCGGCCTTCATACGTACTCACTACCAGCACTTGCCCCTTTCAGTCTGTGACGGCTATACGGGGGACCTGTGTCTTTGTGCGCTTGTGGTATCGTGAGCAATAGAATTTAGTCGAGATGGATGTGGCACGTTTTGCCAATTATTATATTCATCATCCACCCCCCGAAAGGAACATCTCGGGACTGTTGCGATCGAAATTAACCGAACCGTGCCAGGCACTCTGTCACTTTCATTTGTTTGGCTGTGGCAGGAGGTGCAGTGAGGCCGTCCCGACGCACGCAAACGCCGCACCCGTGAGACGCGGGCCGATGATTTGAATGCAGAGGAAATGCGGTGCTTTGCTGTAAGCCTAAAAAAAGATTCATAATCTCTACATATGAATGTGTGTCTCTGTATTTGATTGATACGGAGGACGTAGAGAAGTTAACAAGCACGAGGGTGACGAATATGCGACGGTGTCCCGGGAGTGGTGGAGGGGGACGGTGGGGGGGGGCGAAAGGGGGGAGGTGGGGGGGCGAGAGGGGGAGGTGGTGGGGGGGGGGCGAGAGGGGGAAGTGGGGGGGGGAGCGAGAGGGGGAGGTGGGGGGGCGAGAGGGGGGGAGATGGGGGGGGCGAGAAGGGGGGAGGTGGAGGGGCGAGGGGGGGGGAGGTGGGGGAGGGCGAGAGGGGGGAGGTGGGGGGCGAGAAGGGGGGAGGTGGAGGGGCGAGAAGGGGGGAGATGGGGGGGCGAGAGGGGGAGGTGGGGGGCGAGAGGGGGGGAGATGGGGGGGCGAGAGGGGGGAGGTGGGGGGCGAGAAGGGGGGAGGTGGAGGGGCGAGAAGGGGGGAGATGGGGGGGCGAGAGGGGGAGGTGGGGGGCGAGAGGGGGGGAGATGGGGGGGCGAGAAGGGGGGAGGTGGGGGGGCGAGAGGGGGGGAGGTGGGGGGGCGAGAGGGGGGGAGGTGGGGGGGCGAGAAGGGGGGAGGTGGGGGGGCGAGAAGGGGGGAGGTGGGGGGGCGAGAGGGGGGGAGGTGGGGGGGCGAGAGGGGGGGAGGTGGGGGGGCAAGAGGGGGGGAGGTGGGGGAGCGAGAGGGGGGGAGGTGGGGGGGCGAGAGGGGGGGAGGTGGGGGGGCGAGAGGGGGGGAGGTGGGGGGGCGAGGGGGGGGGGAGGTGGGGGGGCGAGAGGGGGGAGGCAGGTGGGGGGGGGCGAGAGGGGGGGCAGCAGCAGCAGCTTCTGGCTCGCCATCGAACACAGACGGTGCGCACCGCACCGTCGCGCGGCACTTCCAGACGCGCCTCCGCGGCCGTCTGGAACGTTCTTCCTTCCTATGCTGGACAGCCCGCCGGGAGTTATGGCACTTTTAAATCATCTACATCAGTGCCGAATTAAGCGAGTGCGGGGCCTGTAGAATATGTTATGAAGGGGCCATAAATACGAAATATTTAAACACAAATTTGTAATCTTGACTTAACGCTTTCTTGACTGCAGGAAAAAACTATTTATTTGAACCTATCTACGTGACTTTACCGAAAGACCCAAAGAATACAAATTTGTCACTTGCATAGTAAAGTAATTGTATTTAAAAATTTGTTATACAGCCAGATTGTACGACAAATCGCTCACCTTAAACACCCAAGTCGTTCATAAAAGTCGAAGGCGGTATAGTACTATAGTAATAGGGCAAGTGCAGAATCACTGAACCGGAATTGAGAGCTTGAAAGCATTTAGCGCGGGGCCCTTGAAAGTGCGGGGCCCCTTAGCTACTAAATATGTTACTACTAGTAGCTACTACATATGTAGTAGCTACTACTACATGTGTAGTAGCTACTACACATGTAGTAGTAGCTACTACACATGTAGCTACTGTTGCTACTACGATAATCCGGCACTGATCTACATTGACAACTCATTTTTGTTGGAACGACTTTTTTGCGTTTGGTTTGTTGTCCCTCCGCCCCACATCTCCGATTAGCGCGGTTGGCTACGTTCAACATAAACACCCGTGACACCTAAAGTTACTCACTGTGCACGCTGTTACAGGTGCGTTACTCGCTATACACGCTGTTACAGGTGCGTTACTCACTATACACGCTGTTACAGATGCGTTACTCGCTATACGCGCTGTTACAGGTGCGTTACTCGCTATACGCGCTGTTATATTTGTGATGAGCCCGGTGACCTGAGTTGGATTTTCCGGCCACGGCTAATGTAAGTGACATCTGGAACAGTCCTTATTACCCCCCCCTCCCCCCTCTCTAATTCTACCAACCAATCTGACGGGCGCGGTGAAGTATATCGCTGAACAGTCCCCACATATGCCTGGCAGATTGATGCATGTCAGTGTTCTCCACTCGTTTTCAGAGGGGGAAGTTGTTGGAGGGGGAGGTGTCACTTTCGCTGATAAGACATCATCAGTGTGCGGGGCCGCTGGGGTTTGACATCAGCACGATGATGATGGGGGGGGGGGGGTCACGATTTGTGTCTTGTCGGGGTGGGCGCACGTACAGGGGCCGCACGAAAGGCCTTGCAATGAAAACCACTGATTTATATTTGTTTTTAAAAAGAAAACGGCCGAACAGCTAAATAATTCGCGCGCGCGTGTGTGAGATTATCCATCTGCATCAAGCAATTAATACCGAACGAATTGCAAATTAATTGGTGCGGTGTTGGTGTTGAATTTATGGTGCCATAGTTGGTGGTGGTGGTTGTGGTGGCACGGCCGTCAGCACCACGTGTTGCGGATTGCGGGGGGCCCTGCTTCCATTTCCCGGCCACGAGCTTTGTACCCCCCCCCCCCACCACAACTACCCAGGGCTAGTAGCGTAACACATGGGATTTACTAGTGTATTGTATTACATTGCTCTGTTATCCTTTTGTACCTTTTCTTGTTTCGTTGCATGTAATGGCAGACATTCGGGATTAATAAAAGTACACCAATAACCACAATCATATGAACAGAAAAAAAAAATTTGGAGCAATATATTGGGAGGGGACATTTTGAGCATATTTGAATATTGGGGGGGGGGTGTGTCCCCCCCAATGTTGTATGTACGTGTTTCGTATGTATGTTTAGAATGTGTGTGTGTGTAGTTTATATTTTAGTTTTTTTTTTATCAGTTTACCATATGGTAGTCATTATATAGTTTAGTATATGCCCAGTTACTTAATGTTAATAGCTCAGCTTTTTGGAGAGTATATTGAGTGCATTGATTATATTGATGTAGTTTATATTTTTTTTCTTTCACATCGGTGTATTGTATGGTAGTAGGGTATTTGTAGTTCTTTAGAAACTCCTTCTTTGTCGCTGTCCACGTAATGCACGAGCTTGATACGCGGTGGTTTGGCTGCTGCAGCTCTTTACTGTTAAAATGTCCCTCCCTTTATTACTGCTAATCCTATTTCCCTCCCTTTATCACTGCTAATCCGACATAATATACGAGCATAATATGACTGTGAGACCCCCCACCACCTACACATTCCACAAGTAGTGACTAATCCCATATCTGCATTTGTCATCAACATGCTGAATTCCTCTGATATGTAAACTCCTTTGTCAAGGCTCTCTCTTCCGACCCAACTTAAAAATACGCAGCCAAGCTTAGCAGTGTTCATTAGGACGATGTCTTTCCGACAGCCCTGTTCTTCACCTGAGGACGGCTGCTTGCGTTGTGGCCGAAACGTCGTGAGAATTTTATTTTATTATGTTTTACTTTTATTATTTTATTATTTCCCTTCTACGTGACTTTACCGAAAGAACCAAGAAGATGAATCGGGATGCTGTTTACGACGGGTCCCATATACGACCCCGTCGTCGTGAAAGCGTGGACCGCCTCAGAGGAGGGAGTTGGTGAGATGAAATCGCCTCTCGGATGTATTTGTTGCATCCAGCAGTGAACCAAGCACGGTTCTTTGGTGACAAATGACCGTCGCTTGAATGACGTTAGGAAATAACTTGGGGTGGGGTGGGGGAGAAAATGCAGCGATTATTTTCGGGATAAATCTTAAGTAATTCACTTCAGGCGACTGCTCATTAGGTTACTAGATTTCCATACAGAAAGAATCCCCTTTGATGCTTAACGCTTTTGTGGCCAGATGTTGGATAATAAAAATAAATCACTTCTTTGTGGGTATTTTATACAAAAGGCCGACGAGATTATGTTATTAGTCGTGAATTATGGGGTTATTTTCTAATTCGGCCGATGAGGGCGTTTAAAATGGATCAAATAGCTTTATTTTTTTAAGCAATATACCGGTGGCGTTATACACTCTGTTATCATGTTTTTGAGATACGTCGAGTAAAACTTATCCTCATCCTCCGCACCCTGAACATCCGTCAATCCCTTTATCCGCAGGTCCACATCATCCATCATAGCCCACACCAATCTGCGGTTACTCCGTGGGTCCGTTCTTGTCTCTTCTCAACCTATCATCCCTCCCTATGCGGTCGATAAAATAGCTACCACGCTGTGGGGAAGTTTAACAGTGATTTATTTTTCTTTCCGAAAGATGGACTTGCCTCTGCCATAAGAATGTCGACTTTCCCCACTGGCTTAGGGCCATCAACAGGTGACGAGCACCCCAGCCTCAAATGCTCACTCGAGCAGGAATTCACGTTTATTTACGAGATAAAAAAAAATGACGAATATTACAGTGGTCAACACACTTTTTTCTGACAAGGTATTCCAACGGTTTTAAGGTAATGTTGGGGTGCTGATTCCAAATCTGGCATCAGTTTTTGTCTATCACATCAGGTTTTTGAGATATCAAATATTGCATTTTTAATAAAAACTGCAGAAGAAAAATATTAAATAAATGTGGATATCTACATATAATGATATTATAAACACACCATACTAAAAATACAGCACCATATTTTAACACTAAAGCAGTCACTGACTCGCAACAACTTGCAATCATAAATGACAGAGTTAATTTCGGGTAAAATCAATGAAAATGGGGTATGCCGATAGCATAAAAATTAGATGTGATAGAGAAAATCTGAGATCATATTTGGAATCAGCACCCTGAAATTAGTCTAAAACAGCTGCAAAAGTCCAGGCCAGAAAAAAAATGTGTTGACCAGTGTTATTTTTATTGAACCCATTGCAACAATTACAGCCGTGAGACGCGCGCACGTACAGCAAGAGTTATGAGGTCCGAGGATTGTTTATTTTCAATGTCTAATGGGTTTACAGGCCTCCTGGGACAGTGGCCGACGGTCTATAATCATGATGTGGAGAGGCAACCAAGGAACAGAATTGCGTCCATTCCAGAGTGTGATGGAATCAGAAGGTGTCGGCAGCTTGATTAATTAAATTCAGATTAATTTGAATCGATTGCTTCGGCACGCGTGTCGCCGTTCGGAAGCTGTCGTGAAGGGCGATTCAATTTCATGATAAACCCGTTGGCTTTCGAATGACTCTCGCCTTCTTCTCGATAGCCGATTGGATCTTGCGAACGCGGAGGGCTCCAACGTCTCACCGCGGAGTAGGAGATACAAGTATAACCCGTAAAAACAAAGTGTTTCACTATAAATCCTTTATATGCGTGGCGGCTAGAGTCCTCTCGTCCTCTGGCTTGAGATGGCTGCCACCTATGGGTCAGATGAGTTCATTGCACCATTACGCAATTGGTAATTAAATATAATATTTTTGTCCCAGCAACATAGCAAAGTACTGCTTCATCTACATAACAAAGGCTCAGTCCCATTCACAGCAGCTGCACCTTTACATCAGCCGCGCCTTAACAACTCTTGGAACCTCCCAGTTCAACCAGTCTACACAACAAAGGCTCATTCCTAGCAGTGGCTTCAGCCGCACCGACCTCACAATAATAATAATACAAAACTCCGATCCAGAGGCCTGCCTTGGCTCCTCCCACCCTCAACCAGTATATATACAAGGACGGTTTTAAATTTCGATTTAAAGCTTTCGTGACTGCAGGGATTCATCTTCTTGGTTCTTTCGGTAAAGTCACGTAGAAGGGAAATAATAAAATAATAAAAATAAAACATAATAAAATAATTCTCACGACGTTTCGGCCACAACGCAAGCAGCCGTCCTCAGGTGAAGACCAGGTGAGAATAATTTTTTTATGTTTTATTATTTTATTATTTCCCTTCTACGTGACTTTACCGAAAGAACCAAGAAGAAGGACGGGTTTCTTGGAATTTCTCTTACTTGATACAGCAATCGTGCTGTGACGGTTCCACCTGAAGATGGAAGCTTGTGTTGCCTCCGAAACGTCGTGATTTTTTTACTTTTATTAATTTAAATTTTTTTACCTACGTGACTTTACCTTAAAAACCTAAGAATAGGAGGAGGAGGGTTCTGCAAGAGTTAACAAGTGTCTCGTGAGCTGCACGGGAGACGTGAAGACGCGTCTATCTGTACGAATATCTATAGATTGAGCACCCTGCGTGAACGACTGCGATTGGTTGCAATAAATAATATATCGCAGGGGGTTGCTGTTGTTGTTTATTTCTAGAGAGGTCACGTTTCATTTGTTGTCCGACTCAGTGAAGTATATAAATAAACACAGGGGTGGAGCGGTGGCGCAGCGGTTAGCACACCCGTGCTATGCACGTGACTATGTTGAACCTTTTTCGCACCGTACGTCGCCGACCGTTGAAATCGGAGGTGAACGCCACGGCGAATACAAATCAAGCCGCTTCCGGAATTGTAATTCATTCACTACAACGTCAATAATCCTACAACTAACAATAGCTCACACCTGTTTACCATTGAGACTGAGAGTTCCCCCCACCCCTTTTCAATTTTCCCAAATCCACAACCACTCCGACCAACTTTCCCCTTCACTTTCTCTACCTCTCTCTCTCTCCACCAAGAGGGAGGTTGTTTGTTTATTTGACTGCCAAGTGCTGCCCGGGTCATCGCTCTAGAATGCTGCTCTTTAAAAATGCAGCATTCTCATCGAGGCCATCCAAATCAACTAATTCACTTTGACCAGGTGTGCGGTGTTGCACTTCAAGCAATGTGCACCCGTGGCGTTGTCAAACAAACACATACATCTCGTAGACTTCTCGATTATTGGTGGCACTGCGTTGGCAGTAGCGCGCGAGCACAAATAACAAACAACTCGTCACCACACCCATCAATTACACTGCGGCCTTAATCGCGTGGCTATGAAAAAGGTCCGATTACCTGAAACGTCGTCTCTTACGTCTTGATGAATATTGTCGAGTTGTTTTGTTGATGAGGCTCTTGTGTGTGGGGTGGGGGGGGAGTGGCTGCACCTGTTGGGTATATTTCCTGGCCACCAACCACCACACATCTTGTAAGGCATCAACGTCTTTGGCCACGGTGGCTACGAGATGTTAACTACCTGGCCTGGTACGCAAGAGGTCATGGGTTCGATCCTGATTCTTGACGCCTGCTGTATATTTGGAGTTTGCGTGTCGTGTCTCTCTCTCTCTCTTCCCGTGGTCGTGTAGATTTTTCTCCGGGTCCTCCGGTTTTCCCCTCCATATTTAGAATCAACATCACGCGTTCAGAGTAATTGGCTGCTCGAAATTTCCACACGATGATAATTGGCCACTTTGTTGATATATCATTTGTGGCCAGGTGGCATCTGAAAAAGAGCTACAACACACCTTACCTGGTAAAAGAAAAACATAGTTTGGTTAAATTTCGATTTAAAGCTTTCGTGACTGCAGGGATTCATCTTCTTGGTTCTATTTTTATTATTCTACGTGACTTTACCGAAAGAACCAAAAACATAGTTTGGTTTATCTTGATATTTATTTTTGCTGACTGAAGCCCTCCGATGACAATTACGGCCAAAGTCAAATCGCCTTGTCCTCACTACAATTCCATTCGTAGCCATTCGTTAAAGCCCCGTAGGCTGCCTGATTAGGAATTTATAATAAAAAATGTATACTTCATGCATTAGAACATTTTGATTACACCATTTGTATATTCTGCCCCCTCCCTCCCGTATTCCTGGTCGGCATTTGCAATTTAACTGCAATGATTTATTTAACGCGTTCTCGGCACGCGCTCAACAAGCGATGAATTATCAGGGCCCTTCCCTCTAGCGCGCGTGCGCAGGGCACTACCGCACAACATTATCGGGTCACCAAGAGCTGCGACGTTTAGTTTGGAGACTTTGGCCGCTATAAATGTCGACACGATCGGCCAGTTCGTTGACTTTGTCACTGCTGGCCAGAGCCGCTTCTGAAAAATAACGAAGAGCTCGGGGAGGCTTTACCCGGTGAAATAAAAAATATCTATCTTCTTGGTTCTTTCGGTAAAGTCACGTAGAAGGGAAATAATAAAATAATAAAAATTAAACAATAAAATAATTTACACGACGTTTCAGCCACAACGCAGGCAGCCGTCCTCTTTGCGTTGTGGCCGAAACGTCGTGAGAATTGTTTTATTGTGTTTTATTTTTATTATTTTATTATTTCCCTTCTACGTGACTTTACCGAAAGAACCAAGAAGATGAATCCCTGCAGTCACGAAAGCTTTAAATCGAAAAATATTTAGTTTTGTTTATCTTGATATTTTTCTTGTGATGTCAATTCACTGCTGGCTGAAGGGGATGGTTTCGCCATACCTCACCACGCTGGTCGGTGCAGGTTGGTGGAGGAGGAGGTGGTGGGGTGGGGTGGGGAGAGATTGGACCCGGTTTAGAGAATCACCCGCGGCTGCTCTTAGCCACGGGCCGGGAATTGAATTCGGGCTGTCGTTTGCGGAGGTGCACAACGCGCAGAACGTGACCCACCACGCCGTGGCAGGAATCACGTGAAATATAAATTCGGCTGCGTTATGAATCACAGTTGCAGTCTGTGCTATGGCCAGCCACAAATTGAGACAAAAGCACTTGCATTTTATTTAGATTTAAAGCGTCTGAATGAACACAGCGTCTTTCCAACAGACCTGTTCTTCACCTGAGGACGGCTGCTTGCGTTGTGGCCGAAACGTCGTGAGAATTATTTTAATATGTTTTATTTTTATTATTTTATTATTTCCATTCTACGTGACTTTACCGAAAGAACCAAGAAGACACTTGCATTTTTTAAAAGTTTTTAAACCGTCCATAAAAAAAAAAACATTCTCTCTTTTTTGAATCCAAAACCTGATGACGGAGACTTGTGTTGCCTCCGAAACGTCGTGATTTTTATTTTATTTTATTTTTTATTAATTTTGATGTTTTACCTACGTGACTTTACCGAAAAAACCTAAGAATATGAAACGTTTATATATCGCAAGTTCTCAAATGGTCTTCAGTATATTTTTTGCTTTTGCTCAGCGCGTGCCTCTGAAACGCTAAATGAAGGTTAGAGGGAGAGGGAAAAAATCAAAGCGCAGAATGATATAAGGCGTTGTAACTCCTTTTGAAATCGGATTCTATACAGAGTATGTTTTGAAGTTGACACACCATGGGGCGATCAAATAACATAAAGGTGGCATGATTACAAGGGGCACATTTATAATTCACGGAGTTTTTTTTTTTGTTTTAAATGGCTACATTCATTTTCACAGTAAGTCAAAAGTGATGTCGTGCAGAGGTCATCAACTCACACTTTATCGCGTTCAATGCGTTTTGATTTCCAGCAACGGTGGTGAGAGGTGAAAGTTTGAGCAAACGTTTTCCAATCCCAACTCACCTTCACACGCGGCGTAACAACCGGCCTCTGATCAAATTCACCCGGCATTCATCGGATTTCTCTCAGAAGCCAATCATAGCCGGAGCCTGGATAAGTGCCACACTTACACGGACGACTAACCACCATGCCGAATGATCCCAGTAGTACAAGCAGCTAAATATGTAGTAGCTATGAGACCTCCTTTACCAGTGGCAAAATATACCAGTTGAAAGGGTAAAACCCTATTACTATATTTTGCCACTGGTAAAGGAGGTCTCATAGTGTAAATGCTTACCCCGAGCTCTTAATACTCTGATAGTGCGCTGTCTTTGAGTTGTACGCCTTTTGGCGTCATCTGGTCCAACACCAATGGAGACTAGGCTCTAAGAAAAGCTGTCTCGGGTGTGGACCAATCAACTTCAAGGACAGTGCATATCATTATCATCATCGGAGTTGTTTCTTTTTGTTTGCATTTTGACTGCTTGTGTTGGGGTTATTGCAAACATGATGCCTTGTATAAAGGTGTCAGTTTTTGTACCAGTTGAAAGGGTAAAAACCTATTACTATGCAGCAGCTACACGTGCAGCAGCTACACGTGCCCCGCACTTTCAAGGGCCCCGCGCTAAATTCTTTCAAGCTCTCAATTCCGCTTCAGTGAATCTGCACTTGCTCTATTACTATAGTACTATACCGCCTTCAACTTTTATGAACGACTGGGTGTTTAAGGTTAGCGATTTGTCATACAATCCGGCTGTATAGCAAGTGAAAATATACAATTACTTTACTATGCAAGTTAAAAATGTGTGTGTTCATATAAGAGCTTATTTATTTATTTAGGGCCCCTTCATAACATCATGCTACAGGCCCCGCACTCGCTTACTCCGGCGCTGCTAACCACGTGGGCTGCCACGAGACCACGCTGTCAGCGACAAAGGCGGCGCAGCGGGGAGCAACAAAAACATCCGCCGTTGTGCTGTACTTCGATGCTGCCGTGCGGCTCCTTCACCTTGACCAGAGCGTTGACGCATGGTCCAATAATGATCTCCCATGGTCCAATAATGAAATAATGATCTCCCATGGCCCGCAAGTCGTGGGGAATCCATCGTCCAGCAGTGAATCGACAACAGGACCGTGCACAATGTTAGAGCATACATTGCATTGAATGTCCCTTTTCGTTGTGACTCATGCAGCCAGCTATGGCTGCATGAGTTTGGTGGTACGTGTTGTTCACGTCGTTTATTGTGAAAATTCGGTCACAGTTCCTATGATCACTGTTTCATTGATTTTATGGCTTTAATTGGTGATTTTCGAAAAGTTTTTTGGTTTGGCCATGTCTGTTTGTTGTAGTACAGAGTTAGACTGATGGCCTTAATCTAAGTTGTCTTGTGGTTGTTGTTGTTGTTTGACTTGCATCCCACTGGGATTTTTGCACACAGTGTTGGTGTACGGTGCTTTTTCTGCAATATTTTGCTGTCTTTTCTTGGATTTTCTGTTTGCACATAGTCACATAGTCACTTTAAGATGTTTTCTTGTTCATGTTTTTGTTTTTTGTTTGTTGCGGTTGCACCCGATTCAAGAGCCGAATGGCTCACAGGGCTACACCTAATAAATGAACTTGAACTTTAACTTGGATTAAGCTGATGAGGTTAAGCACAAGCCGTGCGGTCAGATTGGAAGAGTAGCCCAAATACCCTGTGACTCGAGGCCCAATCGCAGCAAGCAGTTGCAGGGCTGCACCTTTGCCCCCCCCCCCACCATGTCCCCAGTCGCTCCGCCCCCCCCCCCTCGTGTACCGCTCAGTTTCAACACTCATATCCAGCGTGTGTGTGTGTACGTAGGCCTTCAGAGGTGCTCGCTGATAAAACACTTGCCCCAACAGTCTGTTAAGGCTATACGTGGGGTCTTTGTCTTTGTGTGTGTACGTAGGGAGCGGTAGTGTAGCGGTTAGCGCGCTGCGCTACGAACCCGGGATAGACGGGGTCGATTCGTGCTCATAGCCAGCAAAACCAGTGACGGTGATCCTAACCGGTCCTGGGCCTCCTCCCCTAGGTCGACTCAGCCTCAAATGAATACCTGGTGCGGTGTGTCTTAAAAAAATCAGCATCGGGGAGACAAAGCGACCTGCCGATTGACCGACGTCAATTCGAACCCGTTGGACGACAGCTGGGGGTTGGATGGGAGGCGGTGGGGTTTAAAAAGAAAGAAAAAAACATAAAACAGAACAACCCGTAGCATTGTTGTAACGGTCAAGCCGGAAGGTGAAAATCAAGCGAGGTCTGGATCGAGCGAATTCGTGGTAATGGTTTTCACCCAGCTCAAGTGCTACTTCTCGAGGGGCAGGATAATTGCCTTTTCTCTACGCACATCCAAAAGCTTGGGCGCCGCTGTCCGGCTTATGGAGAATCTCATACGCGAGCGAGAATCTCTGCGGGATGTTGCAGCTTGTCAGGTTGGCGGAGAGAGATTGGGTTAGCAACAAGAAGCAGGATTGCTGTGGGGCCTTCTGTTGTGAGGCTTGGTGGGAGATTTCCACTTTTGTCCCCCCCCCCACGCCCGCCCACGGCCACTGTATTTGTTGTGTTTTATTATTCATACTGGAGGAATACGATAAGCTATGAATCTCTGTTTCACAGATGGCCATTCATTAGGGGCGGGTCAGAACAGTTACAACAACGAACAATACAAAGTGTAAGAAAGGTAAACAAATCACACCAAAACACATTTTTGTATTTTACCAGGTAAGGCCCACTGAGCAATATAGCTCTTTCCGATTGAAAGCTTTCGTGACTGCAGGGATTCATCTTCTTGGTTCTTTCGGTAAAGTCACGTAGAAGGGAAATAATAAAATAATAAAAATAAAACATAATAAAATAATTCTCACGACGTTTCGGCCACAACGCAAGCAGCCGTCCTCTTCACCTGA
The DNA here is from genome assembly GCF_965212315.1 of Lampetra planeri. Classification (NCBI taxonomy): domain Eukaryota; kingdom Metazoa; phylum Chordata; class Hyperoartia; order Petromyzontiformes; family Petromyzontidae; genus Lampetra; species Lampetra planeri. Next base: position 4,357,759 of record NC_136162.1, read on the forward strand.
GGAGGGCTGCTTGCGTTGTGGCCGAAACGTCGTGAGAATTATTTTATTATGTTTTATTTTTATTATTTTATTACTTCTCTTCTACGTGACTTTACCGAAAGAACCAAGAAGATATATAGCTCTTGTGCAGAAGCGACCTGGTCAAATTGACAGTTCAACGAAGTGGCTTATCACGTGTAAATGTATAGCAGCCAAATTCTGCAAACGCGTGACGTTGTTTCTGAATTTGGAGGAGAAAATCCGGAGAATCCGGAGAAAAATCCACGCTTCCATGGGGAGAGAGAGAGAGAGAGACAAAGATAAAGACAAAGATCCCCCGTATAGCCTTAACAGGCTGTAGGGGCAAGTGCTGTTAGCGCGCACCTGTGAAAGCCGGAACGGTCCACGAGGGGGTGGGTGGCCAGCACCACGCCCGAGACGCCTTTGTCTCCCCAGTGGCGATGTTTACACACCGCACTAGGTACTCATTTACGGCTGAGTCGACCTAGGGGAGGCCCAGGACCGGTTCAGATAATCGTCACTGGTGTTGGCCGTGAGCGGGAATCGAACCCGGGTCGGCAGGTTCATAGCGCAGCGCGCTAACCGACACACACACACGCACGCAAATTTCAAATATACAACAGGCATTGGTCAGGGTCGGGAACGAGTCCACGACTTCCTGTATACCAGGCGAGGGAGTTCACATCTCCTCGGCACCGTGGCGGCCCCACCTCTGAGCGGCCTTTTGTTACCATCCTCCTCTGCGTTCAATCGACACACGACTTTCACGCGTCTGTCACCCGGGCCTCGAGTGACACTCGATTCGTCTGTATCTGTGACAAATAATTGATGGTGCGCGTCACAAATTGCATTACTGCTGCGCGCTCGTGATAAACCAGGTTATAAGATTTTGATTTAAAGCTTTCGTGACTGCAGGGATTCATTTTCTTGGTTCTTTCCGTAAAATTACGTAGAAGGGAAATAATAAAATAATAAAAAAATAAGACAATAATTTCCCCAGCTGTCTCTTTTTCAGGTTATAAGAGTTGCGCGTTTCTAAATGTAATTTCTTACATAGGTAATGACTCCGGACTCGAACTTTAGAGGTTTCTTTTATTTCACGTAACGTAGCTTAGGACCCCGTCGTCGTGAGATAATGCCGACGTGGAGATCGTGTGACCGAGCAGACCGCGGTGACTTGAAGACAGTGACGATGGCCCGAGTCCCTCTCAACAGCCCCGAACATCCCTTCCTGCCCTTGCTTTTATCCTCGTGGATTCTCCAGGGAAATTTCCAAACCAAGACCCTCCAGACTTGCTGGCTCCTTGTCTTTGCATTCAGCCTCGCTGACACTCCGTCTTCACCTCGAGACTTACTGACACAGTCTTTACACATACGCACATTTTTAAATGTACGTATGTTAAAAATAGTATGTACGTATATATGTTGAACTTCTTTTGCACCGTACGTAGCCGACCGTGCTAATAGGAGGTGCGGGAGAAAGACAACTGACTACACACACAAAAACATCTCTAAAGAAATGAGTTTGTGAATCTAGACCATTTAAAAGTGCACAGCTTTCGGCTTTAAAAAAAAAATAATATCGGAAGGAAGAGAGCTTTCCAGACGGCCGCAGACGCGCATTTGAAAGCGCCGCGCGATGCGGTGACCGCCACCGTCTTTGTTCGATGGCTGAGCCAGAAGCCGCCGCCGCCGCCGCCGCCGCTGCCGCCGCTGCTGCTGTTGCTGCGAGGATGCCCGGAGTTGGCGTGATGATGGTGTATAGCTCCTTGACGAGGTCAGTGAATGATGATGATGATGATGATTATTCGGCACGCCCGCGGTGCGACAGGAGACCCGCAGCTCCCCCGTGAGACTATTGCCACCCAGACTTGCCTGCAACGGTGAACGGCAGCAAAACTGTCGGGTGGTGGCGGGTTTCAACGACACATTTTTATTTTTACGCGATCTAACCCAAAAACCTCGATTATGGATGAGCACAACTTTAGTGGTGCCCTTTTCTCAGTGGCATTGCGAATTCACAGGGCGTGCTCAAAAGAGACTCCAAACACATTAAGGGAGTTTAGGCTCTGAATTGTCAAAAGTAATCACCCGAAATAGATGAGCCCACGGTCCATTAAACAACGCAGTACTCCTCAGCGGGTTATGCTGCGAGCAGCCGATATGTGCCAACTTGATAATTGGTTTTTTACCCTTCTATCTGGCAACAAAACTGACACCTTTTTACAAGGAGTCATGTTTGCATAGACCACAATACCTGCAGTCATAATGCAAACAAAACACACAACTCTGATAATGTGCACTGTCAGAGTTGTGTTTTTTGTTTGCATTATGACCGCAGGTATTGTAGTCTATGCAAACATGACTCCTTGTAAAAAGGTGTCAGTTTTGTTGCCAGATAGAAGGGTAAAAAAACCAATTATCATATTTTTACTGGCAAATGAGGCTCCAATGATGTGCCAACTTGTTTAATGAAAAAAAGAGTCTTCCCCATATTTACGTACAATGTTTAATCTTAAAAGGGTTGTGTTATGGAAATAAATAAATCAATTGTGCTTCGCCACGATTGCTACAATTCTAAGTGGGATGTTGTTTATGTTACTGCCCAGAGCTATTTGGCTATAAAATAAGCAAAGAGAGAGTACATTGGCAGGGAGATAAAATAATTTTAATCTGCAGCTGCGTGGAAAACTCTAAAGGCTGCAGTAAATCTCTTTGCAAGTGATTATGGGAGCGATAGAAAAAAACACATCACCGAAGTCAAAACTACATTAAACATTTTAAACTTTAATGTCCTTGCAGTAATGTATTTTGGTCATTTAAAACAGAACAAATGATCATTTATTTTGCCATCTACCCCTGCGGTTGTTTATCCATTGCACAAAAGCTGATGGCGATGAAGCTAAATTAACTTTTTGTCAAATGTCTCTGGTTCGCGTGTCAAAATGTTACAATGCGATTTTGTTTTTCGCTCGATTAAGCCTCCAGACACGCTTTGGATTGCTCTGCAGAGGCGCGTCTCACCCGTGACATTCGGCTGGAGATACGCCGTTATGTTTACGGGGGCTTATGGGACACGCCCTCTTACTTAACAACAGCTGATTGAATATTGTGGAGAGCATTGGATGGCTCCATATCTCACGGAAGCACAGTTGTTGAGATATCGTGCAAACGAGATTCGTGGGGACAGTGTGTAGAGGTTCTGATATATATATATTTTTAAATGTTGTGTTCTCTACGCTAGACGTGTCTTCCTATCACTCGCGTGGGGTGTCTATGAATGGATCGCTCCCGTGTCTCGGTTCACATGTTTTCCTGGGAGGTGAAAATACATTTTAACAGATATTTTGGGACCTTTTTTGCCAGTATAAAAGTATGACTGTCTGTAGGCCAATTCACTTCAAAGACAATGCTTACATTGTGCTGGAAGGAACCTCCTGGTTACACCAGCCCACAGGGGATTATTGTGTCCGTCGTGCAGGGAGGGGCTGGGTGGGAAGGGAGGGGCTGGGTGGGGAGGGGAGGGTGGGGAGGGGCTAGGTGGGGAGGGTGGGGCTGGGTGGGGAGGGTGGGGAGGGGCTGGGTGGGGAGGGGAGGGGAGGGGCTGGGTGGGGAGGGTGGGGCTGAGTGGGAAGTGGGAGGGGTGGGGATGAGTGGGGAGGGGCTGGTCACCCTGTGGTGCCCTTATAAAACTCAACGTTTAACCCACTAACGCCGGCTTGTGCCCGCCCTCACAGTCGGGCATATTTGCGGAATACACCATGTTGTTTTGTTTGTGTTGCAATCGAAACGTCGTGAGAATTTGATTGTTTAATTTTTATTATTTTATTATTTCCCTTCTACGTGACTTTACCGAAAGAACCAAGATTAAGGTTATAAAAATTAAACATCATAAAATAATTATCACGACGTTTCGGCCACAACGCAAGCAGCCGTCCTCAGGTGAAGAACAGGTCTGTCGGAAAGACAGTATAAGCAAGGTAAGACAATCACACGCACACACATTTTTTTTATTTTACCAGTAAAGACCCGCTCAGCTAGTATCTGCTTTGTCGGAATCAACCTGGCCACAAATGATAACTCAACGAAGTGGCTTATCACGTGGATATTAATATCAGTCAAATACTCTAAACGCATGTTGGGTTCGAAATGTGGAGGGAAAAACCGGAGGACCCGGAGAAAAAAAATCCACGCGACCACGGAGAGAGAGAGAGACACGCAAACTCCAAATATACAGCAGCAGGCATCGTCAGGGTCGGGATCGAAAACCCAACCTCCATCATAGCAGGCGAGGAAGATGACATCTCACCGCAGTGGCGACCCTTAAATTAAAAGAGAAAGTACATGTAAGTACAAATTGTAAAAGTACAGCAGTTCCTAAGCTTGGACGAGGCAGTAAAACAACAGCAGAACAAACAGTCCCGGACCACACCGAGACAACACGCAGTCCCTCAATAAAAGTGCACATTCAAATGTAATTATCGCTCGCTACATGGGAAATGATCAAAAGTTTCACATCACATTTGAACAGATTGTAAGGGGCAGGGGGGGAGGGGGCGGTCAGACAGCAGTTCTCATCCGTGTGGAGGCTCAAGTCAGACGTTCACACCATCTAGAGGCGAGCTCACTCAACAGCAGAAGCCCCAACGCAACAATTAGCGATTTTTTTTTGTTCACCTTTCCTACACTTTGCACTCCTCCAATGTGTTAGTATCGTCCATAATACAGGGGTTTTTTTTTGGGGGGGGGGGGATTAAATCGCATACGTATATAAATGTGTCGTTAAACCCGCCATCACCTGACACGGCCAATTAGTAAGGTTCGTCACGTAAACAGAACGTGCTAATTCGTTACTAGTACAGCACTAGTGTATAGTGTAGTGTATAGTAGTGTAGTAGTGTATAGTAGTGTAGAGTATAGTGTAGTGTATAGTGTAGTGTATAGTAGTGTAGTGGTATAGTAGTGTATAGTGTAGTGTATAGTGTAATATACTAGTACAGCACGCCGGTGTGTTGGAGAGCCAAGCCACAACATTTACAATCCGAGTACGACGTTTTGCCAGGGGAGTCAGTTGTGAGTGCGAAGGGACTGGTGGCCACTGGAGGTAATGACAGGGGCATCAGTTGTGAGCGTGAAGGGACTTGTGGCCACGGGAGGTAATGACAGGGGAGTCAGCTGTGAGTGCGAAGGGACTGGTGGCTACGGGAGGTAATGACAGGGGTATCAGTTGTGAGTGCGAAGGGACTGGTGGCCACGGGAGGTAATGACAGGGGAGTCAGTTGTGAGTGTGAAGGGACTGGTGGCCACAGGAGGTAATGACAGGGGAGTCAGTTGTGAGTGTGAAGGGACTGGTGGCCACAGGAGGTAATGACAGGGGAGTCAGTTGTGAGTGTGAAGGGACTGGTGGCCACTGGAGGTAATGACAGGGGCATCAGTTGTGAGCGTGAAGGGACTTGTGGCTACCGGAGGTAATGACAGGGGCATCAGTTGTGAGTGTGAAGGGACTTGTGGCCACGGGAGGTAATGACAGGGGTATCGGTTGTGAGTGTGCAGGGACTTGTGGCTGTGGGAGGTAATGACAGGGGAGTCAGCTGTGAGTGCGAAGGGACTGGTGGCTGTGGGAGGTAATGACAGGGGAGTCAGCTGTGAGTGCGAAGGGACTGGTGGCCACGTGAGATAATGACAGGGGAGTCAGCTGTGAGTGCGAAGGGACTGGTGGCCACGTGAGATAATGACAGGGGAGTCAGTTGTGAGTGCGAAGGGACTGGTGGCTACGGGAGGTAATGACAGGGGAGTCCGCTGTGAGTGCGAAGGGACTGGTGGCTACGGGAATGTTCCAGAAGGGAGCGTGGTCAGGTGACGGAAGAGGACGGTGGAGTCTGCCGGTGGAGCGAGCGTCAAGTGTCAGCCAGAATGATCGAGAAGGGGGGCGTGGCCTCATGTTGGTCTATAAGGGGGAGATGCGCGGGAGACTCAGGGCTGTTGCGGTGGGGGTCTCCGCCTGGTATCAAGTGAACGTGTCTTCAATTAAGGGCCATCTCAAGACAAGTGTGTCGAGTCGTCACTACACTTGTGACGCTGCGTCGCCGAGAGAGAGGACGACTCGAAGGCACCAGGAGGAGGAACCACGGACGAGTGGGGAGCAACAGCAGCAGCAGCCACGCGGTGAGGAGCCGGCGCTAACCAACAACAATTGCCCAAGCTCTGTGGACCTCTATACTGTGTTCAATCTTAATTTTGTGTTCAACAAATTTTGTGTTCAACAAAATTAAGATTGTGTTCAACATATTTTCAGCCTTTTGAATTCGTGACTGCAGGGATTCATATTCTTGGTTCTTTCGGTAAAGTCACGTAGAAGGGAAAAAATAAAATATTAATAAAAAAATTCTCATGACGTTTCGACTGCAACACAAGCAATCATCATCAGGTGTGAAATCCACAGCAAGAAATTTTGAAAAATGTGGCGGTTTTTGTATTGCAGTCGAAACGTCGTGAGAATTTTTTTTGTTTTGTTTTATATTTGTATTATTTTATTATTTCCCTTCTACGTGACTTTACCGAAAGAACCAAGAATATATATTTTCAGCCATTTCACGGGTTTCTAAATGTGGGGGGAGGGGATGGGAATCGGAGCAGCTGGAGTGAAACAACAAAAAATACCCAACGTGTGAGAGGGTGCAACGCTCGATCCCAATACGAACGGCACCGCTGGAGTCCCCCATTTTGCCGTACCGCCTCCTCGACTCCCACGGGACGGGAGTTTCACAACATCTGCGTGCGTGATCCACCAACCCTCTCTGCCTCCGCGGTGTTGGATGACAGGCATGCACAAGGACATCTATCTCAAAAATGCGGATGATCCTGGAAAAACCTGGACAGGTGGTAACCCTAACCAGGACCCGTGTCAACCCATGCAATGCCACAACCTGGACCGATGCGTCAAAATGTAATGTATCTAATCAAATGAAACAAGATTAACTTTTCAATATTACCCAAAGCCTGCTGAAGAATGCACGCGCTTATTGTGTTCATTGTGGATATACTCTGTTGAAAGTGATTTTGGGCTTCACAATCTTCACGAATGGATTCCACCTATAACGTTTAGGCAACGCAGCAGCATCCGTGGAACAGGCCAAGTGAGCTATGTAGCTCTTTTTCAGAAGCGACCTGGCCACAAAAGATAGCTCAACGAAGTGGCTTGTCATGTTGACATTCATAGCAGACAAAAACTCTAAACGCGCGTTTATAAATGTGGAGGGACAACCCGGAGGACCCGGAGAAAAATCCACACGACCACAGAGAGAGAGAGATTCGCAAACTCCAAATATACAGCAGCAGGCGTTAGGGTCGGGATCGAACCCACGACCTCCTGTATACCAGGCGAGGTAGTTAACATCTCCTAGCCACCGTGATGATGATGAGAGAGAGAGACACGCAAACTCCAAATATACAGCAGCAGGCGTCAGGGTCGGGATCGAACCCACGACCTCCTGTATACTAGGCGAGGTAGTTAACATCTCCTAGCCACCGTGATGATGATGCGAGAGAGAGAGATGCGCAAACTCCAAATACACAGCAGCAGGCGTCAGGGTCGGGATCGAACCCACGACCTCCTGTATACCAGGCGAGGTAGTTAACATCTCCTAGCCACCGTGATGATGATGAGAGAGAGAGAGATGCGCAAACTCCAAATACACAGCAGCAGGCGTCAGGGTCGGGATCGAACCCACGACCTCCTGCATACCAGGCGAGGTAGTTAACACCGTGGCGCCAAACTCGGACACGCCCGCGGAATTAGCCGTATTCCCCAGAGCTGCCGCCAAGACTCCCTTCAATGGCTCTGGCCTGGCTCTGACGTTGTGTGAAGTTAGTGCACGTGGCAGTAAAAAAAATGTCTACGCGTGACGCGGTTTCTCACCTGAGGTTTCACAAATGGAGGCTTCTGAGTGAAACAAAAAAAATGTCTCTCCCGTGATTGATGTGCCAATTTATTTTTACATGGAGGGGGGTGGGGCAGGGAAATGGAATGGTTCTTTTTTCACTCCTGTCTCAGTCAGCGGGTCACATGTCAACAATGGCCAATCATCTTTTTCTTAAATTTTAGAGCCACGGTTGCTACTCGCAGGCCCAATGACCCAAATCGCCCCCCCCCCCCCCGCCTTAAGCGACCTGCAACGAACAGGGCTGGGTAGAAGCTGTAACAGATAAGAGGTAATGCATGCTATTGAATTAGGTTTTTATTGAATTGTAAGAACATGGCAGAAATGAGTTCATGGGAGGGAATGCCCCCAATGTGGAGGAGCGGAGCGAGGAATGCAGCGGAAAGTTTGCAGATGTTCGTGGTTCGAATCCGGCGGGCCGCCCTGGTTATTGCTGCGTTGTGTATTAACCATGACAAATACGAGCCTTCAGTTTTTTTTCTCTCTACATCTTTCTCTCTCACGGCGAATGTTAAAGATCCCCTGACATCATTCACAACGAGTAGGCCATCGCGTGCGAGCGGCGTGGTCCGAATTTTTCCAAAATCCCCCCCCCCCCCCAAATAAAATCCTGCAAATGACTCAACTGCGAGAACGCATTGCTGCACCGGAGCGCCACTGTGAAACTACAGTAGACTATGGCGCGCGCAAATAGCAAAGGTACTAAAATAACGAAATTGTTACAGGCGGAGGAATCAATGAGTGAAGCTCATGGGAACTGTATTGATGGCAGGAGCGACGCGAGTGGATCAATTCAGGATTGACCGGCTGATGCTCAGATATATTTATATTTAGCTTTGGCCTGCAGTGGAGGGACAGGCAAAGAGTGGACAGGAAGAGCAGTGTACACGATAAAATATGAACGCAAACAATCCCATTACCAAAATAATGAATCTTTAAAAATGTAGGAATTTTTTTTTTTATGTGTGTTACATGGAAGTCCAAATCGTAAAAAAAATGTATATTGTCATTGTCTAAATTTGTAGAGGCTTTGGCATCGTTGGAAATGAAACGGAAAGGACATTGTAAAAGCCGCCAAGGGTGAACTGCTGCGGTACTCGAACCTGAACGTATCATAGTTTTATCTACAGTATTCAGACATTGATGAAATATTAATGGTAGGAACCTCTTGGTTACACCAGCCCACAGGGGATTATTGTGTCCGTCTGTCCGTCGTGCAGGGAGGGGCTGGGTGGGGAGGGAGGGGCTGGGTGGGGAGGGTGGGGAGGGCCTGGGTAGGGCTGGGTGGGGAGGGGAGGCTGGGTGGGGAGGGTGGGGAGGGGCTGGGTGGGGAGGGTTGGGAGGGGCTGGGTGGGGGGTGGAGCTGGGTGGGGGGTGGGAGGGGTGGGGCTGGGTGGGGAGGGGCTGGTCACCCCGTGGTGCCGCAGCGCTTGTACCAGGCTAGGTGCACACACACCGCCCCTGTTAGTGACGCCAAACCAAGCTTCTTTTACATCCATTTTTTTTATTCAAAAAAGAAAAGTTTTTTGTTCATCGGAGCAAATCTGTTCTGGTTTCTTTCTTTCTCTCTGCTTTTGCGATGTAAAGGAATTCCCCTGGGCACCGCAATGGGAAGAGAGCGGCAAAGCCGGCACCCAGCAGAGGCGCACGAAACGAGCGAATCTTTATTCAGAAGGTACCAGCGTGTGACCGGGAAGCAACCGGAGACAATTATCCCTGACGAGTGCCACAAACTCTGGCCAAAAGACTCGTTATTTTAGCCCATTTTGTATGTATATATACACATCAATGTAAATTTCCGTAGCTGAAAATTTAATTTTTCACCGTTCAAATGCACGTTGCGTGAAAGTGGAACATTTGATTAGTCGCGTAACTCTAGATCGGAGGATGGGGGGGGGTGGGGAGCTCCTCCACGTGCGTCCCACGTGATGCGTCTGGCTCGTTCCTGTGAAGGCTCCCCTGGAGCGAGACGCTGGGATGGTTGGGGGTTTACACCATTGGAACCTCATTTGCCAGTAAAAATATGATAATTGTTTTTTTACCCTTCTATCTGGCAACAAAACTGACACCTTTTTTTACAAGGAGTCATGTTTACATAGACCACAATACCTGCAGTCATAATACAAACAAAAAACACAACTCTGATAATGCATGCACTGTCCTTGAAGTTGATTGGTCCACACCCGAGACAGCTTTCCTTAGAGCCTAGTCTCACATGGGTTGGACCAGATGACATTATTAGAGTTATGTTTTTTGTTTGCATTATGACTACAGGTATTGTGGTCTATGTAAACATGACTCCTTGTAAAAAAAAGGTGTCAGTTTTGTTGCCAGATAGAAGGGTAAAAAACAATTATCATGGTTGGGGGTTTTCACCGTTTGCAATTCCAATGAATGTTGAAGCCTCCTGCTGGTCACGATGAGAGGGCTTCAGCCGAGAGAGAGAGATAGGTGCTACGTGTTTTTCTATTCCTCCCTCCATGGAAGGAGCCCAGACTACTGTTGTTTTCTACTGCCTTTCACAACAAAAAACGAGGAATCACCCCACCCACACCCCCCCCCCCCCCCCCCGTGAGGAGCTCACATCCGGCTCCAATTCCGAAATGTCTCACCGCATAATGGAGCCTCAACAAGACTAAAGAGAGAGTGAGTCTCGGCAGAAGCAACTCTCTCGTGAAATCATGGTGAGGGGAGGGGGGCTGCTTCTGCGCAACCGAACGATGTGTGCTTGTAGGGAGAAGCAAACCACGCGGACCATCTTCTTGGTTCTTTCGGTAAAGTCACGTAGAAGGGAAATAATAAAGTAATAAAAATAAAACATACTAAAATAAAATTCTCACGACGTTTCGGCCACAACGCAAGCAGCCGTCCTCAGGTGAAGAACAGGTCTGTCGGAAAGACAGCGTCTGAATGGGCACCACCAGGCTTGGCAGCGTACATTTAAGCTGGGTTGGAGGGGGAAGAGCGCCTTGACAAAACTATTTGCATATCAAGAGGAATTCTGCATATTTATGGGAAATGCAGATATGGGATTAGTCACTACTTGTGGAATGCGTAGGAGGTGGGGGGGGGTTCAAAGTCATATTACGCCCATGCATTATGCAATATGCAGGATTAGCAGCATCAAAGGGAGGGAGTAGGGTTAGCAGTAATAGAGGGAAGGAATTTTAATAGTAAGGAGCTGCAGCAGCTCAACCACCTCGTAAATAAACCATCTCCTGGGGTGCCCTACAGCGCCCACGATGCCACTCCTCAAGATTGGGCAATGCCAATACCAGAAGCGGTGGCCTTTGCAGAATATTGGGGAGAAAGACCGTGAGAGGTTGGACAGGAGACACGACGAAGGCGACTGCCTTTCCCAAGCTTCGGAATTGATGTGTAATGCAATTCGACACGACCACTTTATTCATTGAATGGGCGCCACGGTGCTGTGATGTTAACTTCCTCGCCTGGTATACAGGAGGTCGGTGGTTCGATCCCGACCCTGACGCCTGCTGCTGCTGTATATTTGGAGTTTGTGGTTTCACGCGTTTCGAGTATTTGCGCTGCGTTGAGCTGTATCATTTGTAATAGCCAGGTCGCTTTTGAAAAAAAGCTATATAGCTCAGTGGGCCTTACCTGCTAAAATAAAAAATGTAGATTTATAATACTCGTTCTCTGCAATGTTGATGTTTTGTCTGTTGTTGTTGTTGTTTGTGTTGCTGCTGCACTAACGCAGCCTCACGGATCTCCCGTGTCAATTATCCAGGAATCTTGCGCAACGGGATAATCCGTGTAACAAATTAAATCAATTCAAACTATTTCGGGGAAGCCCAATGGGTGCAAGTACATGAGTGCAAGATGTGTGGCCATCAGTCTGACTTACTTCGTGAGCTTTCAAAAATGGTAAATTAAATTGCCAAGGGTGAACTGATGCAGTACTCGAACCTTAACGTATCATGTTTTATGTACAGTATTCAGACATTGATGAAATATTAAATAGCATACATAAAGCGGTCGTGAGACGCCCTTATTAATGTCGAGTGAGCGATATAATAATTAATTTAAATTTAAACGTAACGTGAAATTCCATTTTATGTGTTATTACTTTAAGTTTGCGTTTGTGTACAGCTCTTCTTTGTCAATCCACTGCTTCATGAGAGACTAACTGTTTAACGTATGGATCTGGCTTTTTCTTGGAAAGGACCGTGTTCGCAAACACAAGGCAGATCTGAAACACGGTAGGACCAATAACTCAGCCGTGGCTGATCATTATTTTAACGCTGTGGGCTCACACGAAATTGATTTTGCCAAGACGAAGATACTCTGCAAACCCACTGGCTATCAGCAAAGATTCGTTCATGAAGCCATCCAGATATATAAACACAGACACAATTTCAACCGAGAAGATGGGTACAAACTGAGCAATCATTGGAAGGACGTTATTAACCATCTTAGGTCATAACTGGCTGTGTTGTTCCCTAGCTACCTCCCTATGTGAGCAGTTATTTTCGACTCTCTGAGTTACATTCACTCACACAGCCACCGTTAGCTGTGTTCGTAAATGGCGGCTTGCCATCCTTTTCCACCTCCATGTGGCGATGGCTCTTGCCGAGCTCTCTCCGAGCTTACATTTACAATCAAATCTCTTACATTGACATGCTAATCTCTCACAATACAATGGCCACCCCCACAGCTTCGTTTGTCAAGATTAACCCGATCTTACATTGACATGCAAATTTCATCTCTAGCCCCGCCCACTGACCCTTGGGCTACACCCATCTCAAATCTTTATAACTTCCTGCCTTAGCAGCTCTCCCGCTATAGTTTTCACCTGATGACGATTGCGTGTGTTGCGATCGAAACGTCGTAATATTGTTATTATTATTTTTTAATTTTTTTTATTTCTCTATCTACGTGGCTTTACCGAAAGACTCAAAGAATATGAATGCTATACTTATTACTGCTCCAAATTGTGATAAAACCAAAGGAATATTCTTTTTTCAACGCCACTCAAGTGAAAATCGTTGCCTTGACTGCCGACAAGGCAATTAACTGTAAATGTAAGACGGCAGTTAGAAACAATTTATATATTACCGAGACACAAAAAAAAACTTCCCCCGCTGAAATCATGCTCAGATAATATGTTACGGTGATTACGAATTAGCCGTTTCCTGCACGGGGCGAAGGCATTACGCGCCAATATGCTGGCAAAAAAAACGATGATGATTTCCGTGAGTCACCACCGCCGTGTTATTCCACACACCAGGTGCGAGGCAGAGTGCCTGGTGCGATTTTAACGACGCGACAACCACATTCGGGATGTTTCGGTAATTATGGCCCTTCTCTCGTTTTGTCGCGGCCGTCACTAATTAGCAAATAATTTCGTCAAAATATTTAATGCAATAAAATAGATACGGGATTTTTTTTTTTCACACCGCAATTTGTTCGGGTTAAACAGAAATATGTGCGTTGATTATGTTGGCGCTTTCCAGAAGTTCAACATATATACATTGCTGGCGAGATGATAACTACCTCGCCTGGTATACAGGAGGTCACGGTTTCGATTCCGACCCTGACGCCTCTGCTGTATATTTGGAATTCGCACGTTCTCCCCGTGGTCGTGTTGATTTTTGTCCGAAATCTTTCGGTTTTCTCGTCCACATTTAAAAGCACGCGTTTGGAGTATTTGGCTGCTATTAATATCCACGTGGTAAGCCACTTTGTTGAGCTATCATTTGCGACCAGGTCGCTTCTGCAAAAGAGCTGTACAGCTGAGTGGGACTTACCTAGTAAAATAAAAAAAAAATAGTAGCAATGTACTTGAAATGGAAATTGGCAGGCGCGTGTAAGTCTACAGGGTTTGGTGGTACATGTTGTTTGCGTCGTTTATTGTGAAATTTCGGTTACGGTTCCTATGATCACTGTTACATTGCTTATGGCTTTATTTTGGTGATTTTGAAAAGTTTCTTTGGTTTGGCCATGTCTGTTTGTTGTAGTACGGAGTGAGAATGATGGCTTTAATCTAAGTTGTCTTGTGGTTGTTGTTGTTGTTGTTTGACTTGCATCCCACTGGGATTTTTGCACACAGTGTTGGTGTACGGTGCCTTTTCTGCAATATGTTGCTGTTTTTTCTTGGATTTTCTGTTTGCACATAGTCACATATTCACTTTAAGACGTTTTCTTGTTCATGTTTTTGTTTTTTGTTTGTTGCGGTTACACCCGATTCAAGAGCCGGCTCACAGGGCTATACCAAATTAATACATAATAATAATAATAAATGAAACTTTTCTTTGGGAAACACCAAATTCCACAATAAAACTGTGCAAAGATCCAACGCTGAAGATCCCCGCGGTTTTACCTTCAACGAAGGTCATGGTCCACCCTAAACTTCATCCGCACAAACTGTGGCAGATGCGGATACCTGGTGCACAAATGGAAAATTAAAAACTCCCCGGCAGTCGTCGTGGTCGTCCAGAACAGAGACCATACAACGTGGAACGACGCAATGCCCCGATCCACCAATACGAATGTGGAGACATCACGACGACGATGACGATACACTACTCCGCGACTCCTGACGCGCTTACCTGGGCTCCACCACCTGAACGTGAAATCGCAGTCTTTGCTGTGCACCTGCATCAGCGGGCGTACGAAGGAAGGAGATAAGTATAACCCGTAAAAACAAAGTTTTTCACTATAAATCCTTTATATGCGTGGCGGCTAGAGTCCTCTCGTCCTCTGGCTTGAGATGGCTGCCACCTATGGGTCAGATGATTGCATTGCACCATTAAGCAATTGGTAATTAAATATTATATTTTTGTCCTAAAAAGTAGAAAACTTTGGAAAAAAAATTTCACGAAAATTAATTGTCACGCACAACGAGTCTGTGTGGAAAATGTCAGCTCGATTGGATCACGGGAAGTGGGTTAAAAAACGACCGAAAGATTTGCACGGTCCTAAGCAAGCAAGCGAACTTAATATAAAGGATTTTAAAAAGAAACAGCAGTAGCCATGGAGTCAACATTGGGGGGGACCAAATCTTCCAGAAAAAAATCTAAATTTGAAAACTAATTTCCTGCCTAAAATAAAAAAAAATTCATTAACACATAGGATTGACTTTTTATTTATTTTTAACAATAATGTCTAATAGTGTACTGTATTACATTGCTCTGATTTTCTTTTTTACCTTTTCTTGTTTCATTGTATATAATGGCAAAGATTAGGGATTTATAACGTACACCAATAACCACAATCATATAAACAGAAATATTTTTAAAGCAATATATTGGGGAAGGGGACATTTTGAGCATATTTTAATATTTGATATATTATAACTAGCTTGACTACCCGGCTTCGCTTGGGACTTGGATTCACCACGCCGGCCGCCTTTGTCTCCCCAGTGGCAATGTTCACACACCACACCAGTTAATTGTTTATATATGATAATTGCGGCCTTGAGAAGAAGAACATCACCACCACCACCGCTGTCGCCTTAAAAGGTAGAATAGGTGGCACTCCACGCCGCTGTTCTGCATAATCTCGGAGGCAATAGCCACTCGTTGAGAAGTGTGAAGCCCAAAATCACTTTCAGCAGAGTACAGCCACAGTGATACAATATTACCGCTATTCTTTGGGTCTTTCGGTAAAGTCATGTAGATAGGTACAAATACAAATATATATAAATAAAAGGGGGCTAAACGGGCGCGGCACCGGCTAGAGAAGAGATGGAGTGATGTGGTACAGGAGGATGTGGAGCTGAGTGGACTTGTCGATGATTGGTACCAGCGGTGTCAAGATCGGCCTCTGTGGAGGAGGCTCGTGAAGGACGCTACTGGCCAGTTGGAGGCAGTCGCCCTCCAACAACAACGGAGGGCGGAGGAGCGACGCTCACAACAACGAACGGAGCGCCGGGTGGCTAAAGCACAGCAAGATGGCACAGTAAGAGGCACAGGTGGTGCATCAGCCAGTCATCTCAGTCAGTCGACCCGTGGCACCTGCTGGGTCTGCCCCGTGACCTCCTGCCAGCGGGCGTTCGACACTTCACGTGGCCTCAAAGTGCACATGGCCTGGCACAAGCGTCGAGGTGACGTCACCGCCACTTAGTGGCGAATGGTGGTTGTTGTTGTTGTGTGTACGTGTGTGTACATGTGTGTGTGTGTGCATGTGTGTGTGTGTAGGGGGCGGTAGTGAAGCGGTAAGCGCGCCGCGCTATGAACCCGGCGACCCGTGCTCGATTACCGCTCACGGCCAACACCACCAGTGACGATTGTCTGAACCGGTACTGGGCCTCCCGTAGGTCGACTCAGCCTCAAGTGAGTACCTGGTGGCAGTGTCTAAACATCGCCACTGGGGAGACAAAGGCGGCCGGGCGTGGTGCTGGCCACCCACCCCCTCGTGTGCTGTGCCGGCCTTCACAGGTGCACGCTAACAGGTAACAGCACTTGCCCCAACAGTCTGTTAATGCTATAAGGGGGATCTTTATATTTGTGTACGTGTGTACGTGTATGTGGGGTATTGTAGCAGTCAGCGCGCTGTGCTATGGGGCCGTCCATAAATGACGTCACGCGATTTTGGACGATTTTTGACCCCCCCCCCCCCTTGTCACACGGCGTCACAAAAAGTCAGACCCCCCTCAAATATGACATCACAAAGCTCTGCCTCCCCCCCCCCAAAATAAAACATGCTTCAAATAGCTTTAAACTATTGTCATTGTAGTGCGTATTTAACGTGAGAAAATATTTATTAAAAAGTCTATTTAATTAAGTAGAACGTGTTGTCTATATTTATTTAAAGTTGCGCATTTTGATGTGACGTCACATTTCTCAAACCCCCCCCCGCTCGTCACACATCGTCACAAATATCTGACCCCTCCCCCCTAGGTGCGTGACGTAATTTATGGACGGCCCTTAACATCACCATTGGAGAGACAAAGGCGGGCGGGCGTGGTGAATCGTTCCGGCCTTCACTATAGCGCGGTACTCAAAGCACTTGCCCCAACAGCCTGTGCAGGCTACACGTGGGCTCTTTGGCTTTGGCGTGATTCTGCGATGAACTGGTTGTCCTTTCAGCTGCCCACTATTTTCTACCAACATACCACGGCGGAGACACCCAACTAAGCTTGCGCCGGGGGCGCCTGGCGGGACAGACGTTCATGACGCCTTCGAGCCAAAAGCCCCCATTTGGTGGAGCCGTAATTCTCCCACGCGGAATCTCACAAGGCGCGCCGTAAAAATGGACCGGTACCTCTGTGAAATACCAGGCGGTTCGGTGGACCGGTTCTGGCACCAGTCGTCACGAGGGTTGGACAGTCCTCCACTCCGGGGGCAAGGCACAGGCCAACACCAGGGCGTGGAATTGCTTTCGAATAAAACAATGAACGGGGTGTGTGGGGGGATATTCATATTCTTAGGTTTTTTCGGTAAAGTCACGTAGATAAAAAAATAAAATTAATAAAAGTAAAATAAAATAAAAATCACGACGTTTCGGAGGCAACACAAGCTTCCATCTTCAGGTGGAACCGTCACAGCACGATTGCTGTATCAAGCTGTATCAAGTAAGATACAGCAATCGTGCTGTGACGGTTCCACCTGAAGACGGAAGCTTGTGTTGCCTCCGAAACGTCGTGATTTTTTTTATTTTACTTTTATGAATTTTTCTTTTTTATCTACGTGATTTTACCGAAAAAACCTAAGAATATGAATCCTTGCAGTCACGAAAGCTTCAAATCTAGAACGTGTGGGGGGAGTTTGGAGGCGAGGTGTGGGAAGCTACTTGGGGGATCATCTTCTCACCAACAGCAGGCGAGGTATGATGGTTGGTGGCGAGTCTTACATTCCAGAACATCTTGTTATCCAGAGAATGTTGTCTTCCACGGGTGCGTCTAAATCTCAGCCCCAGGGTGTGGGCTCATGAATTGCACGCCCCCACCACTCTTCCTAATGCGATATACACGATAGGTCCTCGCTTCATGCGTGGCGTTAACACTATTTAGCGCGTGTTCGCTCTAACGCGTTACTTCCATTCGGGAACCCTTTTCGCACAATGCGTTATAACGCAGAACGCGCGCTGTACCAGCGCCGTTATAACGCGGTTTAGTGAGCAGTCGACGACGACGACGGGACTACTTTCTTGAGCCGCACGGCTTGAGCGGAGCGATACAGTCCGCGGAATGATGCTCCACATTCTTCGCTCGCACCGTCTTCACCTAACCCGCAATTCGTGGCCAGCGGGGAAAGCCAAGCAACAGCCAGCGTTGTTCGGAGGCCCTTTGTTTAGCAGTGAGTTGACAAAAGGGGGGGGGGGGGGCACACACACGTGACGCATACGGAGGTTGTGCAGCGTGTATATTAACGTAACCTTAATGAAGTGACTCGGTTCTTAATAAAGGTTTTTGGGTGAGACCGCCGAAGTATGAATGTTTCGTAACCCTCCACCACCCGACACAGCCAGTAGGGTTTTGCACGTAAGCAACGCGCCCATTAGTTAGAATTATAGTGTAGAGTGTAGTGCATAGTGTAGTGTATAGTGTAGTGCATAGTGTAGTGTATAGTGTAGTGCATAGTGTAGTGTATAGTGTAGTGCATAGTGTAGTGTATAGTGTAGTGCATAGTGTAGTGTATAGTGTAGTGCATAGTGTAGTGCGTAGTGTATAGTGTAGTGCATAGTGTAGTGTATAGTGTAGTGCATAGTGTAGTGTAGAGTGTAGTGCATAGTGTAGTGTATAGTGTAGTGCATAGTGTAGTGTATAGTGTAGTGCATAGTGTAGTGTATAGTGTAGTGCATAGTGTAGTGCGTAGTGTATAGTGTAGTGCATAGTGTAGTGTATAGTGTAGTGCATAGTGTAGTGTAGAGTGTAGTGCATAGTGTAGTGTATAGTGTAGTGCATAGTGTAGTGTATAGTGTAGTGCATAGTGTAGTGTATAGTGTAGTGCATAGTGTAGTGTATAGTGTAGTGCATAGTGTAGTGCGTAGTGTATAGTGTAGTGCATAGTGTAGTGTATAGTGTAGTGCATAGTGTAGTGTATAGTGTAGTGCATAGTGTAGTGTATAGTGTAGTGCATAGTGTAGTGCGTAGTGTATAGTGTAGTGTATAGTGTAGTGTATAGTGTAGTGCATAGTGTAGTGCATAGTGTAGTGCATAGTGTAGTGTATAGTGTAGTGCATAGTGTAGTGTATAGTGTAGTGCATAGTGTAGTGCGTAGTGTATAGTGTAGTGTATAGTGTAGTGTATAGTGTAGTGCATAGTGTAGTGCATAGTGTAGTGTATAGTGTAGTGTATAGTGTAGTGCATAGTGTAGTGTATAGTGTAGTGCATAGTGTAGTGTATAGTGTAGTGCATAGTGTAGTGCATAGTGTAGTGCATAGTGTAGTGTATAGTGTAGTGCATAGTGTAGTGCATAGTGTAGTGCATAGTGTAGTGTATAGTGTAGTGTATAGTGTAGTGCATAGTGTAGTGTATAGTGTAGTGCATAGTGTAGTGTATAGTATAGTGTATAGTGTAGTGCATAGTGTAGTGCATAGTGTAGTGTATAGTGTAGTGTATAGTGTAGTGCATAGTGTAGTGTATAGTGTAGTGCATAGTGTAGTGCATAGTGTAGTGCATAGTGTAGTGTATAGTGTAGTGTATAGTGTAGTGCATAGTGTAGTGTATAGTGTAGTGCATAGTGTAGTGTATAGTGTAGTGCATAGTGTATAGTGTAGTGCATAGTGTAGTTTACTACTCAGCCCACGGCGTGTCGCTGGTAATTACATGAACCAGCATCATCGGACGATTTGCCTGAAATGTCACGGTACTCAAATCGTAAACGTTGTGGATTTACTCTCCAACACACCGGTGGGCTGAAGTAGTACACTACACTATGCACTACACGATACACTGGGGTTAGAGGGTCACGGCGCGTTCATCCTTACGCGGTCTAACTAAACCCCCCCCCAAAAAAAAACCTTTATCACGAATTCTATTGGTGGCGAAAGTCCTGCTTGCGTGTGAAACTCACGTGGTCCTATTTGCTGACGTCAATGCGGCCATGGGGACATTAACCGAATGCAGCTAGTGATCATTTTGCCCGGGGGGGGTGGGGGGGGGCGAGAAAAAACGCGCCAGGTTTCAGACGGGATACACATTAAAGCCATTTATTTTCCGAACCCACTGGGGGGGGAGGGTTAAGACCCCCACCACCACCACACCCCGTGAGCGCCGTGCTTCAATTATTACAATTACCGAATTACAACGCTCGCGAGGTGACACCAGCGACCCCCAGAGGAGCAGAGCGAGCCGAGTGACACGTGGGCCACGGCTGCCGTGCATGTCAGCCTCCCTTCTTTAATGCAACACTCGAATGCCCTTAGCAGAGTGCACCCACCTAAAAGCTTGGGCTGATGTCACAATTATGGCCACAGAAATTGAGGGAACATTTTTTGTTCCACTCACCACCATCCCCCCCCACCCCACCACCCGCAACTGAAATAGTCAACATATATGGCCGGGCTGGCTGGCTGGCTGACTGCCCCACGTATTTTTTCGCAAACACCGCAACGTTGGTCAACGGTGCCTCGTGTCAGCGGACGCGGGCCGATCTGGGGTCACGCGAGTTCAAATCTCGCCCCACCCCCCGACCCCCCCCCCCCCCCCCCCCGGGGTTGACGTCGATGTTGATGCAGGTGACGCTTTTCGTGGGGGCAGTCAACGGTGGTGCCGCAGCAAGCGTCAGAGGGTCAGGATCGAACCCACGACTTCCTGTACACCAGGCGAGGTAGTTAACATCTCCTAGCCACCGTGACACCCATTCATTGGCGGTCACATTCGCTGGTGGTCGCAGCCAAGCGTATATCAGGCGATATCCACAATTGTGAACAAAAAACTCCTCCAGCCTTGGCACTTTAAATAGGCGGTGTAATGTCCGTAATTTAATGCATTTGCATGCATTGTGTCGTGTTCGATTTTAATAAATCAGGTTAGATACGTGAATGTGATGGTGTATATGCACATGGTGGTGCGGGTTAGTCGTAGTTAATTATAATCGACGGATAGTAACAGTGCAATGAAGCTGTGTTCGTTTCAATTACTGTGAAAATACTATTCTATTGAGGCTGTGATGTGATTACGTAATAACGCGTTCGCAAGCTGCACTCGGTCTACTGGAGATGAGATAACATAAACTCGGTTGAAATTATGATCTTGGTTCTTTCGGTAAAGTCACGTAGAAGGGAAATAATAAAATAATAAAAATGAAAATTTATCACGACGTTTCGACTGCAACACAAGCAATCATCATCAGGTGTGAAATCCACAGCAAGAAAATTATTTTAAAACGTGTCGTCTTTTCAAAATTATTTTAAAACGTGTCGTCTTTTCAAAATTGCTCTCAATGTCAATGGAATCTCCATTGAAATAGTTCGAGGAGACAATCCAGATCCTCCAGCAAAGCGATCCTTGCTGGAGGCTCCGGTGTTTATGGGCTGTGGCTCATGGGAACCGGACCGAACGCCTCTATCGGAAGATCTGGTTGGGTTGAGAGTCCATAAGGCACTCCAATTAGAGCCAGATTATAGTACCCGTCGAATTTGTTTATGCAACAACAACAAACAGACCCACGGAGCCAGACAAAGGCGCGTTAATTAGTTCCACTGTTTAGTGCGGGCGGCTGATTGGTGTCCTGAAATCCGTGGGCGCGCGCCCGCACACGCACACACTTACCATTGTTCACACGTAGTGTTCATTTCCAGGACTCATAGAGACACACACACACACAAAGCACTCGAATTATTCTTAAGTGCCAAACATTTAATGGAGGTACAACATCGTCGTCAACATCAACCGTCTTCTATCCACTGCTGGGCATCTTAAGTTATCTGTGTGTGGAGGGGGGGGTAAACATTTAGCTGAGAGCTGCCACTTAATAAAACGGGGGATTATTGCCTTAAGCCAATTCCGTTTTTTTCCACCAATTGTATCCCGATTTTGCAAGCAGCAGGGGTACCCACACTTTACCCCACCATGCACAGAGTCCTACCGATCGACGACTTCAACTGGCGCGCCGGGAAATCGAATTCAACCGCCGGCTCCTGATTGCAATTCCCGGTGTTGCTAACCCGTTTGGGCCACTTTGGCAGCATCTCAGGTTCTCAGTGTGTGTGTGTTGTTGTTGTTGTTTTTTTTACTATCAAATGTTGACCTAGGCTGGCCTTTCCCCGCAACAGTCGTATATTTAAATTAGGTAGAGGGCTTCTTTATTCATCGTATATTCGTTTTAAATCAACGTGTGTGTGTGTTTGCTTGAATGCACTGAACGTCACCGGTGTGTTGACGCGTATCTTGATTACGCTTTGACGTATTTGAATACAAATCATCGTTTTTATTTTATTTTCCAAATGCAGAGCCTACGCAATTTGGAGCTCACGGTGGAGTCAAATGTCCAAAAATTATGGTCGCTTTAACATTCTCACGATCAAATACAGGGGGGGGGGAGATGAGACCCACACTGTGGCAATCGTTTACAAAGGAACTCCGCCGCTGGGATGTCATGGACGGCGACCGCTGTGCAAGAAATGTTACATTTTACAAATAATAGAAATTAGATGTAGATCACGCATAAATAACACTCTGTTTACATGACTCGGGAGGCGAATTTGGGCTCTGTTTTCTCGACGTCAAACGTTGGGATTGAGTCTAGGTCAAGTATGGGGCTCGTGTTATTGACGTTTATGTTGTAATATATACAACTGGGGAGGTTTTTTTCTTCTGTTTTTACAAAAAAATAAGACGACGCCGCAAAAAATTAAAGTTGCAGCGCTGCAATTCATTGCTCGTGCCACTGCTAGTAGGCGAGTGTTCAGTAAGAGGAGCTCTCGATAATCCCTCCTAGAGGATATTTGGCCTTCTTCTTGGTTCTTTCGGTAAAGTCACGTAGAAGAGAAGTAATACAATAATAAAAATAAAACATAATAAAATAATATAATCTACGTGACTTTACCGAAAGAACCAAGAAGATGAATCCCTGCAGTCACGAAAGCTTT
This sequence comes from Lampetra planeri, assembly GCF_965212315.1. Taxonomy (NCBI): domain Eukaryota; kingdom Metazoa; phylum Chordata; class Hyperoartia; order Petromyzontiformes; family Petromyzontidae; genus Lampetra; species Lampetra planeri. The sequence goes on from NC_136162.1 coordinate 4,380,696, forward strand.
AAAACGATATTTGGCCTAATCTACCATGCTGCCTGGACCTCGCGAAGCGATTGGAGTTGTTGCACTCTACCCCACACCACACGACCTGCCGATCAACGAATTTCCACTTGACTCAGAAAATGGCTCAATTCATTTCGCAGCCTAAAACCTGACGACAATTCCACAGGCTCGTCATCAAACTGGACAAAAACGATGGGCAAAAATGTAAAATGCCGACTAATTTGGCAAACAAAGACAAAGATCCCCCGTGTAGCCTTAACACACAGTCCACGTGTCCCTGTACACGTGTCCCTGTACACGTGTTCCAGCACACAATCCACTGCCGGACGAGGGTTCTCCGCTTGTCGTTGTGGGTGGGTGGGGGGTTAGGGGGGGTTTCTTCGACCATACTTCACCACCGTAATCCCAAGTGACGCCGACATTTCGAGGGAAAGTTGCGGATGAGACGTAACTTTGGCGAGACACTATATATATATTTGGTTTAAACAAAATACAATTCTGATTATTATAAGGTTGCCCGCAAATTGTGTGTGCCCGGACACCCCCATTGAGTTTTTTGGGTTGCATATATATGAATACATTTTTTGTTGGCAATATCTCGAGTCATTTTCTATGAGTTCTGTTGTGTTTAAACTGAAATGCATTGTGATCGGCGTCCTTGAGTTCGGTGCATTTCTGTGCGCAGAAATTCGCTGAACAAAAAAAATGTGTCTATATGAAGAAAAATATAAATATATATATATGAATGTGCCAGTCAAATAGTTTCGTGAAAATTTTACCAAAAACAATGTTCTGGCGTTCACATGAACGTCATGTGGCTCACAAGATGAAGGAATTCTATTGAGCAAACTGGGCCCTCAAATAAACAACCCCCAAAAAAACCCCTTTGGATATTGTTTTGCTCCATGGTTATGGAATAATGATAATACAAAAGCGAGAAAGCGCTGTCCTTTGGAACTCAGCAAACCCGAATTCGACTCCCGGCCGTGGCCAACATTGACGGCGAGTGATACCGAGCCTAGCCCCGCCTTCAACAACACGCTGCCACAGCGGTGGTAAAGTATAGCGAAACACCCCCACGGCGTCGTGGGGAGGAACTCATCCAGCAGTAGATTCACGACGTGTGCGTCACCCTTAAATCGTGAGTTGTCCATATTGTGCCCGCTGGGTGGCAGAGATCGAACGGAATGTCGCCCCCGTACAGGGCCACAGGTCGTTCAAATCCGTGCACGCGGGATGCCTTAACGCGCGGCCTTCACGCTCTCACACACAAAAGACTCCAAACACTCGGTTGCTTTGTAATATATTTTTTTTGTACTTCTGGTTCCTTCCTTGTCCGGGGGCCTGGTGGATTTCGAGTTGTTCTGTTCGGCTCTGCTCGGGTGGTGGGCCAATCTCAAGTGCCGACATATTTCTGGTCACGCGGCTGTCCCGTTCCGTTGTCGACCCCGAGCCAGTTGTTGGAGATTCCACATTTCTCTGATGATAATGCACGCACCCCCCCCCCCCCCCCCCCCGTTGACTTTCCATTGAGTTAACTGAACGGTGCTCAATTTTGTAATTTCACTGTAAAGCCCTCTTGTGAATCCACTTCTGGATGATGACCGTACAATGCCCCCCCCGCCCCCCAACACGAGCGAGATTGGATTGTCACTTCGCCGTCAGCGCTTGCCCTGCAAGATGCCCTCTCACCGTTGGGGTCAACCGAGGACGACAGTTGTGTGCAACCACGGGAAGAGATACCAACACAACGGTTTTGTCTGACAAGTGGGCCCCAAAGGTCGGTGCTAAACAACGGCCGGAATTCTGTCCGGAGGACATCGCGGTTCCACGTTCTCGCCTTGACCTTGGCCTTGACCTTTGCTGGACACTTCAACTTCAAGCCCCCCCCCGCCCGCCCAGCCCCCCCCCCCAAAGCCGCCCACCGAGAGATGCGGGGTTGTTCTAATTCTACTCGATGTGTTGTCACTCGACAGAACGAACTTTGTCTCGTCTGAGCCACGTCATGACGTTCGACCGGCCAAGTGCACGAGGGGGGTGGGGGTGGGGGGAGGGCACGGGGGGCAACGGAGGGGGGAGGGGGGCACTAGCAGGGGGGATAAAATTGAGTTGTCAATGGGGGTGAGGGTGGTGAGAAGCACTTGCCCCAACAGTCTGTTAGAGCATATGCCGGGGGATCTTTGTCTTTGGGCGAGCAGCTAGCTTGGCCGGGGGGGGGGGGGGTAAGGTGGATAAGGTGGGTACGTTGGGTTGATAATTTAATTCCTGCGAAGGTGCAAGGGGTGGAAAAAGAGGGTGGGGTACTTTCGCCGATAACACTGGTCGACACACTTTTTCTGGCATAAGGTATTCCAACGGTCTTAAGGTAATTTTTGGGTGCTGATTACAAATCTGGCATCAGTTTTTATCTATCACATCAGGTTTTTGAGATATAAAATATTGCATTTTCAATAAAAACTGCAGAAGAAAAATATTAAATAAATGTGGATATCTACATAAAATGATATTATAAACACACTATCCTAAAAATACAGCACCATATTTTTACACTAAAGCAGTCACTGACTCGCAACAGCTTGCAATCATAAGTGACAGGGATAATTTCGGGAAAAATCAATGAAAATGGGATATGCCGATAGCATGAAAATTAGATGTGATAGAGCAAATCTGAGATCAGATTTGGAATCAGCGCCCTGAAATTAGTCTAAAACAGCTGCAAAAAGTCCAGGCCAGAAAAAAAATGTTTTTTTTGTTTTGACCAGTGTTATAAATCATCAGTGAGAGGGCCCCCACACATTTGAAACCATTGGAGGTTTGACGGCAACACGATGATGGGGGGGGGAGGGTGCAGGGCCGGATTACCCGAGTAGCACTTTCAAGAGCCCCGCGCTAAATGCTTTCAAGCTATCAATTCCGCTTCAGTGATTCTGCACTTGCTCTATTACTATAGTACTATACCGCCTTCGACTTTAACGAACGCCCGGGTGTTTAAGGTTAGCGATTCGTCGTATTATCTGGCTCTATATCAGATTTTTTAAAACTACAATTACTTTACTATGCAAGTAAAACATTTGTGTTTTAATATGTACGTGTTTTTATTTATTTAGGGCCCCAATATCACATCATGCTACAGGCCCCGCACTAGCTTCATCAGGCACTGGGGGGGGGGGGGGGTGTTGTCACTCTTTGTGTATTGTCAGGGGCCGCCAGTGGCTCGCGGGCCTTGCAGTGAAGATCACCGAGCTCACCTGACAGAATCAGAATAGTTTTACCCGAGGAATCCGATAAGCTCTAAAGCTATTTTCCGCACGCTGCCACAGCGGTGGAACGGTCAGCGCAATGGAACCGTGGACCAAATGCGAGCATGTCATTTGGTCCACGTTCTCAGGAAGAACGTAATCAACCAGGTAGGGTGTTGACTGTTATGTTATCCGACTCTCTGTTGTATTACATTACATTTCTACGTATACTAGATTTGTGTTTCTATTTAATTTATACCTGATGATGATTGCTTGTGTTGCAATCGAAACGTCGTATGCTAGTATTTAATTTATTATTTTATCTTTATACGTGACTTTACCGAAAGAAAAAAAGAGTATAGTAATAGGTTTTTACCCTTTTATCTGGCAACAAACTGACACCTTAATACAAGGGATCATGTTTACAATAACCACAACACTTGCAGTCAAAATGCAAACAAAAAGAGACAACTCTGATAATGATATGCGCTGTCCTTGAAATTGATTTGTCCACACCCGAGACGGCTTTTCTTAGAGCCTAGTCTCACCCTGGTGTTGGACCAGATGACGCCAAAAGCTTCAAGGTGTGCGAATAAGCAAGCGCGGAGAGATGCTGCTCAGGAAGATGATACATCTCTGGCCTTTGTATCTGCTATGTGAAAGGGCAATTGCCGGAAATGTTGGCCCACCCCAACGCTTCCTCCTCCCGCCTCTTAAGGCTGCTCAGTGTCATTGACGAACGTGTTGACAGAAAATCAGAACACAGGGGATGATGCGATTTATAGAAATCGAAAGTTAAGGAAATCGAACCCGCCCTGAAAGGCGACGATGTTCAGACGGATGAGACAGGTTTCGCAATGGCATCCAAAGGAGAAAAATGCGCCCTGGGGAATCGTCTCCAGGGAGATGGATTGATGTGATCGCTTCTCGTGCAGGAGCTGGGTGGTGCCCATGTGAGGCTAAACGTCATTTTTTTAGACAACCAAGCCACAAAAAACAAAATAGAGCGACTCAAAACAGCCCAAAATATGAGCAACAAAAACAACAAAACGTCTCTAAAGAAACGGAATGTGCCGTGCGCAAGCCACGGAGGGTTGCTTCGATTTGCAATGCACGATCTCTCTCTCTCTCTCGAGCGTGTGGCAAGTGTGTGCAAATCACACGTCCAAGTTTAAGTCTGTGAGCCACGCGAGAGCTCACATAATGCAGGCGTAGGATGCAGTTCAGAAACAAGGTTTATTGGGTTAGATCGTGTAAGTATAAATGTTGTGTCGTGACTCTCCACCACCCGACGCAGCCAATTAGTAAGGGATTTGTCACGTAAACGAAACGCCAATTAGTTTACTACTTCAGCCCACCGGTGTGTTGGAGAGTAAATCACAAAATTTACAATTTTCTCATTTTCCTAGCTCCACCCACACCCCCCCATCCTGCGCCCGTCCTCCTTGGCTCCTCCCCCTCCTCTGACCCTACGTCACAATGTCTCAGCACAAGTAACTCTCGCTACAGTTATCTTGCTGTGCCTTTTTACACCTGATGAGGGAGGCTTGTGTTGCCTCCGAAACGTCGTGATTTAATTTAGTTGTTTTCATTTATTTTATTTTATTGTTTTACCTACGTGACTTTACCGAAAAAACCTAAGAGTATGAATCCTTGCAGTCACGAAAGCTTCAAATCTAGAATTAATGTGGGTAGCTTCCAGACTGTACACAATGCAAAAAGTATAAAAATAGACTTTTGTATTTTTTGGGGGGGGGGGGGGGGGCGAAATAATGGATATATTTTGCACGGCAAGTGAGCGGTGACGTCACATCTGTAATGTCACCCGCATGCGGCAGCGTCACGCAGTGTGCCTGCTGACGTCACGCATCCCCCCCCCCCCCAACCCTCCGTGTAGGACGTGTGTAAATCCAAGACAAAAATCCAAGTCCCGGGCGAAGCCGGGTAGCAAAGCTAGTTATTAATAATATTGGAAAGCGAAAGCCTACGTGCGGAATGCGCTTGCTCGCAATGTGGTCCCCTGTCCGGTTCGGGGTGGCCTCATTCGCACCGTGACTTGCCTTTAACCCTCCACTTGCGGAGGAGGTGCACGCTGCGACAAAACACGATCATTCACCAACACTCATTCCGGATGCCATGTATCCGAGACGTTACGCCTGCCGACCGGGTAACTTAGGGGTGGACCGCCGATGGATTGTTGTAGAATATGCAATGCCTTGCGATCTGGACCCTCCAGCAACGTACTCTGTCGATTCCAGTCCGGTACACGTTGTTGACTCCATTCTCTCTGGGCCTTCTCTGCCGTGGCACCTGAACTGTCGAATTCTCTGGGCCTTCTCTCACGTGGCACCTGAACTGTGGCACTCTCTGGGCCTTCTCTCTCGTGGCACCTGAACTGTGGCACTCTCTGGGCCTTCTCTGCCGTGGCACCTGAACTGTGGAATTCCCTGGGCCTTCTCTCACGTGCCACCTGAACTGTGGCACTCTCTGGGCCTTCTCTCTCGTGGCACCCGCACTGTGGCACTCTCTGGGCCTTCAATAAAGTGGCACCTGAACTGTGGCACTCTCTGGGCCTTCTCTCTCGTGGCACCTGAACTGTGGCACTCTCTGGGCCTTCAATAAAGTGGCACCTGAACTGTGGAATTCTCTGCCGGAGGCTATCAGGGAGTCGGGTTCGGTTTTGGAGCTTTAAGTGCTTCTGCCGAAAGCAATTCCTCTTAACAAAACTATGAAAGAATGTTGCATTTTCTATTTTACCTTAGTCACTTATTGCCCCTCCCCCCCGGCCTCCCACCCTATTCTGATGGAAATGAAAAATATAAGCTGCCGCTCAGCGCACACTCTCACCAGAAAGACTACGTACAGATAAACGGTCTTGCGATGCTAGATTTGAAGCTTTCGTGACTGCAAGGATTCATATTCTTAGGTTTTTTCGGTAAAGTCACGTAGGTAAAAAATTAAAATTAATAAAAGTAAAATAAAAATAATCTTGCGATTGTAAACTTGAACAACGTATAACGTGTTACAATGTCCGGGGCTAAAACAAACGCCCCAAAAAAAACTCCACTTCCCAGCAATCGATCTCCCCAGTGGCGAAGCCGTGATAACTAAGCTTCCTCCGCAGTGCGGGGTGAGGGAGGAGGAGATTTGGACGACCACATAGCGTCCCACTCGTCACCGTCGTAGTTACATTCAAAACAAACACACGAGTCAGGGCGAGCGAAAAACAACGCTTTTTGTTTTTGCTAGCTTGAGACGATTCGAGGGTCGAGCGCTGTTTTCCTTGAGGAAGCCTCGCCGGCAAGAAATGTCACGAACGATTAAAAAAAATTTACCCGTAAAAACAAAGTTTTTCACTATAAATCCTTTATATGCGTGGCATCGGATTTATTTTATTATTCATTTCTGTTTTTCTTGAGTAAGAGTTTCATTTTTATCACATTGGTATTTTAAATTAAATATGATATTTTTGTTTTTCCTAAAAAGTGGAAACAAATTTTCACGAAAATAAATTGTGACGCACAACGAGTCTGTGTGCAAAATGTCAGCTCGATTGGATCACGGGAAGTGGGTTAAAAAACGACCGAAAGATTTGCACGGTCGTAAGCGCGCAAGCAAGCAAGCAAGTGAACTTAATATAAAGGATTTAAGAAAGAACGACGTTGAGACCAAATCGGGGTGGTTTCAAATACGCCCCGAAAGTCGTCGAGTCTAGGAGGAGGCTCAGCCAGGCTTGAGCCAGCTATGGCTGCAGAGTTTGGTGGTACATGTTGTTCACGTCGTTTATTGTGAAAATTCGGTCACAGTTCCTATGATCACTGTTTCATTGCTTGTATGGCTTTATTTTGGTGATTTTCGAAAAGTTATTTGGTTTGGCCATGTTTGTTTGTTGTAGTACGGAGTTAGACTGATGGCCTTAATCTAAGTTGTCTTGTGGTTGTTGTTGTTGTTTGACTTGCATCCCACTGGGATTTTTGCACACAGTGTTGGTGTACGGTGCTTTTTCTGCAATATTTTGCTGTCTTTTCTTGGATTTTCTGTTTGCACATAGTCACATAGTCACTTTAAGATGTTTTCTTGTTCATGTTTTTGTTTTTTGTTTGTTGCGGTTGCACCCGATTCAAGAGCCGAATGGCTCACATGGCTATACCTAATAAATAAATAAATGAACTTGAACTTGAGCGTGCATGGTACCTGGGTTTATCGACCACATTCAGAGTTGGCAAGGTGCTGTAGGCGTGGGGCTGGCAAATGTGGCAAAGTGATGACAGTGATGAGTGTGACCCCGTCGTTCTTGGTTGTCTCCGAGTTCCCAAATTTATTCCCAAAGGAAGGCAAACTCTCATTAATTGGATTATAAGCTAAAAACTAACAAAACGCGCCTCTGTGGACTATACAATTAAAAATCCCGCTACGCTAATGAGCTTACGTGCACTATCAAATCGAATATCACTCTGCTCTGGCCACGAGGGCCATCCATCTTCCTAGCGACAGGTGTCCGTAGCAACGGTGTTCCCAGCAACGGTGTCCCTAGCAACGGTGTCCCTAGCAACGGCTGAGCCAGGAAATCATAGGAAAGCATCAGGAAGCGTGGTGGGAGTTGCTGAATGGAATGATTTATTGAATGAGGTTTGATTGAGAATGACAGGTATGAGTGTTTGAGGTAAGGGGCCGTCCATAAATGACGTCACGCACCTGGGGGGGGGGGGGGTCAGACATTTGTGACGATGTGTGACGAGCGGGGGGGGGGTTTGAGAAATGTGACGTCACTGCTAAACAAAGGGCCTCCGAACAACGCTGGCTGTTGCTTGGCTTTCCCCGCTGGCCACGAATTGCGGGTTAGGTGAAGACGGTGCGAGCGAAGAATGTGGAGCATCATTCCGCGGACTGTATCGCTCCGCTCAAGCCGTGCGGCTCAAGAAAGTAGTCCCGTCGTCGTCGTCGACTGCTCACTAAACCGCGTTATAACGGCGCTGGTACAGCGCGCGTTCTGCGTTATAACGCATTGTGCGAAAAGTGTTCCCGAATGGAAGTAACGCGTTAGAGCGAACACGCGCTAAATAGTGTTAACGCCACGCATGAATCGAGGACCTATCGTGTATATCGCATTAGGAAGAGTGGTGGGGGCGTGCAATTCATGAGCCCACACCCTGGGGCTGAGATTTAGACGCACCCGTGGAAGACAACATTCGCTGGATAACAAGATGTTCTGGAATGTAAGACTCGCCACCAACCATCATACCTCGCCTGCTGTTGGTGAGAAGATGATCCCCCAAGTAGCTTCCCACACCTCGCCTCCAAACTCCCCCCACACGTTCTAGATTTGAAGCTTTCGTGACTGCAAGGATTCATATTCTTAGGTTTTTTCGGTAAAGTCACGTAGATAAAAAAGAAAAATTCATAAAAGTAAAATTTAAAAAATCACGACGTTTCGGAGGCAACACAAGCTTCCGTCTTCAGGTGGAACCGTCACAGCACGATTGCTGTATCTTACTTGATCGCTGTATCTTACTTGATACAGCAATCGTGCTGTGACGGTTCCACCTGAAGACGGAAGCTTGTGTTGCCTCCGAAACGTCGTGATTTTTATTTAATTTTTATTTTATTTTTATTTATTTTATTTTTTTATCTTCGTGACTTTACCGAAAAAACCTAAGAATATGAATATCCCCCCACACACCCCGTTCATTGTTTTATTCGAAAGCAATTCCACGCCCTGGTGTTGGCCTGTGCCTTGCCCCGGAGTGGAGGACTGTCCAACCCTCGTGACGACTGGTGCCAGAACCGGTCCACCGAACCGCCTGGTATTTCACAGAGGTACCGGTCCATCTACCGGCAGAGGATTGTCAGCTTTTTGTTTTACGGCGCGCCTTGTGAGATTCCGCGTGGGAGAATTACGGCTCCACCAAATGGGGGCTTTTGGCTCGAAGGCGTCATGAACGTCTGTCCCGCCAGGCGCCCCCGGCGCAAGCTTAGTTGGGTGTCTCCGCCGTGGTATGTTGGTAGAAAATAGTGGGCAGCTGAAAGGACAACCAGTTCATCGCAGAATCACGCCAAAGCCAAAGAGCCCACGTGTAGCCTGCACAGGCTGTTGGGGCAAGTGCTTTGAGTACCGCGCTATAGTGAAGGCCGGAACGATTCACCACGCCCGCCCGCCTTTGTCTCTCCAATGGTGATGTTAAGGGCCGTCCATAAATTACGTCACGCACCTAGGGGGGAGGGGTCAGATATTTGTGACGATGTGTGACGAGCGGGGGGGGGTTTGAGAAATGTGACGTCACATCAAAATGCGCAACTTTAAATAAATATAGACAACACGTTCTACTTAATTAAATATACTTTTTAATAAATGTTTTCTCCTACAACATCAGAGTGCAGCGCCACATTAAATACGCACTACAATGACAATTGTTTAGAGCGATTTGAAGCATAATAATAAAAAACGTCGTATTCTATTATTATTGAATTTATTTCCTTTCTACGCGACTTTACCGAAGTTTCAAGTTTTCAAGTTTAATTTATTAAGTTTCATCTACCGAAAGAACCAAAGAGTGGAGGGTGAAGTTTGTTTCGATGAAGGGGGTGTGGGGGTGAGAAGAGAGAGCCACAGCGTGGATTCAGCACTAGGACGAGAAGAAGGAACACAACGAGACTTGTTTTTCTACTTTTGTATTTTTTAAACCAATTTTATTGACGATTTCGAGTGGAGCAACATCACAATTGGCACGTGCAGTGCAAGCAACGCGCCATCAAGCACGTCGCCCGCGTAAAGTTAAACACACACACAGAGACTTTGACTTTGAAAACAGTTTTATTGCTGCGGCAGCAAATTGCTCCACACACACAGAGAGAGAGAGAGAGCGAAAGTAAAGATGATGCTTTAAGATCGGGGCGATGGTGATCAGAGATTGAGTCTCACGCGGTGAACGTTTGGGGGAGCTGTCTCGTGTGTCGAGGTGTCGTGACGCGGAGGGCGATTTCTCCGCTCGCTAATTGCAGATGCAGAAAATTGTGCCCGACTGAAGAGGGGCTTATACTATTAGTTTTTTCGGTAAAGTCACATAGGTAAAAAATTAAATTAAAATTAATAAAAGTAATTATAGAAATAAAATAATAAAAAATCACGACGTTTCGGAGGCAACACAAGTCTCCGTCATCAGGTGGGACCGTCACAGCTAGATTTACTGTATCAAGTGAGTATTTAAGAACTTGCATCTTGCAATCCCTGCTACAGAAAATCTAGCTGTGACGGTCCCACCTGATGACGAAGACTTGTGTTGCCTCCGAAACGTCGTGATTTTTTATTATTTTATTTCTATAATTACTTTTATTAATTTTAATTTCATTTTTCACCTACGTGACTTTACCGAAAAAACTTAGAGTATGAATCCTTGCAGTCACGAAAGCTTCAAATCTAGAATGAAGAGGGCTTTTTGAAATGAAGTTTTGACGTTTGACAAGCGCTCACCTCCTCCTGGTGTACATCCCTTGGCGAGTGCAGTGGTGTGGTGGTGGTGGTGAGTGGTGAGTGGTCGCGTGACATCAGGTGAGGAGTGCCAGGGGAGGGGTGGTGAGTTTCTGGCCACGTGACATCAGGTGAGTCGTGCAGGGGGGTGGTGGTGAGTGTTTGGCCACGTGACATCTAGTGAGGAGTGCCAGGGGGGTGGTGAGTGGTGAGTGTTGGTCACGTGACATCAGGTGAGTAGTGCAGGGGGGTGGTGGTGAGTGGTGAGGGTCTGGCCATGTGACATCAGGTGAGGAGTGGCAGGAGGGTGGTGGTGAGTGGTGAGTGGCTGGTCACGTGTCATCAGGTGAGTAGTGGCAGGGGGGGGGGGGTGGTGAGTGTCTGGTCACGTGACATCAGGTGAGTCGTGCAGGGTGGTGAGTGGTGAGTGTCTGGTCACGTGACATCAGGTGAGTAGTGGCAGGGGGGTGGTGAGTGGTGAGTGTCTGGCCACGTGACATCAGGTGAGTAGTGGCAGGGGGTGGTGGTGAGTGGTGAGTGTCTGGCCACTTGATATCAGGTGAGTAGTGGCAGGGGGGTGGTGGTGGTGAGTGGTGAGTGTTTGGCCACGTGACATCAGGTGAGTAGTGGCAGGGGGGTGGTGGTGAGTGGTGAAGGGGGGTGGTGGTGAGTGCCTGGCCACGTGACATCAGGTAAGGAGTGCCAGGAGGGGGGGGGGGGGGTGGTGAGTGTCTGGCCACGTTACATCAGGTGAGGAGTGCCAGGGGAGGTGGTGGTGGTGAGTGGTGAGTGTTTGAGAAGCCCCAGCAGAGGCGGGGTGAAGCGAAGCGGTGGCGAAACGAGTGAGAGGAGATTGGTGGAGAGAAGGAGGAGACTGAGCCGACTGGTTTGGTGGTGGGGGTGGAGGAGGAGAGAAGGAAGATAACCCCGTCTGTAGGATTGGGGCTGCCCGGCGGGCCTGAAGTCGAATACCTGATTGATGGCTGTTGCTAGTTTATGGTTCACTCAGTCCACCAATTAAAAGCCTCCTCCTCCTCATGTTCCTCCTCATTCTCATCCTCCTCCTTCATTTCCTTAGTCTCCTTCTCTTCATCATCGGAAACGTTCAGTCTTGATCATCAGACCTCTGATCAAATGTTTGCTGAAAAGCTGTGTGGCTTTCACTTTCTCATCTCGCTCGCGAGGATCAGTGACTCTCACAACGCGTTGAATGCTTTTTGTTTTGCCGAATGCTTTTCGACTTGAAGAGGTATGTACAAAGATATACTTTCATTATAATTTGGTTATTTACGTGTTGCGAATTTATTGTTGGTTGTCGTTCGTTACCTTTTGCGCAAACGACCACGCGTGGAATTCGAAACGGAGAACGTTTGATGTAAGCATGTGTCACGTTCTCATGCCGCGAGGTTGCCGCGATAGCCACGCGTGATGGATGGGTGCGTTTCGCCTCGATCGATGAGAGAGAAATTGCTGCTTCGTGCGTACTTTTAAGCACGCGGGCAATGCTTCACATTTTTGTTTTTTTAAATACGTCGACTTACAGTTCTGCAACACGCATGCAGGGCCGGATCATGGTCCCGTGAGGCCCCTGGGCTCATGTCTTTTGGAGGCCCCCCCCTCCCCCCGCTTTCTTATAGGGGTGTCTTTCTTGCCTTCCTCCTCGCTAAATCATCTACATCAATATATCTTGTGAACTGCCCAACTTCTCCTGAGGGGGAAATGACGGTTCTCGTGTACCATTACCTGTTGAGGGTTCACCTTCAAAGGATGGCTCTGGGGGAGTGACAACATGACTGGAAACTGAACTAGTGCTAGTTCCTTCCTCACAGCTGACAATAGTGCTGCTGTCATCATTATTACTATTAGAGGTTTTTTGAAAGAAGTTGCCATTGAGTGGAACATATTATTTGGGTCTTTCGGTAAAGTCACGGAGATAGGTCCAAAGAAAATAATAAAAAAAAAACTATAGTGGTGTCTTTCTTGCCTTCCTCCTCGCTAAATCATCTACATCAGTATATCATCAAAATCTAGCTGTCTGACAAGGTCTGACTCTATTTACGTAAGTGACAGTCAGCTGAGACGCGTTTGGCAACATGCTACTCCGCAGCTCATATTTTTTTATTCTGCCTAAAAGGGAAAATGTCCGCTCACCCTGGCAGTTTGTCACTGGCATAGTTAGACAAATCCCAAGTGCCACGAACACATTGGGGAACACTGACTGCAGATTAGGTGCCTGCAACGTCTCAAGCAATTTAGTTGGGCACTTCTCACCCTCAGAGTCAGACATGAAAGACTTGAGAATTGGATGAGTTCGTTGGCAAAGTTCATGTCCAGGTCTGACGGATATACAGCGGAGAGTGCATTTACCTTTTCCACTATGACATCACTGTTAGACACCTGATCTGACATCAACATAACTCCAACGAGACTTGTCAAACGCTTGTACGCATTCAAGCGATGTTCAAGGCATGCCACTAGCTTATCAATGACCACATAAAATGTCTCTATTTTTAACTTCTTCCTCCCCTCAGGTGTCACACCTGGCTTTGAGCTCTTATCTGCAAATGTTTGGCGTTTCCTCTTCCGCTGAACATCGTGCTCAGATGACTGAGAGACGCCCGTCACATTGAAGGCTGCCCTTTCAAAAGCCTCAAAGTGGTCTCGCTGTCCCACCACAAAATCTCTCAACGAAGACAACATCGGTGCTGCTCCAGAGATGTCAATGTCACTTTTCTGTAGGAGCACGCTTGTAGCGTGGAAGCGGTCAAGTTTGACGTCCCAGAAATGTGCCATGAACACCATCTCTAGGGTGTCCAATTTAGCACGTAGTCCAGCGGCCTCAATTCGAGTATTTCTTTTCTCATTACCATCATTGCACATACCACCGAAAGCCTCTCTAATGTGGGTGTCATTTCTCCACAGTGCCTTGGTTGACTGCCCTGAGCACTGAGTACTGGACAGCGATTTTAATGTCAGTTTGACGTCTGTCTTCCGAAAGACTTTCCCCCATCTGTGTGTGGATGAAGAGCAACATGTGCACAGTGACTGCAACATGTTCAAAAACTCGTCAGCCTCTGGGCTACTGCCGTCTAAGGTGTTAACACCAACTAAGTTAAGTGAATGTGCTGTGCAAGGCACATACTCTATCAGAGGGTTTTTTCTGTTTCAGGTGAGCCTGTAGGCAATTGTATTTTCCTGACATGTTGCTTGCATTGTCATATGACTAACCTTTACAGTTTGAGAGGTCCAACCCAAGGCCTTCCACCATCAAAGTCACACAATCTGCTAAATCTTCATTACAAGCTTTCGTGATTGGAGAAATCCAAACTCTTTGGCTATTTTGGTAAAGTCACGTAGGTAGAAAAACAACACTGGTCAACAAAAAATAATTCTGGCCTGGACTGTTGCAGCTGTTTTAGACTAATTTCAGGGTGCTGATTCCAAATCTGATCTCAGATTTGCTCTATCACATCTCATTTTTATGCTATCGGCATACCCCATTTTCATTGATTTTACCCGAAATTAACCCTGTCACTTATGATTGCAAGTTGTTGCGAGTCAGTGACTGCTTTAGTGTTAAAATATGGTGCTGTATTTTTAGGATAGTGTGTTTATAATATAATTTTATGTAGATATCAACATTTGTTTTATATTTTTCTTCCGCAGTTTTTATTGAAAATGCAATATTTGATATCTCAAAAACGATGTGATAGACAAAAACTGATGCCAGATTTGTAATCAGCACCCAAAAATTACCTTAAGACCGTTGGAATACCTTATGCCAGAAAAAGTGTGTTGACCAGTGTAATCGATCACGACGTTTCGATCGCAACACAAGCAATCGTCATCAGGTGAGACAATCACAGCAGGAGGAACTGCTGAGGCTGGAGAAAGAGCTGCTGCAACAAGAGTTTATATACGTAGTCTGCTAAACTTTTACCAGTGTGGCTCTCAGTTGGCTCAAAGGCCAGGAATCGTTCCACAACATTCTCGCTGCTGTTAACAAACCTGAATATGAACGTAAATTGGTCCACATGTGACAGGTCTGGAGTGGCGTCAACAATTATTGAGAAATATTCTTGGTTCTTTCGATAAAGTCACGTAGAAGGGAAAAAAAACAATAACATTCTCACGACGTTTCGATTGCAACACAAGCAATCAAATTTTCTTGCTGTGGTTTCCACACCTGATGATGATTGCTTGTGTTGTAATCGAAACGTCGTGAGAATTTTATTGTTTAAATTTTATTATTTTATTACTGTTTTTTCCATTCTACGTGACTTTACCAAAAGAACCAAGAATATGAATCTCTGCAGTCACGAAAGCTTTAAATCGATATTGAAAAATATTTGGCATCCCGAATCTCATCTGCTATTGTTTGGCGAGTTTTCTGACCTATTAGTTCAATGAGTTCCTCACGTATTGTTGATAACAAATAGGACACTGTGCCTCTTCCTTTTCCGCCAAACGTTTTAATATGTTCAGCTAAGAATGGCTCAAATTGTGATAGCAATTCTAGGATGCCACGAAAATTACCGTTATTGGTTGACCCAAACCGTTCATCATCTCCCCTTAACGCAAGTCCTCTTTCACCCAAGAACTTGATCACTGCTACAACTCTTTTCGAAATGTCCCTCCAGTATTTACGTTCCCCATCAAGTTGCTGCATGAGATATTTCAAAGTTCATTTATTAGGTATAGCCCTGTGAGCCATTCGGCTCTTGAATCGGGTGCAACCGCAACAAACAAAAAAAACATGAACAGAAAACATCTTAAAGTGACTATGTGCAAACAGAAAATCCAAGAAAAGACAGCAAAATATTGCAGAAAAATCACCGTACACCAACCCTGTGCAAATATCCCAGTGGGATGCAAGTCAAACAACAACAACAACCACAAGACAACTTAGATTAAGGCCACCAGTCTAACTGTACTACAACAAACAAACATGGCCAAACCAAAAAACTTTTCGAAAATCACCAAAATAAAGCCATAAAAGCAATGAAACAGTGATCATATGAACTGTGACCGAATTTTCACAATAAACGACGTGAACAACATTGAACCACCAAACTCTGCAGCCATAGCTGGCTGCATGAGTCACTCCACAACAGTAGGAGCATCAGTCGGAGTATCAATATTTTTCAATGCAGATATGCATCTATAGCACTGTCCTTTGTCCGCTGGTGCAGGGCATGCATGCGTGACCTGTGTTTTGCACTCTTTTCGTGCTCCCCTATTCTTTCAGAGTGCTTACAGTCACTCAACCCCTGGCTAAAGCCACCGAGCTTGCTGGAGAACAGTTTGCATGCAAAGCAGTGCACACAACCTGTTGAGGGTGAGTACAGTAGCCACTTTCTAGAAACATTCTGCCCCTTTGGCAATATACAGTTCAGAAGTTCATTGTTGAAACCTCTAGTCTTTCCATCAAGCGCTCTATCTCGGACTGAAGCTGGGTATTTTTCACTGCGGTTTCGGAAAGGGACTGCTCCTCTTTCAATAAGCACCGACTCAGCAATGTCACTGAACGTGCTTTGCCATAATGGAGGGTCAATTACCTTATAGCACCAGGAATGGCTTGGTTGCTGATTTGATTCTTGTGAACTGCCCAACTTCTCCTGAGGGGGAGATTATGGTTCTCGTGTACCATTAGCTGTTGAGGGTTCACCTTCAAAGGATGGCTCTGGGGGAGTAACAACATGACTGGAAACTAAACTAGTGAAGTACCGTTGAGGACGCTTGACACCGAGGTTGAGGCACACGTATATTTATTTGTACAAGTGGTCACAACAGGACAGTACTAAAGGGGGTATCGGCCCCCTCACCCGGATAGCTGGGGATACTCCGCTAGCTACCCCTGACCTGCCTCTGAATCCTCCACTAATGGGCTAGGGGAGGCTGTCTGGCCCGACACTGGTTAGTCGGGCTACGGTACCCGGAGTCCCAGAGTCCTGGCTCTGGTTCACGGGACCACGCCGCTGGCTCGGTCCTGCGCGGCCCTGACAAGGGCGGCGTCCCAGGGGAGTCCAGGGCTTCTAGCTAGACGATCTTCAGTCTTCCTCCTTCATCCTAATACTGAGCCCCGATCTCTCCGGCTCATCCCCCTTTATACCCCTCAGAGGATCACAACTCCGGGCAACCCCCCAGGCTGCCCGGTGCGGACGTCGTTGCGGGCACCTCCCCGTTAGCACTCACGGAGCCCCGCCCCCTGTGCTTGTTTCCCGTGTGATCCCATGCATACAGCCCTACACATACAGCCCCTCCGTAACAGCCCTACACTAGTGCTAGTTCATTCCTCACAGCTGACAATAGTGCTGCTGTCATCATTATTACTATTAGAGGGTTTTTGAAAGAAGTTGCCATCGAGTGGAACATATTCTTTGGGTCTTTCGGTAAAGTCACGGAGATAGGTCCAAAGAAAATAAAAAATAATAAAAAAAACTACGACGTTGTGTTGCGATCGAAACGTCGTAGTTTTTTGTTATTTTCTTTGGAACTATCTACGTGACTTTACCGAAAGACCTCAACATAAAGAATATTAATTCCTGCAGTCACAAAAGCTTTAAGTCACGAGTGGAACACTTGAAAGCAAAACTGCCTCTCTTGCCTCCCTTTCTTTTTTGGCTTTCCTTTTGGAAGCACCACTATTCCAACATTTGTGGTCCATATTTCAGAACTAGTATGCTATTTATATGAATATATTTATAGCATATCTCAATACTTATTCAATAATAATTGTATTAATATATAACACCCTTCAAATACTGTTGTTGGAAAATACAATCAAGTGGTAGTATTTTATAGTCTACTCGTACCTAAAGGCAGCTTTGAGTAGATAAAAGAAAAAAGGTAGAAAAGCACGTAAATCAAAATAACCCGAACCCTTTTAAAAGGCTGTTTAAAAAAATGCCCTTATGAGGGATTGTTGAAATAGCCTTTAAAAAGGCTGTTGTTTTAGAAAAAGGATGAAAAAAGTCTGAATATATTTACTGTGGCATACCAAGCAAGAAAACAGTCATCTGTCTGTGGCTTTTCCTACCAAGAAATGTCTTATACACCTGCCTGGTACAGAGAGAATTATGTTGCTTGAAATTCAAAATATGTGTTTCATTGGCTGAACAACCAACAAAGGTTTCTGATGAGTCAGTGAAATGACTTGGTGGAGACGATGCACATATGCCACACCCCATCGATGGGGAGGGGAAAAACACATTCCTGCGGAGGGAGCTGGTAGGAACGTTGGGTTGCTCGGTCAATGGCCAGGGTCAACGGCGGCGTGGTGTATTCCGCAAATATGGCCGACTGTGAGGGCGGGCACAAGCCGGCCGGGTACGGGTAGCCGGGTATCGGGTAGGGTACGGGTATCGGGTACCCGGTTGCGACCTCTGCGATGTACACACCGAGGTGCCCGGGAGCCCTAGTGGTCAACTCACGCTTTAAGCCCCAGGAGCCTAGGGGCCCGAGTGGTGAGCTCACTGTTTTAAACACAAAGGGGTCTGGGGGGCCCTCAAATTGTAAGCGCTGAGGGGTCTGGGGGGGCCCTAGTGGTTAGTTCACGCTATAAGCACCCAGGGGCCTAGTGGTCAGCTTGCGCTGTGCGCACTGAGAGCCAAGGCATTCAACTTCCTTCAGAAGTTTCGATTTAAAGCTTTCGTGACTGCAGGGATTCATCTTGGTTCTTTCGGTAAAGTCACGTAGAATGGAAATAATAAAATAATAATAATAAAACATAATAAAATAATTCTCACGACGTTTCGGCCACAACGCAAGCAGCCGTCCTCAGGTGAAGACCAGGTCTGTCGGGGAGACAGCGTCAGACGCTGTCTCCCCGACAGACCTGAGGACGGCTGCTTGCGTTGTGGCCGAAACGTCGTGAGAATTATTTTATTATGTTTTATTTTTATCATTTTATTACTTCCCTTCTACGTGACTTTACCGAAAGAACCAAGAAGATGATTCCTTCAGCAGCCTCAGGCCACGCATCACACGTGGCCTGAGGCTTCAAGGCCCTTGTCAGTCCGAGGCCTCAGTGGCCATAATCCAGCCTCGTTGAGGTGTAATAGGTCAGTCGCGAAACTTAAAATACAACAATTATTTAGCCAACTAAATGTAACATTGAGAGAGAGATCAAACACAGAACCACAGACATATAGACAGACGTATAAGCAGACAGATATCACAGAGATTACATAGTGCCTATGTTTGTTCTCTCTCTATGTATATCTGTGATATCTGTCTGCTTATATGTCTGTCTATATGTCTCTGGTTCTGTGTTTTATCTCTCTCTCAAATGTAGCATTCTCAGGAAGAACGTAATCAACCAGGTAGGGTGTTGACTATTGTGTTATCCGACTCTCTGTTGTATTACATTACATTTCTGAGTATACTAGATTTGTGTTTCTATTTCATTTATACCTGATGACGATTGCTTGTGTTGCAATTGAAACGTCGTATGCTATTTTTTTCTTCTTGGTTCTTTCGGTAAAGTCACGTAGAATGTAAATAATAAAATAAAAAAAAATAAAACATAATAAAATAATTCTCACGACGTTTCGGCCACAACGCAAGCAGCCGTCCTCAGGTGGAGAACAGGTCTGTCGAGGAGACAGCGTCTGAAGACTCCTGAGTCTGAAGAATTATTTTATGATGTTTTATTTTTATTATTATATTATTTCCATTCTACGTGACTTTACCGAAAGAACCAAGAAGATGAATCCCTGCAGTCACGAAAGCTGTAAATCGAAACGTCGTATGCTATTATTTAATTCGTTATTTTATCTTTATACGTCACTTTACCGAAAGAACCAAAGAGTGATTCCTGCAGTCACGAAAGCTCCAAATTAAGTTTAAATGTAACATTGATTTCCACCCCCTCCCCTCCCTAAGCTACATCGATGTCGGCGTGTAATAAAATAAAAGACTCACGCATCGATCGCCCGTGTGTGATTCACAAACAATTTACGGGCATATTGATCTCTGCTGGGTGGGTGGGTTGTTTAGTGAGCTGATTGACAGACTGGTTTCTGACGAGGTCTGTGAACACTGCGCCGACTGGTAGCCTCTTTGGATTCATTGACCCAGGTGCCATCACACCAGTAGCGTAACTATTATTCATCATAAGTTGAACAACTATTATTAACGTGGGGAGGGGGGGCAGATGGTGCCTTGCACCACAACTCCCTCCGCATGGTGACCACAACAAGATATTTGTATTTCGATTCACCTGAGGACGGCTGCTTGCGTTGTGGCCGAAACGTCGTGAGAATTATTTTATTATGTTTTATTTTTATTATTGTATTACTTCCCTTCTACGTGACTTTACCGAAAGAACCAAGAAGAAGATATTTGTAACAACAGTGTAAAAGAACAACAACAACATTTATTTAAAAGGCAGTATAACTTTTTTTTATATATGAAAATTCCTTTATTTACCGTTGCAACTTTACGCTTCTGCAAATCAAATATTTGGGGCCCCACCTGACCGATAGCCGCACCGACTAAGCTGACAATGTAGTTACTACACCACTGATAATGTAGTCACTATGCCACTGATAATGTAGTTACTACACCACTGATAATGTAGTTACTACGCCACTGATAATGTAGTTACTACACCACTGATAATGTAGTTACTACACCACTGATAATGTAGTTACTACGCCACTGATAATGTAGTTACTATGCCACTGATAATGCAGTCACTACCCCACTGATAATGTAGTTACTATGCCACTGATAATGCAGTCACTACACCACTGATAATGTAGTTACTATGCCACTGATAATGCAGTCACTACACCACTGATAATGTAGCTACTATGCCACTGATAATGCAGTCACTACACCACTGATAATGTAGTTACTATGCCACTGATAATGTAGTTACTACACCACTAATAATGTAGTCACTACACCACTGATAATGTAGTTACTATGCCACTGATAATGTAGTTACTATGCCACTGATAATGTAGTTACTACACCACTGATAATGTAGTCACTACGCCACTGATGATGTAGTTACTACACCACTGATAATGTAGTTACTACGCCACTGATAATGTAGTCACTACGCCACTGATAATGTAGTTACTACACCACTGATAATGTAGTTACTACACCACTGATAATGTAGTCACTACACCACTGATAATGTAGTTACTACGCCACTGATAATGTAGTTACTACGCCACTGATAATGTAGTCACTACGCCACTGATAATGTAGTTACTACACCACTGATAATGTAGTTACTACGCCACTGATAATGTAGTTACTACACCACTGATAATGTAGTCACTACACCACTGATAATGTAGTCACTACACCACTGATAATGTAGTTACTACACCACTGATAATGTAGTCACTACACCACTGATAATGTAGTCACTACGCCACTGATAATGTAGTTACTACAC
This sequence comes from Lampetra planeri, assembly GCF_965212315.1. Lineage (NCBI taxonomy): Eukaryota > Metazoa > Chordata > Hyperoartia > Petromyzontiformes > Petromyzontidae > Lampetra > Lampetra planeri. The sequence goes on from NC_136162.1 coordinate 4,401,820, forward strand.
CACTGATAATGTAGTTACTACGCCACTGATAATGTAGTCACTACACCACTGATAATGTAGTCACTACACCACTGATAATGTAGTTACTACACCACTGATAATGTAGTTACTACGCCACTGATAATGTAGTCACTACGCCACTGATAATGTAGTTACTACACCACTGATAATGTAGTTACTACGCCACTGATAATGTAGTCACTACACCACTGATAATGTAGTTACTACACCACTGATAATGTAGTTACTACGCCACTGATAATGTAGTTACTACACCACTGATAATGTAGTCACTACACCACTGATAATGTAGTTACTACACCACTGATAATGTAGTTACTACGCCACTGATAATGTAGTTACTACACCACTGATAATGTAGTCACAACACCACTGATAATGTAGTTACTACACCACTGATAATGTAGTCACTACACCACTGATAATGTAGTCACTACACCACTGATAATGTAGTTACTACACCACTGATAATGTAGTCACTACGCCACTGATAATGTAGTTACTATGCCACTGATAATGTAGTTACTATGCCACTGATAATGTAGTTACTACACCACTGATAATGTAGTCACTACGCCACTGATAATGTAGTTACTACACCACTGATAATGTAGTTACTACGCCACTGATAATGTAGTCACTACGCCACTGATAATGTAGTTACTACACCACTGATAATGTAGTCACTACACCACTGATAATGTAGTTACTACACCACTGATAATGTAGTCACTACACCACTGATAATGTAGTTACTACGCCACTGATAATGTAGTTACTACGCCACTGATAATGTAGTCACTACGCCACTGATAATGTAGTTACTACACCACTGATAATGTAGTTACTACGCCACTGATAATGTAGTTACTACACCACTGATAATGTAGTCACTACACCACTGATAATGTAGTCACTACACCACTGATTATGTAGTTACTACACCATTGATAATGTAGTCACTACACCACTGATAATGTAGTCACTACACCACTGATAATGTAGTTACTACGCCACTGATAATGTAGTCACTACACCACTGATAATGTAGTCACTACACCACTGATAATGTAGTTACTACACCACTGATAATGTAGTTACTACGCCACTGATAATGTAGTCACTACGCCACTGATAATGTAGTTACTACACCACTGATAACGTAGTTACTACGCCACTGATAATGTAGTCACTACACCACTGATAATGTAGTTACTACACCACTGATAATGTAGTTACTACGCCACTGATAATGTAGTTACTACACCACTGATAATGTAGTCACTACACCACTGATAATGTAGTGACTACACCACTGATAATGTAGTTACTACGCCACTGATAATGTAGTTACTACACCACTGATAATGTAGTCACAACACCACTGATAATGTAGTCACTACACCACTGATAATGTAGTCACTACGCCACTGATAATGTAGTTACTACACCACTGATAATGTAGTCACTAAGCCACTGATAATGTAGTTACTACACCACTGATAATGTAGTTACTACACCACTGATAATGTAGTTACTATGCCACTGATAATGTAGTTACTACACCACTGATAATGTAGTTACTACACCACTGATAATGTAGTCACTACGCCACTGATAATGTAGTTACTACACCACTGATAATGTAGTTACTACGCCACTGATAATGTAGTCACTACACCACTGATAATGTAGTTACTACACCACTGATAATGTAGTCACTACACCACTGATAATGTAGTTACTACACCACTGATAATGTAGTCACTACACCACTGATAATGTAGTCACTACACCACTGATAATGTAGTTACTACACCACTGATAGTGTAGTTACTATGCCACTGATAATGTAGTTACTACACCACTGATAATGTAGTCACTACACCACTGATAATGTAGTTACTACGCCACTGATAATGTAGTTACTACACCACTGATAATGTAGTCACTACACCACTGATAATGTAGTTACTACGCCACTGATAATGTAGTTACTACACCACTGATAATGTAGTTACTACGCCACTGATAATGTAGTTACTACGCCACTGATAATGTAGTTACTACACCACTGATAATGTAGTTACTACGCCACTGATAATGTAGTTACTACACCACTGATAATGTAGTTACTACGCCACTGATAATGTAGTTACTACGCCACTGATAATGTAGTTACTACACCACTGATAATGTAGTTACTACGCCACTGATAATGTAGTTACTACACCACTGATAATGTAGTTACTACGCCACTGATAATGTAGTCATTACACCACTGATAATGTAGTTACTACACCACTCATAATGTAGCTACTATGCCACTAATAATGTAGTTACTACACCACTGATAATGTAGTTACTACGCCACTGATAATGTAGTTACTACACCACTGATAATGTAGTTACTACGCCACTGATAATGTAGTCATTACACCACTGATAATGTAGTTACTACGCCACTGATAATGTAGTCACTACGCCACTGATAATGTAGTTACTACGCCACTGATAATGTAGTTACTACGCCACTGATAATGTAGTTACTACGCCACTGATAATTTAGTTACTACGCCACTGATAATGTAGTTACTACGCCACTGATAATGTAGTTACTACACCACTGATAATGTAGTTACTATGCCACTGATAATGTAGTTACTACACCACTGATAATGTAGTTACTACGCCACTGATAATGTAGTTACTACACCACTGATAATGTAGTTACTACACCACTGGTAATGTAGTCACTACACCACTGATAATGAAGTTACTACACCACTGATAATGTAGTTACTACGCCACTGATAATGTAGTTACTACACCACTGATAATGTAGTTACTACACCACTGATAATGTAGTTACTACGCCACTGATAATGTAGTTACTACACCACTGATAATGTAGTTACTACACCACTGGTAATGTAGTCACTACACCACTGATAATGTAGTTACTACACCACTGATAATGTAGTTACTACACCACTGATAATGTAGTCACTACACCACTGATAATGTAGTTACTACACCACTGATAATGTAGTTACTACACCACTGATAATGTAGTTACTACACCACTGATAATGTAGTTACTGCACCACTGATAATGTAGTCACTACACCACTGATAATGTAGTTACTACACCACTGATAATGTAGTTACTACACCACTGATAATGTAGTTACTACACCACTGATAATGTAGTTACTACACCACTGATAATGTAGTTACTACGCCACTGATAATGTAGTTACTACACCACTGATAATGTAGTTACTACACCACTGATAATGTAGTTACTACACCACTGATAATGTAGTTACTACACCACTGATAATGTAGTTACTACACCACTGATAATGTAGTCACTACACCACTGATAATGTAGTCACTACACCACTGATAATGTAGTTACTACACCACTGATAATGTAGTTACTACACCACTGATAATGTAGTCACTACACCACTGATAATGTAGTTACTACACCACTGATAATGTAGTTACTACACCACTGATAATGTAGTCACTACACCACTGATAATGTAGTTACTACGCCACTGATAATGTAGTTACTACGCCACTGATAATGTAGTTACTACACCACTGATAATGTAGTCACTACACCACTGATAATGTAGTTACTACGCCACTGATAATGTAGTTACTACGCCACTGATAATGTAGTCACTACACCACTGATAATGTAGTTACTACGCCACTGATAATGTAGTTACTACGCCACTGATAATGTAGTTACTACACCACTGATAATGTAGTTACTACACCACTGATAATGTAGTTACTACGCCACTGATAATGTAGTTACTACACCACTGATAATGTAGTTACTACACCACTGATAATGTAGTTACTACACCACTGATAATGTAGTCACTACACCACTGATAATGTAGTTACTACACCACTGATAATGTAGTCACTACGCCACTGATAATGTAGTCACTACACCACTGATAATGTAGTTACTACACCACTGATAATGTAGTTACTACACCACTGATAATGTAGTTACTACACCACTAATAATGTAGTCACTACGCCACTGATAATGTAGTTACTACACCACTGATAATGTAGTTACTACGCCACTTATAATGTAGTTACTACACCACTGATAATGTAGTCACTACGCCACTGATAATGTAGTTACTACACCACTGATAATGTAGTCACTACACCACTGATAATGTAGTTACTACACCACTGATAATGTAGTCACTACACCACTGATAATGTAGTTACTACACCACTGATAATGTAGTTACTACACCACTGATAATATAGTTACTACGCCACTGATAATGTAGTTACTATGCCACTGATAATGTAGTTACTACACCACTGATAATATAGTTACTACGCCACTGATAATGTAGTTACTATGCCACTGATAATGTAGTCACTACGCCACTGATAACACTGGTCTACAGCCAAAATACTTCCGAAATAAATGTAGTCCAACTTTACTAATTCTGGGTCACTGAGAATGAAAATGATGCTTAAAATGGTTGATTGGCTATAGTTTTCAAGATATGCTACTGTGTCAGTATATACGACCTTTGACTTAGGAATGACGGAGGATACGTGAGTTATAAAGGGAAAGGATCTCAATTTAAATGAGAAATGACTCAATTACATCTTTGACTGGATCTATGAATACACCTGTGGCTGGTTTTGGACAGTACTTGCTTTTTGAGCAAAACAATCAGTGATACAATATGAACCTGGCATTGTGTCATACATCTTCTTAGTTCTTTCGGTAAAGTCACGTAAAAAGGGAAATAATAAAATAATAAATATGAAACCTAATCAAATACAATTCTCACTTTTATTATTTTATTATTTCAATTCTACGTGACTTTACCGAAAGAACCAAGAATATGAACTCCGTACATTGTTTTTGTGTGTGTGGGATTAGCCGCGCTAAAGAGCTTTGTGGTTCAAGCCGTGCTTTAAATGAATTCCTTGCAAACCCTAACGACTGAAACATATTGGAATAAATTTAATATACAAGGCATGACACAAAACGCACCACGGATCGAATCCGCGCAAACAGACCACGAAGTGAGCAGCTCCTGCGATAGGCCGAGCGTCTGCAACGTCAGACACGGCTTGTGCGTCCGTAGGTTGTTCACGTTCACGTTTCATTTAGCGCACTCAGTGCCGGATTAATTATCCTAGTAGCAACAGTAGCTGCATGTGTATTAGCAACAGTAGCTACATGTGTAGTAGCAACAGCAGCTACATGTGTAGTAGCAACAGTAGCTGCATGTGTAGTAGCAACAGTAGCTGCATGTGTAGTAGCAACAGTAGCTGCATGTGTAGTAGCAACAGCAGCTGCATGTGTAGTAACAACAGTAGCTACATGTGCAGTAGCAACAGTAGCTACATGTGTAGTAGCAACAGTAGCTACATGTGTAGTAGCAACAGTAGCTACATGTGTAGTAGCAACAGTAGCTGCATGTGTAGTAGCAACAGTAGCTGCATGTGTAGTAGCAACAGTAGCTACATGTGTAGTAGCAACAGTAGCTGCATGTGTAGTAGCAACAGTAGCTACATGTGTAGTAGCAACAGTAGCTGCATGTGTAGTAGCAACAGTAGCTACATGTGTAGTAGCAACAGTAGCTGCATGTGTAGTAGCAACAGCAGCTGCATGTATAGTAACAACAGCAGCTACATGTGTAGTAGCAACAGTAGCTCCAAATGTAGTAGTTACATATGTAGTAGCTACGGGCCCCGCACTTTCAAGAGCCCCGCGCTAAATGCTTTCAAGCCATCATTTCCGGTTCAGTGATTCTGCACTTGCTCTATGACTATAGTACTATACCGCCTTCAATTTTTACGAACGACCGGGTGTTTAAGGTTAGCGATTTGTCGTATTATCTGGCTGTATAGCAAACGAAAAAATACAATTACTTTACTATTCTATGGGTCTTTCGGTAAAGCCACGTAGGTAGAAAAATTATAAAAAATATATATCACGACGTTTCCATCGCAACATAAGCAATCGTCTTCAGGTGCAATTAAAAAACGTGAGTGTTTAATGTGAACGGTTTTTGTTCATTTAGGGCCTCTTTATAACATTTGCCACTGCCCCCTCCCCCACACTGCTCATCAGAGGTCGCAAACGGGTACCCGTACCCGGCCGTACCCGTACCCTACCCGTACCCGGCCGGGTATCGGGTAGGGTACGGGTACCCGATTGCGACCTCTGGGATGAAGCCATGTTGCAGGCGTGGGTGGGTTGATTCTAGGAACTTGAATTGTGAGAAGAGACGAGACGTTGGGAAATGAGTGACAAACGGTGACTCACCAGTGACTCACGGCCTACCCGTACCCGGCCGGGTACGGGTAGCCGGGTATCGGGTAGGGTACGGGTATCGAGTACCCGGTTGCGACCTCTGCTGCTCATACTCCTTGCACCGCCCACCGCCCAGTTCAAGAACAGCCAGACGGGGGGGGGCACGCTGGGTGGGAGCACGTGGAGGGGATTTGGTTGAGGGGGGGTTCCTCCTTTGGGGCAGTCGCTCCGATTCGCCGTAGCCAGTGGGACACGGCTCTGCTCGTCCATCGACACAGCAAACTCGACAATTCGTTGACGAGCCGAGACGGTGGATGTTTGCCGTCGCGTGAGCCGCACATCGAGGGCATCCCGATTCGGATCGACCCCCGCGTCGAGAACGGCCGCTGCGTCCCATCGCTGGCAGGTGAATGTGCGCGCGATGCAACCACAACAACAACCACAACAACAACCACAACAACAACAACCACAACAACAACAACAACAAAAAGACACGCGCGCGCGCGACAAAGGCATAGGTCTCTCCCCCCCCCCTCCCACCGGTATAGCCTCAACAGACTGTTGGGGCAAGTGCTGTACCGCCAGCACGTGCTGGAAATTCACCTGCCCACGGGATTGTTCCCTAGGAACTACATGCAACAAAAAACCACACACACAAAAGGCAAAGATCCCCCGTATAGCCTGAGCAATATTTTTGGGGCAAGTGCTGTTAGCGAGCAGCACCTGTGAAGGCCGGAACGGTGCACGAGTGGGTGGGTGGCCAGCACCACGCCCGGCCGCCTTTGTCTCCCCAGTGGCAACGCTTACACACCGCACTGGGTACAGTAAATTTAGCTGTGACGGTCCCACCTGATGACGGAGACTTGTGTTGCCTCCGAAACGTCGTGATTTATAATTTTATTTCTATTATTATTTCTATTATTTTATTTTTATTATTTATTTTTACCTACGTGACTTTACCGAAAAAACCCCTAAGAATATGACTCCTTCCCTCTCCATGCTATAATTATAATCGTATCATTATTACCACTAGAGAACCCATTGCTCTGCCACGGTTTAATAAGAAACAGCCGTCATTGTAATACTCTGCTCACAATCCTCATATGCTCGGGGCACTATAAGCAATCTGCCTTTTTACATAATAATAATACAATTCCAAGATGATATGTATCGTTGGGTGTTTTAATATTCTTCTTGGTTCTTTCGGTAAAGTCACGTAGAAGGGAAATAATAAAATAATAAAAATAAAACATAATAAAATACAATTCTCACGACGTTTCGGCCACAACGTAAGCAGCCGTCCTCAGGTGAAGAACAGGTCTGTCGGAAAGACAGCGTCTAAATGACGCTGTCTTTCCGACAGACGCTGTCATTCCGACATACCTTTCTTCACCTGAGGACGGCTGCTTGCGTTGTGGCCGAAACGTCGTGAGAATTATTTTATTATTTTTATTATTTTATTATTTCCCTTCTACGTGACTTTACCGAAAGAACCACGAAGATGAATCCCTGCAGTCACGAAAGCTTTAAATCGAAATGTTTTCATATTCTTTAGGATGTAATGGATATTCTTGTAAAAAGAATGACATTCATAGGAGCACACATTGAAAAGCTAGAACGGTGGTTTACTGCCGCCTGCACCCGTTTGGTTCGCAGAGAGGGCCTCTCGCATCTCCAGCGAGTGAGTGCACCCCAGGTTAAGAACCACTGAGTTAGAGTGATTGAAAACGCAGCGTGGTCACTCCTCTGTATTCATTATTCACACCTCTGTGGTGTCGCTAGCTATCATGATGATTATTATTATTACGCATTCCCAACTTCGTCTTTCACCCTTTCAAATCAACTCAGTGTTTATTTGTTACGCGGAGAAATCCCGTGAGCCAGTTACTCAGCTAGTTTCAGTGGCAACGGCTCTGCAGCAGCCACTTACCAATCGAGTTGATGTTCGTGTGGAGAGGGGCCTTTGCCAACAGCCAACAAACTCGTGACATAGATTATTTTTAAGAGCAGAATGATCATTGTTATAGTTATTTCGCCTCGCCATCAGCCATCATCCCTTCTAGCCATGGCGTGTCACACCCAGGCCCAGTTATTTTAACAGTTTGAACGGTACAGAAGTTGATCATTGGTTTTTTACCCTTTTATCTGGCAACAAAACTGACACCTTTTTTTTACAAGGAGTCATGTTTGCATAGACCACAATACCTGCAGTCATAATGCAACCAAAAAACATAACTCTGATCATGTATGCACTGTCCTTGAAGTTGATTGACAGCTTTCCTTAGAGCCTAGTCTCACATGGATTGGACCAGATGACGCCAAAAGGCGCACAACTCAAAGACAATGCACCATCAGAGTATGACAGTGTCAGTTTTGTTGCCAGATAAAAGGGTAAAAACCAATTATCATATTTTTTTTACTGGCAAATGAGGTTCCAATGGTGGTACATAAGTTGTCCGTGGTTTGGGAGACTGTCCGTGTCATGGGAACGCAGAATGATTACCAACCAATTGATTTTTTTAAACGAATTTACCCGTAAGAGCCGCACTAAGTCCAAAGACTATTTTTCAGCAGCGTCTTGCAGTGGGTTTTTTAATTTTTAGATGTTTTCAACCTATCAACGACTCAGTTTATACGTGCGAGAGAAAACCACAGCGCCCCGGATAAACCCCACGCACGCGAGAGGGGACAACGCTCTATCCCCGTACAGAATGTCTTGAGCAGACGCAGATTCGTCAACACGCTGCACTGCCTCCTCTTGGCGAAACCGAGCTATGGCAGTGCCCACGAGAGAGAGGAGTTTCACAACATCTGTGGACGAACACCTCCCTGAATCTCAATTGAGCACAGGGTGACTCACATACCTGGCAACCCTTTATCAGTACCTACCTTATCACAGACCAATTCAGACCTTATTGGTCACCCCGTGCTTATATAAATCTCAACGTTCATCCTACAAAGTCCCATCACAAGGGAAAAACACAAACAAATAGACAAAACAAATTTGCCCGTATTGAAACGGCTGTACGCCGTATGGACCTGAAGACTCAATTTCCCTGTACGCTGTTTGAGACTCGGCGCTAAACAAAGCTGTCTGTGCTGTGGACCAATCAGTTTCAAAATCAATGCATCATCATATACTACCAGCGCATGTTTTTTGTTTGCATGTTCACCACAAGGCCTGTGTGTGGTTAATGCAGACACGATTCCTTGCAAAGCGTTTCTATTTGGTGATTTAACATCTGAACACAACTGTTTCATTGCCAGAAAGGGTCAAACCCATTCTCATATTGTCATACTGGCAAGGCGATATCCCTTGATAAACCAAATGGGTTGACAGCCGTGGACTCGGGACTTGTTAGGACACCGTAGAGCCCGTGTCCCTATCCACTGCTGGATGAGTGATTTCTCCTCGCCGCACGTAGGTCTCTCTTGGCCATGTCCCGAGGACTTTCGGTCGATTTCTCTATTCCTGCATCTTGACAGATCCGCAACGAGACTTTGCATCGATAGCTCGTTCTTGCGATGTATCTTTACTTCGTTATTATAGAGCGCCCTGCCTCAAGGCGCCCTCTAAATATAAACAAGCGGGGTCACGAAACATCGAGTGACTGAGCTGGCAAGGGCGTGGAAGGCCTGATAAATGAGTGATTGTAACAGAGAGCACGTGGGGTCACGATGATAGTAATAATAATATAATTATAGATTTGAAGTTTTAATTTATTTTCTCTTTTTTACCAACGTGACTTTACCGAAAAAAACAAAGAATAATAATAATATAGTTGGTCATCGATTATGCCAATTTCATACAGTAAACACATTTAAAACACTTAAAGAAAAACTTTTAGCAACACCTAAGAGCATAACGTCGTGCAAGAATGTGCAAAAATAAGCGATTTTAAAAAATGATTAGGAGTGATTATCCGGATAATCAATGATCTACCGTACTTTAATTTTATATAGTATCATTCATGCTAATTGCATTCCATAACGCTATATATTGATTATATATTCTATATAGAGTTGCTACCTTCCTATAAAAGCAAACAATGTATAGTAGATGAAAAAATAAACGAATAACGAAATGGCACCACAAACAAAAGGGCACAAACACCAACAACAGCAGCGACAACAACAACAACAACAGCAGCAAAGTTATCACAGAGATGAGCCCATGAGCTCTGCTACACATCCCAGAGCACAATTACGACTTCTAAAACAAGCCAGGCAACGTTCACACGAGGGGCGCTGGGTGGAGTGGCCAGCAGTTGCGACTCGTTCAGTCCCATCGCTCAAATGTCCAAAAATACGACGGCGACCTATTTCGACGTAGAACATTTTTTTTGTACGAGTAACACAAAAAAATAAAGAGGCCTCTAGTTCGAATTCGAGTGAAACGAAAGTGTATAGGGGAGGGATGGGAAGGAGTGGAGAGGCGAGGGGAGAGAAGGGAATGGAATGGATTGAGGGCAAGTTATGAGTTAAGGGTGAGAATACAGTTTCTAAACTCAACTAAAAAGTAAACTATTGATTTTATTTTACCAGGTAAGGCCCACTGAGCTGTACAGCTCTTTTTTTCAGAAACGACCTGGCCACAAACGATAGCTCAACGAAGTGGCTTATCACATGAAAATGTATGGCAGTAGCCAAATACTATAAACGCACGTTTCTTAATGTGCGGGGAAAACCCGGAGAAAAATCCACGCGACCACGAGGGGAGGAGAGAGAGATACACGCAAACTCCCAATATACAGCAGCAGGCGTCAGGGTCGGGATCAACCCCACGATCTCCTGCATACCAGGCGAGGTAGTTAACATCTCTTAGCCAACATGATGATGATGATGATGAAAGAGAGACACACAAACTCCAAATATACAGCAGGCGTCAGGGTCTGGATCGACCCCACGATCTCCTGCATACCAGGCGAGGCAGTCAACATCTCCTAGCCAACGTGGCGCCCCTAGAAAGCAGAACTGCTGTGACTGGACACTGCTCAGCGTGCGTCGGTCATGGGTGGAAAAACCCCGATTTTTCCAGCTGCAGGCATCGGGTTTTTTCTTTAATACAATTAAACCCGATTTCTGGGAATTAAAACCTGCTTTAATTAATACGAAACTCTGATCCAAGGCTTAGGCTGCTTCCTCGTCGGTACTGCTATTATCGTACTCGGGGGGTGGGGGGGGCCGTCGGGCACGGGGTAGTCGTAGAATGCGGCGGGCAGGTTGGTCTCGATGAACACGAGGAGCTTCTCCTCCACAATCGTGGGCGCCGCCAGTGAGTTCCTTCGCTTGGAATGGACGAAGCCCATCGTTGAGAAGTTGGCGAAGTGCGGTTCTGCAATTAGAACCAATTAAACCGGATTTCTCCCAATCTCAGATGATCGGGTTTAATATAAAAAGACAATTAAACCCGATTGTAAAAAAAACCCGACTGTGCCACCCTTGGCGTCGGTGGCTGTGGGTTTGCGTGCGTGCCCATCCCAGCAGGGAGCTGAGGTTCACGTCTTTCGAGGACATAATCCGGAGCCTGACAAGGTGAAATGGGGTCCCTGTGTCGAGGAGGTTTAGAACGCTTTACCCTTGCGGCCATTGATGAAGGTGATATCTGACAGACATACCTAAAATACGTTCCTTTGACGGATGTGCAGTATGAGTGTATATATATATTATGGTTACGTGTGTGTGTGTATCTATACGTACCTCGTTCAACACAGCTCGTGGTTCAGAGTCAAACAGCGGTGTTTGAAATTCAAGACGATGTGAGTAATGGCGTTTTTTGTATATGTCCGCATACAATGCAAACAGAATGCAAGCATAACTATCTTAAGAGAGTAATTACATAATTAGTAATCACATTTTCATATATTAATATACTTTGCAAGCAGTGGCGTAAGCAATAATTACAAGGTTGCAACGTTACCGATACCAACGCTAAGGAAACGTTTCTATTAGGCGACGTTTTAAGCAATAGACCTTCTTCAGAACACATGGATAGAGGTGACAGAGATAGCGTGGATGAGACGGCGCTTTACACCATGAGACCTGATGGGAATTACAGTTTTTATTTTATATCAGATTCATTTGCTTTAATAGTTGAACTAATAGCGGCGGCCTAGTTAACACCAATTGCTTGCTAAATGTATTGCAATATATAAATTTGCATAATACGTAAGATAAGTCTAATGTTTAATGTTGATACTTATTGATGACTTGGGGGTTTGTCTGTTACTCAGTACGGCTACCACGATCCATTTACTGATAAATACGAGGTGCTTCAAAAAGATGTTAACACTTCAGATAATTTGCAACAATACCACGAGAAATGTGGAGACGACCTGGAGAAGATTCCAGGCACGCGTTGACAATGATTGCGAACAAGTGGAGGCTCTTTAACTTTTTGAAGCTATTAACGTCACATTTGATATCATGATTACAGTGTATTATCCGTTATTTTCCCATTAAAAACGATAGTCCCATGTAAGTGTTAACGTTTTTTTGAAGCACTCGGTATATTTATAAATGCTCACCAGCAAACATTTTAAGCATAATTATTATCAGATCCCATGGTGTACACCCAATCTGTCTCTCTGTCTCTCTCTCTCTGTCTCTCCCTATGTACTCTGAAGATGATGGGTCATTGCCATCACCTATATTTTTTTCTGTAAAGGCCACAGTGTGATTATTGACGAATGTGTTGACGTTTGTTGTTGTTGTTGGTCCATTGTGGTAGTTGCACCACAGCCAACGCAGCAGCAGCGTCATCACCAAATAACTTTAACCCACACAGTGCATCGAACGCCGTGTGTGTGTGCACCATCACTCGTGCTCACTGCACGGCTCTGCTTCGTTTTGACTCCGTCTGCCGGCGTCATTCCAATGACCCGTGTCACTCTTCAAAGTGAGACTCATCCTGAATTCTTCGCGTTCAGCTCCTTGTTAAGCTAAAACGTAACTAGTTTTTTTATTTCTAGATTTGAAGCTTTCGTGACTGCAAGGATTCATACTCTTAGTTTTTTCGGTAAAGTCACGTAGGTAAAAAATGAAATTAAAATTAATAAAAAAATAAAATAATGCATCACTTGATACAGCAAATCTGGCTGTGACGGTCCCACCTGATGACGGAGACTTGTGTTGCCTCCGAAACGTCGTGATTTTTATAATTTTATTTTAATAAAATTTTATTTCATTTTTTACCTACGTGACTTTACCAAAAAAACTAAGAGTATTGTTTTTTTTATGTATTTGATTTTACCAGGTAAGGCCCCCACTAAGCTGTGTAGCTCTTTTTCAGAAGCGATCTGGCAATCGCAAATGACAGCGCAACGAAGTGGCTTGTCACCATGTGGACATTTATAGCAGCCGAATACTCGCAATGTATGTTTTGTAAATGTGGAGGGGGAAAACCGGAGGACCCAGAGAAAAATCCACGCGACCACGGGGAGAGAGAGACACGCAAACTCCAAATATACAGCAGCAAGCGTCAGGGTCAGGGTCAGGGACGGGATCGAACCCACGACCTCCTGCATATCAGGCGAGGTAATTAACATCTCCTGGCCACCGTGATGATGCTGAGAGAGAGAGAGACACGCAAACTCCAAATACACAGCAGCAGGCGTCAGGGTCGGGATCGAACCCACGATCTCCTGTATACCAGGCGAGGTAGTCAACATCTCGCAACCCAGATGAAATTACTCAGGGTTGTACGTATGTATGTTGAACTTCTTTCGCACCGTACGTAGCCAACCGTGCTAATCGGTGGTGCGGTTCGTGCAAAAACTCACCGCTGTCAACTGACCTTCTGTTTTTGTCGGCGCATTGGGATCTACGTATGATGCAATCACGCCTTTACAGATGCAAATTATCATCACTACTATCTCTGACCCCCTCTCTCTCTATTTAAGGCCTCGACACAGAGGCGTTGTTTCTCTGTGTGCCTATGTGTGTGTCTCTCTCTGTGTGTCTCTGTGTGCGTCTCTCTCTCTGCTTGTGTGTCTGTCTGTGTGTCTCCGTGTCTGTGTTTTGTCTCTCTCTCAAATTTAGCAATCTTTGGAAGAACGTAATCAACCAGGTAGGGTTGTTGACTGTTATGTTAGCCGACTCTCTCGTGTTGTATCGCATTACATTTGTAAGTAGCACAAGAAAAAGAAAGAGGCCTCTAGTTCATCACTACCATCTACTACAGCAGTTGAATTACATCCGTGAAAACCGCGCTTTGCGCGATGGCCCTTCCACGCGCGGCGACGAAGGGCAAAGTGCCACCAAAACTTTTGCAACAACTCCCGTGAGTTAGATGGGGGGGTGGGGGGGGCATCTCGCGGGTCGCCTCCTCCACGCTCCAGCAAGGGCTCCTCCCTGGACCGCTGCTGGAGCCATGGATCGCGACGGCGGTTGCCGTGAGCCCAGTGAGGTCGCCATGCGGTTGCTGCTGGGTGATGTATTGGGCTGGGGCATGCTGTTGTTGCTGTGTGTGTGTGTGGGGTTCACTGTGTAGCGGTTAGCGCGCTGCGCTATGAACCTGGTGACCCGAGTTCGATTCCCGCTCACGGCCAACACCGGTGACGATTATCTGAACCGGTACTGGGCCTCCCCTAGGTCGACTCAGCCTCAAATGAGTACCTGGTGCGGTGTGTAAACATCGCCACTGGGGAGACAAAGGCGGTCGGGCGTGGTGCTGATCACCCACCCTCTCGTGTACTGTTCCGGCCTTCATAAGTGCTCGCTAACAGCACTTGCCCCTACAGTCTGTTCACGCTATATGGGGGATCTTTGTCATGTTTCTATTTTCATTGGGTTCCATGTAACTGGTAGGGGCCACCATTCCAGGGTTTCTCGCTCCGTTCCAGAGTTTCTTGTCTCCGTTCCAGGGTTTCTCGCCTCCGTTTCAGGTTTTTTTCCTCCGTTCCAGGTTTCTCGCCTCCGTTCCAGGGTTTCCTGCCTCCATTCCAGGGTTTTTGGCCTCTGGTCCAGGGTTTCTGACCTCCGTTCCAGGGTTTCTCACCTCTGGTCCAGGTTTTCTCGCCATCTCCACTGCCGGGCCTACGCAGGTGAAACCATTGTGGAACATTTTCCCGGGGGGGGGGGGGTGGAGGTGGAGGGGGCGGTCTCACTCGGATGGGCGAGACCGCCCCTAGCATAGGTGTGGCAAGACTGTGACCCAGCCAGGCCATCGATAAATTCGTGATGGATATGACGTGATCATCGCCAGCCCCGAAGCCAGTCGTCGATCAATGACTTTTTTTTTGACGTTCAGCAATTCGCCAGACTTTATTTACGGGACAAATTTTTTTTATTTTTTGGTCGTTTCGCAGTTGACATCATGACGACGAGTCAATCGCCTCCAGGCGGCGACAGACGCGGCGCCGTTAATCTTTGGGTTTGTCATCGACGTCATCTTCATTCAACGCCGAATCGAGAGCGCGCGACGACAATCGATGAAAACAACTCGCTCACGCACGCGACTCTGGACGGGCAGAACGTTTCGTTCTGTGCATCCGCCGGCAGAAGAGGTCACTCATTCTAGATTTGAAGCTTTCGCGACTGCAAGGATTCATATTCTTAGGTTTTTTCGGTAAAGTCACGTAGGTAAAACATTAAAATTAATAAAATATTTTTTATTTTACTTTTATTAATTTTAATGTTTTACCTACGTGACTTTACCGAAAAAACCTAAGAATAAGAGGTCACTCAATTTTCAGCTCAGCGAACGTACCAAAGGTGCAGCCTACGATCAATGGGGGGCATGACCCCTATGACCTCACCTCTCCACCCCCCCCCCCCCATATCTAATTGTTGCCCCATGACTCCCCCTATGATTCAGCCCCCCCCAAAAGAGTTATTTGAGGAGCAGCCGGGCAGTCCTCGTCTGTGGAACATACTTCCCCAGAACATTTGGGGACTCTGAAGTCGGGGTTGACTATTTTAAGTCCCCGGCCTACAACAGATGTGTTCTCTCACTCGCCCGGTACCGCCCGCCTGAGGAAGGTCACGTGCCCTTCGCGTTGTTTGTATTGTTGAGAAGTTCCGACGGACGAACTCGTAGACGGAGGTAAGTTAAGGGCTTCCGCCAGGGTTTATTAAAGCTTGTCAATAACACACAGCAGGGTACACAACTCCCAGGGGCTAGGGGTCCTACTCTGAGTCCGGGTCCCTGCCGGCCAGCTCCGGTCTCTCTCTCTCGTGTCGGATCGTGGACTCTGCCGACTCCACCGAGCGGAGAGAGAAGCACCTCTACGGCTACCACCGGCTTCTCCCCAGACTCACCACTCGATCCCTCTCACTATCCCTGGTTCCCTCTTCACCCTGTTTACTATCCCCGTTCCTACAGTGACCCCGCTTACGTCACGGGGTATCCCTTAAATACCCTAGGAGACGTAACGTCATCGCACTGAACGGCACACCTGACGTCACGTCCCCATTTTACTCATCTACAGTATTATTGTAAGTTTCAGTCGTCAAGGGAGTTATCTGTGAAGAGCTGTCTGCGAATTTCGATTTAAAGCTTTCGTGACTGCAGGGATTCATCTTCTTGGTTCTTTCGGTAAAGTCACGTAGAAGGGAAGTAATAAAATAATAAAAATAAAACATAATAAAATAAAATAATATAATAATAATATAATAATATAATATAATAATAAAATAATATAACATATATTTTTATTATTTTATTACTTATTACTTCCCTTCTACGTGACCTTACCGAAAGAACCAAGAAGATGAGCTGTCCGCGACTTTGGCTGTCCACGAATCGCATCTGGAACTCTGCACGACCTGGATCGAGAGGGAGAAAGTGATGAGAGAAAATCCGATGAGAGATAAAGTGATTAGATCAATTAATTTGTTATTGTGAGCATGTGCACGTGTTTAAAAGCGTATTTGCGTATTTATTTAAGGTACGATTTAAAGCTTTCGACAGACCTGTTTCTTCACCCGAGGACGGCTGCTTGCGTTGTGGCCGAAACGTCGTGAGAATTGTATTTAATTATTTTTATTTTTATTATTTTATTATTTCCCTTCTACGTGACATTACCGAAAGAACCAAGAAGATTATTTAAGGTAATTCGTAAAAAAATAACATTTCGGAGGCTAATATCATTATCAACTACATGTTCTATTTACGAGCATATCCGGAAGGTATCCCTCGCGAATAATGAGGGAATAGTCTACATTCAGTTGAACACGTAGCAGGCTTTCGCGACCAATATTATTCATAAAATAAACGTTTTTGGGTTTAGATGGCGTTATTTATAAATGTGTCGTAACCCTCCACCATCCGACACGGCCAATCAGCAAAAAAGTGTCACGTTGACAAAAGACAGAATAGTTCACGACTTTAGCCCACCGGTGTGTTGAAGAGTGACTCTACAACATTTACAATTCACTCTTCAACACACCGGTGGGCTAAAGTAGAGTGAATCTACAACATTTACAATTCACTCTTCAACACACCGGTGGGCTAAAGCAGTGAACTATTTGTCTTTTGTCAACGTGACACTTTTTTACTGATTGGCCGTGTCGGGTGGTGGAGGGTTACGACACATTTATAAATAACGCGATCTAACCCAAAAAAGTTTTTTTAAGAGTCTACGTACATTCAGTCTAATTTGTAAAGGGTGTTCATCGTTTGGAGTTTCGTTCATTTGTATTCGCTCAGGGCTTTGCCGAGGGTCGGGCTCTTTCCTATAAAGCGCCGCGCGAGCCCTTTGTGCGAATGGCGCCAGGCACAATTGAGTTTTCACTTCGCTCGCCCACGCCACGTAGGGAGGCATTGCCATGGTGCAACAATGAGATGAGTTGACAGCACTGAGCAAGCGCCTTCACCCCCAGCACCCCCAAAAGACAAAGATTCCCCCCCCCCTCCCCCCCGTATAGCCTTAGCAGACTCATCTTCTTGGTTCTTTCGGTAAAGTCACATAGAAGGGAAATAATAAAATAATAATTATAAAACATTATCAAATACAATTCTCACGACGTTTCGGCCACAACGCAATCAGCCGTCCTCAGGTGAAGAACAGGACTGTCGGAAAGACAGCGTCTGGGTGGTGGAGGGTTACGACACATTTATAAGACGCTGTCTTTCCGACAGACCTGTTCTTCACCTGAGGACGGCTGCTTGCGTTGTGGCCGAAACGTCGTGAGAATTGTATTTTATTATGTTTTATTTTTATTATTTTATTATTTTCCTTCTACATAACTTTATCGAAAGAACCAAGAAGATGAATCCCTGCAGTCACGAAAGCTTTAAACCTTAGCAGACTGTTGGAGCAAGTGCTGTTAGCGAGTAGCCCCTACAAAGGCCGGCAGGGCGCACGAAAGGGGGTGAGCGGTCAACACCTATCACCTAGTGGCGATGTTTACCGCACACCGCAGCAGGTGCTCCTTTGAGGCTGAGTCGACCAAGGGGATGAGGCCCAGGACCGGTTCAGACAATCGTCACTTGGTGTTGGTGGCCGTGAGCGGGAATGGAACCCAGGGTGGCCGGGTCCGTCGCGCAGCGTAGCGCTAACCGCCGTGCCACCGCTCCCCCACCAACCCACCACTTCTGTGCGACGCAGCCGTGTCGTCGATGAATGAAGCGTGGGCTGCGCGTGCTTCGTCTCAGACGTGCACGCCTCGCGTGGAAGATTCGGCCATCCGCCAGCAATGGCGTTGCGTTAAAAAAAATCCAAAAGGACTGCTGCGATTTTGCCTTCGACTGCTGCGGGTTTACCTTTGACTGCTGCGCTTGTCCTTTGACCGCTGCACCTTAACCTTTGACTGCTGTGGTTTTTACCTTTGACTGCTGCACCTTAACCTTTGACTGCTGCGATTTTAGCTTTGACTGCTGCACCTTAACCTTTGACTGCTGCACCTTAACCTTTGACTGCTGCGATTTTACCTTTGACTGCTGCACCTTAACCTTTGACTGCTGCGGTTTTACCTTTGACTGCTGCGATTTTACCTTCGACTGCTGCGGTTTTACCTTCGACTGCTGCACATTAACCTTTGACTGCTGCGATTTTACCTTCGACTGCTGTACCTTAACCTTTGACTGCTGCACCTTAACCTTTGACTGCTGCGGTTTTACCTTCGACTGCTGCACCTTAACCTTTGACTGCTGCGATTTTACCTTCGACTGCTGCACCTTAACCTTTGACTGCTGCGGGTTTACCTTCGACTGCTGCACCTTAACCTTTGACTGCTGCGATTTTACCTTCGACTGCTGCGGTTTTACCTTCGACTGCTGCACCTTAACCTTTGACTGCTGCGATTTTACCTTCGACTGCTGCACCTTAACCTTTGACTGCTGCACCTTAACCTTTGACTGCTGCGGTTTTACCTTCGACTGCTGCACCTTAACCTTTGACTGCTGAGATTTTACCTTCGACTGCTGCACCTTAACCTTTGACTGCTGCGGGTTTACCTTCGACTGCTGCACCTTAACCTTTGACTGCTGCACCTTAACTTTCGACTGCTGCACCTTAACCTTCGACTGCTGCACTTTTACCTTTGACTGCAGCGGATTTATCTTTGACCGTTGTGAATTTACTTTTGACTGCGCGAACAACGCTGGGAAAAGCGATTGAGTCGAAGCGTCCGGTATCAACAAGGGCATGTGCTCAATGCTCAATGGCTTTGATATAAGGTCTGGCGAGAACTCATTGTCCACTCGGGGACATTCAATTTCACGGGGTCATCTCAGTGCGACTATTGACATTGTACAAAGCAAGCGACCTCGACCGCAGCGGGGTACGAAACACAGGCTGGGCCAGACTCGCGCGAATACATGATTCTGTTTGTTGTTGTTGACAAACTCAATGAAAGAGATGCCCTTGCCCCGGTGTGTACGCGTTGATCGCACGATGGCGCGTCCCCCTGTAGACACAGCAGTATGGATGGGTCGACCGCTGTTTGGTGGTGCGCGTGTGGGTGGTGGGGCAAGACCGTCATCTCCATATATCTCCATATATATAAAGGCAAAGTTGTGAATATGTGTGTCTGCTCGAAATGTTTAGCGTACTTCCCGATATGCAACAAACTGGAAATTTGCCATGTGGGTACTTTCCAGACTGGACACCATGCAAACATTATAAAAAATACACTTTTGGGGGGGGGGGGGGCTCAGTAATGCATATTTTTTTGCACGGCAAGTGAGCTGTGACGTCACATCTGTCATGTGACCCGCGCATGTGGAAGCGTAACGCATTGTAGTGTAGCGGTTAGCGCGCCGCGCTACGAACCCGGCGACCCGAGTTCGATTCCCGCTCACGGCCACCACCGGTGACGATTATTTCCCACGTCCGAAGTGATCAGCAACCACTTTCGCTCCGAGCCTCCTCAACTTTTAATCCAGGCTCGGGGGACTGGCTCAGATATCCACTGCATTGTGGACCCCCCCCCACCACCCCCTAGGGCAGAGTACCTCGGAGCAAACTCACACGTGCAAGGGAGCTAGCACTCAGAATCGGAGTCCGAATATGTTTTTTTTTACTGGAGGAATCCGAGGAGCTATGAAGCTCTTTTTCGCCGATGTCCAGTAAACCCCACTTGGGCTAATTGCTTCTCTTTCAGAAGCGTCCTGGCCGCAAACGATATCTCGGCGAAGTGGCTTACCACGTGGGCATTGATGGCAGCCATATACTCGATGTCCACGTGCTGTAACTCGCCATCATGTACGCCGGTGAGATCGACACTCACGGGTAACGGAGGGAGTTTCACGAACCTCGCGTGATCCACCAACGCTTGTTCAAACAACAGCAGATGCCACCAAACGCCTGGCATATTTTTACATATGTACAATTTTATATATATACTTATGTGTGAATATCCACAATCATTATGAGATCTCTTCACGAACCTCGCGTGATCCACCAACGCTTGTTCAAACAACAGCAGATGCCACCAAACGCCTGGCATATTTTTACATATGTACAATTTTATATATATACTTATGTGTGAATATCCACAATCATTATGAGATCTCTTCACGAACCTCGCGTGATCCACCAACGCTTGTTCAAACAACAGCAGATGCCACCAAACGCCTGGCATATTTTTACATATGTACAATTTTATATATATACTTATGTGTGAATATCCACAATCATTATGAGATCTCTTTTACCAGTGGCAAAATATAGTAGTAGGTTTTTACCCTTTTAAACTGGTACAAAACTGACACCTTTATTCAAGGCATCATGTTTGCAATAACCACAACACAAGTAGTCAAAAAAGCAAACAAAAAGAAGCAACTCTGATAATGATGCACTGTCCTTGCATATTATTATCATTATCAGAGTTGCTTCTTTTTGTTTGCTTTTTTGACTACTTGTGTTGTGGTTATTGCAAACATGATGCCTTGAATAAAGGTGTCAGTTTTGTACCAGTTTAAAAGGGTAAAAACCTACTACTATCCACAATCATGTCACTCCTCATATCACTCTTGGGGGGGGGGGGGGGCTGAATCACAAGGGGAGTCACGGGGCAACAATTACTCATGGGGGAGGGGGGGTGGGGGGTCAAGGGGTCATGTACGAGGGGCGAAGCCACGTGATGGACTGGCTCGAACTTCGTGTGCAAGATGACAACAACAGTCGGTCAAATCGAGGGTAGCTGCAATACAGCGATACTACGATATATCGTACGACGTAAGGTAAACTTCAACCGTGATGATGGGTACAAAGTGAGTAATCATTAGAAAGATGTTATTAACCATGTAAAAAATATTTAACTACACATTTTTTGACCATCTTATTTGACAGGTACTATTCTACTTTACCGAGTGTTGACATGCCCAGCGTTTAACAGTACTCTCCTTTTTGCATTTGGATTGTCAACCAACACCGGGTAAAACAACAACATGTACACCTATTGTTCTCTTTTAGCCCCCCCCCCCCCAACACGTTCCATTCATTGGCTACCACATTCAGATAAGCCCCTCCCCCCCTCCCCCTTAACTTGTATTTAAGAGCTCGCCTCTTGGAATTTTGCCTCACTTGATACAGTAAATCTAGCTGTGACGGTCCCACCTGATGACGGAGACTTGTGTTGCCTCCGAAACGTCGTGATTTATTATTTTATTTCTATTTTTATTTCGATTTAAAAAAAAATATTTTTAATTTTTACCTACATGACTTTACCGAAAAAAACTAAGAGTATAGGGTCCACGATAATCGATATAACGTACGACTTAAGGGTCTACGATAATCGATATATCGTACGGCGTAAGGATCCACAGTAATCAATATATCGTACGGCCTTCGTCATCGTGGCTCACGTGATTGCATTATTTCGTGAAAAATGTTTTGCAGAATAACAGAAGCACAATTGATAAGGTTAAGCCCGGTCACCAATAACTGCACAGACATACACACACACAAACTAACTATCATTCATAGTCAAGGTTTTTTTGGGTTAACTCGCGTAAGTAGAAATGTGTCGCGACCAAAGTGGTTGATGTCATCACGATGTCATCAACCACTTTGGGTCATGACTTGATTTGTCTTCCTCGTCATCCTCCCCCGTCAGCAGTGTGGGTGTGTGGAGCGAGGTGCAATGATTACCTGGCGGCCGTTTGATTGGTGGTTGTTTTCTACCCACATTAACATCAGCTGCCCCGCCCATGCTGATGACACCACTTGGGCTACGCCCATCTCTACACCTTTATCAACAGCAGCCACACCTTTACAGCAGCCGTACCTTAACAACTCTTGGAACCTCCCAGTTCAACCAGTCTACACAACAAAGGCTCATTCCTAGCAGCGTGCTTCAGCCGCACCGAACCTCACAATGGCTCCACCCACCCTCAACCAGTATATATACAAGGACTGTTTTATTGGAATTTCTCTCACTTGATGCAGCTATCGTGCTGTGACGGTTCCACTTGAAGACGGAAGCTTGTGTTGCCTCCGAAACGTCGTGATTTTTATTTTATTTTTATTAATTTTAATTGTATTTTTTTACCTACGTGACTTTACCGAAAAAACCTAAGAATACTTTATAAACAGTTTGCCTTTAGAGGCTAATCCCCATTTTCCTGACGACGACCGCTTGTGTTGCGATCGAAACTTCGTGGGTTTTGTTTTTTATTTTCATGTTTTATTCTATCTACGTGACTTTACCAAAATAACCAAGAATATGTGTCGCAACCCTCCACCACCCGACACGGCCAATCAGTAAAGAATGTATCACATTAACAAGACGCCAATTAGTTACTTCTTCAGCCCACCGGTGTGTTTGAAGAGTGAATCCACAACATTTCGAATTTGAGTAGTCCGACGTTTCGCTGGTAATTACATCCGGCATCTTCGGGCGATTTGCCAGAATAGTGAAGTAATCCCACCTGCTTCCGGTCTTAAATACTATCACGTTACATTTCGATTAAAGCTTTCGTGACTGCAGGGATTCATCTTCTTGATTCTTTCGGTAAAGTCACGTAGAAGAGAAATAAAAAAAAATACAAAAAACAGCTTTGTCTTCACCTGAGGACGCCTGCTTGTGTTGTGGCCGAAACGTCGTGATAATTTTATTTTATTATGTTAAAATTTTATTATTTTATTATTTCCCTTCTACGTGACTTTACCGAAAGAACCAAGAAGATACTATCACGTAAATTTTAGTTTTGCAATTATTGTACTTTTTCTCAATTCCAGCTCTGAGGATATTTATATTTTTGTTTAATTTACGCGTGACTGTCACCCCACGAATGGGGCGATAATTGGGGTCAGGTCAGGATAAGAAATAAGATTTGTTAAACGAGCGAACAAGCACTGAGTGGAGTGTTCTTGGAGAGCCATAGCCATCTCTCGGGGGTGCTGCGATTGTAACAATTCACGTAATGCGCGCGCGAGCAGTTTTCATCACTGTTTCTAAACACACACCCCCCTGACCCCACGCCCCTTCCCCCACGAACACGCGTGTAGTTGTGACGCAGACGTCAACGAAGGGGGACGAGGCGACAGGCCGCGACGTCTATTGGCGGAGAATGTCGTTTGTATCGAGCTCAAGTTGAACGAGGAGAGTTCAATTGCCGCGATGGCATTGCGGCTCTGTTCAAGCGACCCCCCCCCCGCCGAGCGATGTGCAATATGCCTTCCTGTAGGCAACTCTCTCCTATGACCTTGAGTTTACAGGAAGTGCGAGAAAGCGATTGACCCCTGCACCATCACTCGACTGGGTGCACACCCCGCGGCCGCGTTTCGACTCCGATTCACGGAGTCATCACGCAATTGTCTCCTTTGGGGCCGTCCATAAATGACGTCACGCACCTAGAAGGGAAATAATAAAATAAATTCTCTTCTACGTGACTTTACCGAAAGAACCAAGAATATGAATCCCTGCAGTCACGAAAGCTTTAAATCAAAATTCAATAAAGGGTGTTTAATTTTTGTTGCATTGCGATGCAGCATGGCAGGCGTTTTTTTTCCTTCATATTTTCACTCCAGCACTGGGTAATTCCCGACTGGCCCTCTTCTCAGACCATTCCCCGACGCAGCAAGAGTGTACCGAACTCACAGTATCAGAAGCATGATCCTTATGACACAAATCTGACAGCACCAGGGGCATTCATTTCCGATGTAATATTGTCCGGGTCTCTGTGAGACTGGGATATAGGAGGCACGTATCTGTCGTGGGCACAGTAGGCCATAGCGCGAGGGATACTGGATGTGGTGTGCCGAATATGGACATATTTTCCAGGTCGCCGATTCAAGACAGACCCAGCCACGGTGGCTAGGAGATGGAGGAAAATAACAGACTCTCGTTCCTAGATATTTTGCTGGGACATGGTCTTAATGGCAAAATAACACACAGCGTTTACCGAAAGCAAACGCACACTGATGCCTATCTGAATGCAGATTCACATCATCACCCAGCTCAGAAATCGTCTCTTATCAAAACACTCATACATCGGGCAAAAACAGTGTCAGATGGTGAGAGTCTAGTGAGAGAGATGAAACATGTTAAAGAAGCACTAAGACAGAATGACTACAATAATGCTCAAATTAACAGAGCACTGAAGGCCAAAGCAACACTGCTGAAAGCGATAAGATTGTTTAAACAATAAAAATTCCATACATCTCAGGAGTAACTGACAAATTAGCCCGGGTTGTGCAAAAGCAAAACATTAAAGTAAGATTTGGTACAGTGCACAAAATTCAAAAAGTGGTATCTGGCACTAAAGACGAATTGCCCAAATTATCAACAGAAGGTGTATATCGGATTAATTGTTTACGTGGCAGATGCTATATTGGACAGACGGGACGCAACATCAGTGTAAGACTAAAAGAACACCAAAAAAACATAAAATTATCTCAAACACAACTGTCGGCAGTGGCAGAGAATGCTTGTCAACAAGGACACTCAATTGATTTTGATAACGTTGAAGTGTTGTGTAAAACTAATTATTACTGGCCAAGACTAATTAGAGAATCCATTGAAATTGAGAGAAACAGAAATAACTTCAATCGCTATGACAGCTACAGGCTTGGTGCGACCTGGAAGCGTATTATCAAATAAATACAATTACAATTCCTAATAAGGGAAACAAATGCCAATGGATAACAATTGAATGATTACCAATCTATATAATTACAATACCCTCCCCCTCCTTGCCTCGAATCACTGCACCAGATTGAATTGAATTAAATGATGACGTCACCCTGATGCTGCTCTATTTAAGACCGGAAGTAACAGGAGAGCTTCACCATTCTTGCCCGATGAAGCTGATTGTAATTATCAGCGAAACGTCGTACTACTCAAATTTTAAAATGCTGTTGATTCTCTCTTCAGCACACCGGTGGGCTAAAGAAGTCAATTATTTTGTCATTTGAATAACGTGACACATTTTTTACTGTTTGGCCGTGTCGGGTGGTGGAGGGTTACGACACATTTATAAATAACGCGATCTGACCCAAAACCCTAAATTATGAATAGGCGATGTTAACTACCTCGCCTGGTATGCAGGGGGTCGTGGGTTCGATCCAGACCCTGACGCCTGCTGCTGTATATTTGGAGTTTGCGGTGTCTCTCTCTCTCCCCGTGGTCACGTGGATTTTTCTCCAGGTCTTCTGGTTTTTCACTCCACGTTTAGAATCAACATCACGCGTTTAGAGTATTTAGCTGTTATGCATTTCGACTCGATAAGCCACTTCGTTGGGCTATCATTTGTGGCCAGGTCGCTTCTGAAAAAAAGCTAGAAAGCTCAGTAAAAAGTTAAAATAGTTTAACGATATTAATTTTTTTTTGTATCTCAATTTGACATCCCATTATCGCGCGTTGTGTTTCCTCCCTCCGTTAACTGTCTCGTCGTTTCCCTCTCTGCGCGCGCCTCCTCAGAGCAAACTCGAATCGGAAGACCTCCACTGAGAAGCGATCACAATGGCGACGAACGTCGGAGGTGTGGTGGCGGTCATCGTGTTTTACATCGCCATCCTGGCGACGGGCGTGTGGGCATCACGCAAGTCCAGAAAGACGGAGAAGCGATCCAAAAGCACGCGGAGCGAGATGGCCATGGTTGGGGACCGCAACATGAACGTCATCGTCGGGATCTTCACGACCACAGGTGTGCCGTGCAAAGACAAAGATTCCCCCGTGCGTGTGTGGCCTTGACAGACATTATTGGGGCAATCGCTGTGAGCGGGCAGCACCTGCGAAGCAGAGGTCGCAAACGGGTTTTGATTCCTTACCCGTACCCGGCCGCACCAGGGTCACAAACGGGTACCCGTACCCGGCTGGGTACCGTGGGTACGGGTTGGGTACAGGTATCGGGTACCTGATTGCGACCTCTGGGATGAAGCCATGTTGCAGGCGCGGGTGGGTTGATTCTAGGAACTTGAATTGTGAGAAGAGACAAGACGTTGGGAAATGAGTGACAAACGGTGACTCACCAGTGACTCACGGTCTACCCGTACCCGGCCGCACCAGGGTCGCAAACGGCTACCCGTACCCGGCCGGGTATCGGGTAGGGTACGGGTATCGGGTACCCGGTTGCGACCTCTGCTGCGAAGGCCCACGACGGCGCACGAAGGAGATGGGTGGCCAGGTCCAGGCGGTACCGGTCCATCTCCCGGCAGAAGATTGGCAGCTTTAACTCTACATCCCACGTGGCCAGCCACAGTCGTTTTCTGTTTCTGGAAGAATTCTGACTGGGAGGGGTTCGAAATGGCTCTGCCAAATGGGGCTTTCGCTCGAAGGCGTTATGAACGCCTGTTCCCCCTCTTGGTGCCTCCGGCACAAGCTTAATTGGGTGTTTCCACCGTGGTATTTGGTCAAAAAAGAAAAAATACTCGCAGACTCACGCCAAAGCCAAAGTTCGCCCGTATAGCCTGAAAAGACTGTTGGGGTAAGTGCTGTTAGCGGGTAGCACCTATGAAAGCCGCAACGGCGCACGAGGGGGGGGGGGGTTGGGTGGTCAGCACCACGCCCAGCCGCCTTTGTCTCCCCAGTGGTGATGCTTACATACCGCACCAGGTACTCATTTGAGGCCGAGTCGACCCAGGGGGGGGCAGGATCGATTCGGATCATCAAACAGGAATCGAACTGCGCCACCGCTCCCCATCTACATGCAAACGCACACCATGCACACAGACACACACATCGCACAGACGGTACATTGCCGTTTTTAAGTTTGTGAGCACATAGCCTTGGTGTCATGTCGCGTGTGTGTGTGTGTGTCCCCTTCTTATATCTGTAGCCACGTGGGTTGGCGGGGCTTACATCAACGGCACGGCGGAGGTCATATACACGCCCGGAATGGGCTTGGCGTGGATGCAGGCTCCCATCGGCAGTGCTGTCAGCCTATTTGTCGGTATGAAAGCACGCACTTGCACCAAGGACAAATCTCTACCGTTCATCGCCAAAAGTAATGGCAGAACTCTCGAAAAATGTGTCACTTCATCCGTTAAAAAAAATCCACCTCTGAGAATTGAGAATATAATGTTGGCTGCCTTGCAATGTACGTGTCTCTACTAGTAGGGATGGATCTATGGGATCCAGGCAGTAGTTCTGCAATGTCTGCTTATTTCGCGGGGTCATTCTCAAACACATGGGGGGTGGTAGTAGGTTTTTACCCTTTCAACTGGTACAAAACTGACACCTTTATACAAGGCATCATGTTTGCAATAACCACAACACAAGTAGTCAAAATGCAAAAAAAAGGAAACAACTCTGATGATGATAATGATATGCACTGTCCTTGAAGTTGATTGGTCCACACCCGAGACAGCTTTTCTTAGAGCCTAGTCTCAATTGGTGTTGGACCAGATGACGCCAAAAGGCGTACAACTCAAAGACAGTGCACTATCAGAGTATTGAGAGCTCTGGGTAAGCATTCACACTATGAGACATCTCCTTTACCAGTGGCAAAATATTGTAGTAGGTTTTCAAAGGGTAAAAACCTACTACTATATTTTGCCACTGGTAAAGGAGATGTCTCGTAGTACACGGGGGGGTGGTTGCATGGAATAAAATTTGCAGTAAAAAAAACCCCAGGAGTGGGAAACAACAATCACCGCCGTTAGGAATCGTTTATGCGTCTCGACACGGCACACTTGAATGAAATACAAAACAACAACAACAACAACATTGAAATCCGTAGGCTAAGGGGCCGTCCATAAATGACGTCACGCGATTTTGGACGATTTTTGACCCCCCCCCCCCCCTTCGTCACACGGCGTCACAAATATGACGTCACAAAGCTCTGCCCTTTCCCCCCCCCCCCCCCCACTCTGATGTTGTAGGAGAAAACATTTATTAAAAAGTCTGCTTCATTAAGTAGAACGTGTTGTCTATATTAATTTAAAGTTGCGCATTTTGATGTGACGTCACATTTCTCAAACCCCCCCCCCCACCCCTCGTCACACATCGTCACAAATGTCTGACCCCCCCCCCCTAGGTGCGTGACGTCATTTATGGACGGCCCCTAACCTTAAACGATGTAATAAGTCCTTTCTAAACTCATTGATCGCGAACAATGCGGTTCTCAAGAGTATCCAGCGAGCGCGAACAAATGACGTGGCACGTGCATAGGCGTCTGTTGAATGTTGTTGTTGTTTGTGTTGTTGTTGTTGTTGTCGTTACCCGCTTGCCGTTACGAGCCGGTCGGGCTAACCTCACGTAAACGGACAATTGGTGAGAGAAAAAAAAACCCAAAAATGTCCGTTCCGTTATTTCGTGCGTCGTTCGTTTCTCAAAACCATCGCAGAGTCGGGCCGTCCATAAATGACGTCACGCACTGGGGGGGGGGGGGGTTCAGACATTTGTGACGATGTGTGACGAAGGAGGGGGGGGGTGAGAAATGTGACGTCACATCAAAATGCGCAACTTTAAATAAATATAGACAACACGTTCTACTTAATTAATTAGACTTTTTAATAAATGTTTTCTCCTACAACATCAGAGTGCAGCGTCACATTAAATACGCACTACAGTGACAATAGTTTAAAGCGATTTGAAGCATGTTTTAGTTTTTTTGGGGGGGGGCAGTGCTTTGTGACGTCATATTTGAGAGGGGGGGGTCTGACTTTTTGTGACGCCGTGTGACGAGGAGGGGGGGGGATCAAAAATCGTCCAAAATCGCGTGACGTCATTTATGGACGGCCCCAGAGTCGGGCAAGGGGGAGAGGGGCGGTAGGGGGGGGGCTTGGCTGGAACAATATTCAACAAGGCGGGGGGAGGGGAGGGGGTCAAGTTAGGTAGAGAATCACCGGATCGAGACGCGGCTGCCTCACCTGGTGAGCATCCCAACTTGACTTTTCCCCAGGGTTTCCCCAGCCCTTTGACCAACACGCTCCCCAGATACTCCCTCCGAGCCTGCTCTTCTGTGCGTGACTGTGGGGGGCCCGGTGGGATGGGGGAGGGGTGGAAGGAGGTGGGGGGGGCAGGTGGGGGTGAGGGGTAGATGGTCGAGTTTCGGCCCCTAATAGCACCCCCCACAGTAACCCAGCAAGGTGAATCGTCGGGATTGTAATAATGTTGGAATGTGTTGAAAATACAATTACAAATAATACATTTTAACCACCACGCGTGAAAACGAACTTTTTTTTAAAAAAGCAGAATACTACATATGACTATCAATCATATGATTAGGACATCAGCATGTTAGCTTGCCAAGGCAATTATCGAGCAGCAATGTGTTTCAGCAACAACAACAACAACTCTGGACTGACATCAACCTTCTGCGTCTGGCTTGTCAAACACAACGCTGCTGTGAACGCCACAGATGTTTCTTGGAAACAGTCGATGCGATTCCCACTGCTCAAATGAGCGACTAAAAGCAGGTTGTTCAAACGCAAAGCCGCACGTGAACTCGATCTGCATTCCCGTCGGATGAATGCCCCAATAAGCACGGCCTCGTTGCGTTGATATCTCTTAGTTCCGACTGTCGACAGATTAGGAGGAGCTGCCAAAAGCCACTCGTTTGTTCTTTCGGTAAAGTCACGTAGAACGAAAATAAATAAGTTTGAGAGACACAACACAGACACGGAGACACACAGAGAGAGAGATACACACGACATAGACTTTAACGAAAGAACCCCACCGAGTGATTCCTGCAGTCAGGAAAGTTTCAAATCAAATTTGCCAAAAGCCAATTTCACGATGCCCTACGATCGGTGCTCCGGAGAAGTTTGTGTGCCTCTCAATTGCTTCGTCCTCCAAAAATTCTGAAGGCCACGTGGACTACGGTATCCTATTCTTTGGGTATGGCTCGTGGGGGTGGATGGCTGGGGCAGGGAAATGAAACAATGCCTCTTAGTCAGGAGCTATTTCCCTACAACTCGTTCAACCTTCAACACAAAACGTGCATTATCGGAGGCCGTTCAAGCCGGCTGCTTTCACTGTCCGTCCTTCGCCTTCAGCTGTTCGATCCCTTCTCCCTCTCCATCTTATTCCTTCTCTGCTTCTCTTCTCCCTCGTTCCTTCGCTCGCTGTTCCTTCCTTCATTCCCTCTTCTCGTGCGCTATGTGTTCGAACCGCTACTTATTTAGTCTTCAACTCTCCGATTGTCCGCCGGGTTCTTTCCCGCGTCATCCTGCATGGCAGCTCACGGTCGAAATACTCCGCGGCGAGACTAAAAAAAACCTCTTCCATCATCCTCCTCCTCCATCATCATCCTCCATCCTCATCCTCCTCCATCATCCTCCTCCTCCATCATCCTCCTCCTCCATCATCCTCCTCCTCCTCCATCCTCCTCCATCATCATCCTCCTCCATCATCATCCTCCTCCATCATCATCATCCTCCATCCTCTCCCTCCATCCTCCTCCTCCTCCATCCTCCTCCCTCCTCCATCCTCCTCCTCCATCCTCCTCCTCCATTATCATCCTCCATCCTCCTCCTCCATCCTCCTCCTCCATTATCATCCTCCATCCTCCTCCTCCATCCTCCTCCTCCATTATCATCCTCCATCCTCCTCCTCCATTATCATCCTCCATCCTCCTCCTCCCTCCTCCTCCTCCATCCTCCATCATCCTCCTCCTCCATCCTCCTCCTCCATTATCATCCTCCATCCTCCTCCTCCATCCTCCTCCTCCATTATCATCCTCCATCCTCCTCCTCCATCCTCCATCCTCCTCCCTCCTCCTCCATCCTCCATCATCCTCCTCCTCCATCCTCCTCCTCCATTATCATCCTCCATCATCCTCCTCCTCCATCCTCCTCCTCCATTATCATCCTCCATCCTCCTCCATTATCATCCTCCATCCTCCTCCTCCTCTATCCTCCTCCATCCTCCATCATCCTCCTCCTCCATCCTCCTCCTCCATTATCCTTTCCATCCTCCTCCTCCCTCCATCCTCCTCCATCCTCCTTCCTCCATCCTCCTCCATCCTCCTCCCTCCATCCTCCTCCCTCCATCCTCCTCCATCCTCCTCCTCCTCTATCCTCCTCCTTCATCCTCCATCCTCCCCCTCCTCCATCCTCCTCCTCCATCCTCCTCCTCCTCCCTAGATCAAGGACCAAGGGGACCGCTGCTGCCAGGCGACGTCTCTCTGCGGTGGTCCCCCCGCACCCCCCCCCCCACCCCCCAACCCCATCGCCGTCTGAAACGCGGCCACCACCGGAGCCGCAGATTTTGTATCAGCAATCGATCTCCACTGGGCTTTTGAAGAGACACTTAAAAGGCCCACCTCTTTCTTCTGAAAGGCTCACCTCTTTCTTAAAGGCCTGCCTCTTTCTTAAAGGCCCACCTCTTCCTTAAAGGCCCACTTTTTTCTTAAAGGCCCACCGCTTTCTTAAAGGTCCAACTCTTCTTAAAGGCCCAACTCTTCTTAAAGGCCCACCACTTTCTTCTGAAAGGCTCATCTCTTTCTTAAAGGCCTACCTATTTCTTAAAGGCCCACCTCTTAAAGGCCCACCTCTTTCTTTAAGGTCCAACTCTTCTTAAAGGCCCAACTCTTCTTAAAGGCCCAACTCTTCTTAAAGGCCCAACTCTTCTTAAAGGCCCAACTCTTCTTAAAGGCCCAACTCTTCTTAAAGGCCCAACTCTTTCTTAAAGGCCCACCTCTTAAAGGCCCACCTCTTTCGCCTGACATTCGAGCAACTCTGAGCTTGGCTCCACGTCTTAGTTCGTGGTAATTGATGTCCGTGAACTATCGTGCACTACAAATTGCATAATTATTATTAGCGAGACCCTTACAAGTTAACAGCAATATTCCTTCGAATTACCATAAAACATCTTTATTTTTTGCACACAGACCAAAGGGACTGATTTATATGATGACACAAGCATTTTCTTATCGACATCATATCACGATGATGCCACCATCAACTTAATTTCGGGGCATTTCGTAATTGTTACGAGATCGTTTACCAGAGATTACACATGTTCATCACAGCGCACCCAAGCCCCACCACATTTCGCCATCGAAGACAAACAAACGCAGGCTATAGAGCAGCGATGCTTAACCTTCACTGCAAGCGTTGTGCCCCTTTGATTCTTAATCATTAAAAACAAATAGGAACGGATAATGATACACTGTAAATGTGACGTTAATAGCTTCACGAAGTCAAAGAGTTTCGCCATCATTGTCAAAGCACGTGGCCTAGAATCTTGTCCATGTGGTCTACAGAGCCCGAAGGCAGCGCATCTCTCGTGGTATTGTTGCAAATTCTCAGAAGTGTTCACATTTTTCTTTTTGAAACACCCCGTATAGGTTTGATGAAACAAAGTAAGTTGTACATATTTTTTTCTACCTACGTGACTTTACCGAAAGAACCAAAGGGTATGGATTCATGCAGTCACGAAAGCTTCAAATCAAACGTAAGTTGTAACTTACGTGACCATGCTTTATTTGTGTTGTCGATTATTTACCGTCTAAAATAAAAAATCTGGCCACGTCTCGCACCCCCAGGCGGTGGTGTAATGCACCCTTAATCTTAATCTAAGTTGTCTTGTGGTTGTTGTTGTTGTTTGACTTGCATCCCACTGGAATTTTTGCACACAGTGTTGATGTACGGTGCTTTTTCTGCAATATGTTGCTGTCTTTTCTTGGATTTTCTGTTTGCACATAGTCACTTTAAGATGTTTTCTTGCTCATGTTTTAGTTTTTTTGTTTGTTGCGGTTGCACCCGATTCAAGAGCCGAATGGCTCACAGGGCTATACCTAATAAAATGAAACTTGAAAAACTTGAACCCCCAGAGCGAGCGTGCAAGCCGCGCGTCAAGAGCCACTGCTACAAAGTAAAACGCAACCCGCGCGTATGAAACCGGAAGGTTTGCGGATTCACATTCCTGGTTGGGAATCGACTCGGCCCATCATTTCTGCGGGGGTTGCTAAAGTGAGTACCGCTTTGCGGGAAAGACAACAATGGTGAGCCCCATGGATAGACTCACCCCTGCCATATGAAAGAGGAATTTCTACAAGGATTCATACTCTTAGTTCTTTTGGTAAAGTCACGTAAAAAAAATGAAATTCAAATTAATAAAAATAAAACAATAAAATCACGAAGTTTCAGATTTTATTATTTTATTTTTATTAATTTTAATTTCATTTTTTTTTTACCTACGTGACTTTACCGAAAGAACTAAGAGTAAGAATTTCTACCCCTAAGCTCAGGGGCTCTGTACAAACTTGACATGGGCACCAGCTCAACGCTCACATGAGCAGGAAATCACTTTTGACTTGAATTCACGGGTGTGCATTATGATTATGATTACGTTGCTATACAAAAATGATTTCAATTGAAGCTCACGAGTTCAAAGTCCCGTGATGACAAATCAAGCAAAATGAAAGAACATCGTTGAGAGAGCGAGCGACGGAGAGTGGAAGAGCGATAACTGAATGACTCTCCCCCTGACCCCTGACCCCCTCCATGTTGCATTCTTTGTCATTGTGACGCACGCACACAGCCGCGCTCTTCTTCGCAAAGCCCATGCGCTCACGCACCTACATCACGATGATTGACCCCTTTCAAATCAAGTACGGAAAATGGATGGGGTCAATCTTCTTCATCCCGGCAGTCTTTGGAGACCTCTTCTGGGCAGCCGCCACTCTCACCGCGCTTGGTAAGATACATTGTGTGCGGTGGGGGTGGTGGGTTTGTATATCCACATTTACGAATCATGGGTACACATCAACAATAACACTGGTCAACACACTTTTTCTGGCATAAGGTATTTCAACGGTTTTAAGGTAATTTTGGGGTGCTGATTCCAAATCTGGCATCGGTTTTTGTCTATCACATCAGGTTTTTGAGATGTCAAATATTGCATTTTCAATAAAAACAGCAAATTTGTGCTCCTATACGAATAGCTAAACAGACATCCATACAATAATAAGATAAGATACAATATACAATAATAATGAAACAAACGTTTAATGAGCCGTAACACAAAGTTGTGAGGGTGACTGCATATCAATGTGAGTGAATGCATATTACCATGTAAGAATTGAATTGTGAAGATAAGAAAAATATGTACAAAAAGGTCATTCACAATAGTGATGTTACATCTGTTTTAACGACATCTTCTTTGACGATCTCCGATGTACAGCTTGTAGAATGTCTCTCATCAAGGACCAGCAGTAATCTGCCATCATGTTTCAGTCCCATCGGCCTTGGTAACGTTCTTCCATAACTTTAATGTCTTGATGAAAGCGTTCACCTAGCTCTTCGCTCACGTGATCCATGTTCTCTGAAAACTGGGCCAAGTGACTATGTAAGTAGTGAACCTTGATGCTCATTCCACATCCAAGTGCTTGGAAACTCGAGCAGCTCCTCCACAATCTCCCGATAATTGTCCGCTTTCCTGTTCCCAAGGAAATTCCGCACCACATCAGAGAATGCATTCCAAGCTCTAGCCTCTGCCGCAGTCATTGTTGTAACAAAGTGTGGATCCCTGATGAGTGTTCTTATCTGAGGGCCATCAAATATTCCTGCCTTTTTCTCTTCTCGGCACTGAGACTTGAAAAGGTTGAACATATATAGCTGAAGCAGTCTCCAGTGTGATCAAGAGCTTTGACGAATTGCTTCATTACCCCAAGTTTTATGTGCAGTGGGGGAAATACAATTTTATTCCTACCAACCAGAGGCTCATTCTTGATGTTCTTGTCACCAGGCGTCAAACTGATTCTTGGTGGCCAGTTCTTTTTAACCCAGTGTTCTAATGTAGCCCTACTGTCCCAGTAGCACAGGAAACAAGGGTGTTTGGTGTGACCTCCTTGCTGACCCAGCAGAAAATTAACCATTTTCAAATCAACACAAATTAGCCATCATGAACATGGTATTCCAATCTATCCAGAACAATCTTGATGTTGGCATACTCTTCATTCATTTTTACAGAGTGTCCTATTGGGATTGAACCATATATATTTCTGTTGTGAAGTAACACACATTTCAAACTCCTTTTTTACTACTTTCAATAAAAAGTCTCCATTCACTTGAATCGTATGCGGGCAGTCCCATATTGAGAAGAAGCCCTTCAACATCATTACAATAAACAAGTTGACCATCTGAATGGAAGTACTTTCGCAGTGCTTCTTCTCTGTTACGATGAAAGGAGACACTCGTGCCAGGTCTGAGTAGTCCTTTCTCTTGCAGCCTGGAAGCCAACAATTCAGCAGACTGCTTTGGCAAATACAAATCTCTTACAAGATCATTCAATGCAGGCTGACTAAACAGAGAAATGGTATCACAATCTGCATCAGATGGCGTATATTCGATCTGAGCATCATCATCATCATCATCATCTGTAGAAGCAGGTAAACTGAGGGATTCAACATCAATCTCTGGTAGCTCAGTAAATGCAGGCACAGGTATTTCCTCACAGTGCTCAAATGGTCGTCTGGCAGATGGGATATCTGGGTATTGTAAGTGTTGTTTGTTTTTCTTATTGAAACCTTTTAAATTGACAAGGCAGAAGTAGCAGTTATCCAAATGGTTTGTAGGTTCTCTCCAAACCATTGGCACACCAAACTTCAGCTTAGCATTCTTTCCTTTAGACCATGATCGCAAAGTTTCAACACAGGTTTTACACACTTTGTGAGGAGCCCAATTTTTGTCTTGGTCTCCAAGTCGTACTTTAAAGTAGGCAAGATAAACCTTCTTGACAAAGGTATTGATGTTGCGCCTTTGATCCTGCAAAGTGAAGCTGCCACAGATGTAGCAGAAGATATCTGGGTCATTACTGCATTTCCTTCTTTCGGATGTTGTAGCCATTGTTAGATCACGCCCTGCAGAAAAAAAATATTAAATAAATGTGGATATCTACATAAAATGATATTATAAACACACTATCCTAAAAATACAGCACCATATTTTAACACTAAAGCAGTCACTGACTCGCAACAACTTGCAATCATAAGTGACAGAGTTAATTTCGAGTAAAATCAATGAAAATGGGGTATGCTGATAGCATAAAAATTAGATGTGATAGAGCAAATCTGAGATCGGATTTGGAATCAGCACCCTGAAATTACAGCTGCAAAAGTCCAGGCCAGAATTTTTTTTTGTTGACTAGTGTAAGTATTACTGTACTTACCGTTGTTACAGGTCATACCGGGACATCTGTGAATAAAAGCTTCATAGCTCATCGAATTAATCTTCTTGGTTCTTTCGGTGAAGTCACGTAGAAGGGAAATAATAAAATTAAAAAAAATAAAACATAATAATTTCCCTTCTACGTGACTTTACCGAAAGAACCAAGAAGATGAATCCCTGCAGTCACGAAAGCTTTAAATCGAAATCTCATCGAATTCGTCCAGCATATATTCTGATTATTTACAGAGCTCGCTGTTGGGATTTTACAGGGTTGGCCTAATTTTTTTAATGAAACACACGAGGGGTGGGGGAAATGGATAACACACGGGGATGGATAACATATGGGAGGGGAGGAGCTGCAGGTGTTGGCCAGGAGAAGAGGTTCTCGTAGTGGAGGTGTGTGTCCTGGAGGCGGCACGGTGCCCCAAGGGTCTTGTTTTATTATTTTAAATCGCAGCCGCTGAGTGTGCAGGAGGCACATGCCCAGAGGTGGAGTGGGGAAGTATTCCCGATTTTTAGATGACTCTTTTTAAAAAAAATTAAAGCCAGGGTTGATGCTAAAGTTTGGCCGATCCTCAAATTTATTTTATT
The DNA here is from genome assembly GCF_965212315.1 of Lampetra planeri. Classification (NCBI taxonomy): domain Eukaryota; kingdom Metazoa; phylum Chordata; class Hyperoartia; order Petromyzontiformes; family Petromyzontidae; genus Lampetra; species Lampetra planeri. The sequence continues at coordinate 4,439,713 of NC_136162.1, forward strand.
GATCCGCAAATGTGACCTGACAGGACGTGATGTCAATTCCACGGTATCACTTCCACAACTTCTCACCCAAGAGGGCCGTCACGTGATTTCACCGTTTCTCACATTGTTTACGATGTAAAGAATTCTGAACTTGAAATGATCGTTTGACTGTTAAAATTATTACATTTAGTGCATGAACAGCAAACGTCACTAACATTTAATTAACGTAAATAAATAACACAAAAATCTGAAATCAAATTGTAAATGTTGCCCAAAATCCAGAAATCCACAAAAAAATATATTTATTGGATTAATTTGAAACATCGGAAAAATGAGGATTATCTGAAGAAACACATTTCAGATTTATCAGAAAATCGGACGTGAAGCCACCTCATTTCCCACCACATTTGGCATCACGTATCATCACTTATTTTATTATTGAGCATCATGACGTTTTTACATGAGCACATCATGCAAACTTTCAGAGACAAAAAAAGATCCGATGTCATTGCGAGAGAAAAACAAAAATCAGCAGAATTCAAAATCCAAAGCTAATCTCAAGGACGTATGCAGTATGGACACCATTTATACTGTTAGGAACCCACTGGTTCCACCAGCCCACAGGGGATTATTGTGTCCGTCCGGGCTGGGTGGGGAGGGAGGGGCTGGGTGGGGAGGGGAGGGTGGGGAGGGCCTGGGTGGGGAGGGGAGGCTGGGTGGGGAGGGAGGGTGGGGGGAGGCTGGGTGGGGAGGGAGGGTGGGGAGGGGCTGGGTGGGGAGGGTGGAGTGGGGCTGGGTGGGGAGGGGCTGATCACCCCGTGGTGCCCTTATAAAACTCACGTTTAACCTACTCACGCCGGCTTGTGCCCGCCCTCACAGTCGGCCATATTTTCGGAATACACCACGCCGCCGTTGACCCTGGCCATTGACCGAGCAACCCAACGTTCCTACCAGCTCCCTCCGCAGGAGGAATGTGTTCAATGAATACTAACGGTCACGTGTGCTTGGTTTGCATTTTTCCAGGCTCAACGATCAGCGTCATTCTGGACATCGACAGGATGGTCGCCGTGATTATTTCAGCCTTCGTTGCCATCTTCTACACGCTGCTCGGAGGCCTCTATTCCGTGGCTTACACTGACATCATTCAACTCGGCTTCATCGCCATTGGCTTGGTGAGCTCATTACGGCCAATGTCAGGAGGAGACAGCTGAGATGCCTTGGCTCCAATGTGCAGTGGTGCTTCAAAAAACATGTCAACACTTCTGAGGTTTTGCAACAATGCCACGTGCGCCAGAGACCACCTGGAGAAGATTCCAGGCACGTGTTGACAATGATGGCGAACCAGTGGGAGACTCTTTGACTTTTTGAAGCTACTAACATGGTTGTCATGTCACAGTGTATCATTAGCCGTTTCTTTGGCCATTAAAAACGTTAGTCCCATATTAGTGTTGACTTTTTTTAAGCACCCTGTATGAGGAGACAGACATTTTGTGAGCTATCAAGTAATTTTTGTTTCAGGACAGCGCTCAAACGTTGTAAATAACTTGTCGTTTTTTTTTAGTTTGCACATTCCCATCCTGCAATGTCCTGTAAGCAGTGACGGATGAAGCTAGTGTGGGGCCTGTTGCATATGTTATAAAGGGCCCCAAACTAAATAAATAAACACATATTAAAACATACATTTTTTTCTTTGCATGGTAAAATAATTGTACTTTTTCGTTTGCTATACAGCCAGATAATGCGACAAATCGCTAAACCTTAAACACCCGGTCGTTCGTAAAATTCGAAGGCGGTATAGTACTATAGTAATAGAGCAAGTGCAGAATCACTGCACCGGAATTGATAGCTTGAAAGCATTTAGTGCGGGGCCCTTGAAAGTGCGGGGCACGAAGCTACATGTGTGGCTACTGCATGTGTAGGTGCTGCATGTGTAACTACACGTGCTGCATGTGTAACTATACGTGCAGCTGCTACTACACGTTCAGATGCTACTACACGTGTAGCTGCTACTGCTACTACACGTGTAGCTGCTACTACACGTGTAGCTGCTGCATGTGTAACTACACGTGCAGCTGCAACTACACGTATAGCTGCAACTACACGTGCAGCTGCTACTACACGCGTAGCTGCTGCTGCTACTACACGCGTAGCTGCTGCTGCTACTGGGATAATCCGGCACTGGCTGTCAGCTGCCATCCCTATAAAAGAGCTGCTCAGCCCAGTGGAGCCGTAGGGGCCGTCCACTTAGCAGGTAGGCAAACATCTGTCAAAACTTGACCCCTACCCCGCTCCCTGTACGCTCGCGTATTTTTTACACCCCCCCCCCACCCCCGAATCCCATAGAACGGCCGATATTTAATCCACGCAGAAACGACCAAGGATTAATAATATTAACGTGTTTAAGCAAACAGATAGTCCACCGCCGGACTATCTAACTCATTTGAAGGCCAATGTCGACAAATTATTATCGAGGCTTCACCCCCCCCCCCCCCCCCCCGTTTCCTATGTGCACATTGTCAGTAGACCCCCCCCCCCCCATACGTAAGCTCCGCATTTGGGTTAACCCCCCCTCCCCCCTCCATGCGTACGCACTCAATGGATGGATGGCCCCTTAGCGGGTGAAATAAAATACGAGTGAGAATTATTTTATTATGTTTTATTTTTATTACTTTATTATTTCCCTTCTACGTGACTTTACCGAAAGAACCAAGAAGATAAAATACGAGTCTCGATTTGTACGTAATGGGTTCGCGTGCCCCCCCCCTCCCTCCCCCACAGCCACAGAAGTGAATGGCAGGGCGGCTCAGTGGTAGTAACAATACTCGTGGCACGTAGAAGGGAAATGATAAAATAATAAAAATAAAACATTAAATAATTCTCACGACGTTTCGGCCACAACGCAAGCAGCCGTCCTCAGGTGAAGACCAGGTCTGTCGGGGAGACAGCGTCTAAATTCAGACGCTGTCTCCCCGAGGCTTTACCGAAAGAAACAAGAAGATGAATCCCTGCAGTCACGAAAGCTTTAAATCGAAATTTAATACTCGTGGCCTCACAGCAAGACGAGCTCGAGTTCGATTCGCATGTCGAGTGCCTTTCTGCGTGGAGTGTGACAGTATCGCCCCCTACTGCGATTAAAAAAAAAACACGTGGCAGTGTCTCGATTTAAAGCTTTCGCGACTGCAGGGATTCATCTTCTCGGTTCTTTCGGTAAAGTCACGTAGAAGGGAAGTAATAAAATAATAAAAAATAAAACATAATAAAATACAATTCTCACGACGTTTCGGCCACAACGCAAGCAGCCGTCCTCACGTGACTTTACTGAAAGAACCAAGAAGAAGAGATGGCCACGTTTCTCTTCGTGCCCAGAACCGAGGCTGCCTTGGCCGAGTGGTGTTTGACCATCGCTGTGCTCAGCAGCCGTCTGGAACTCACTCCCACCGCACACACACGCAGCGTCCAAGCACCATCCACCTTCAAACCCCTTGAGCAAGCAGTTCAAGGGCCGTCGCCTGTTCAGGCCGATGTTAAAGGAACTTTCAGCCTTGGGTCCGCGCCGCCCGCGTTCTTGATCGATCAATTGTGTCCGACTTGCGAATCATGCTGGGTCTCTTGTTGTAACATCTCTCTATATATATAACCTTGTTGTAACATCTCTCTATATATAACCTTGTTGTAACAGCTCTGTCGCTGGTTCAGCATTTACACTGCCGGATTATTTTTGTGTTGAGATCGAAACGTCGTGATATTTTATTATTTTTGTTTTATTTTATTTTTCTACCCACGTGACTTTACCGAAAGAACCAACGAGTATGGATTCCTGCAGTCACGAAAGCTTCAAATCAAGAATGCTGTGCCATTATACGTTTGTATTGATTACGAATTGATTGTTAAGCGGCGAATAGCAACTGCTTCCATTCGTCACGATGAGCGCACAATGTACTGGGCATCTCAGAATGACAGAAAGGCAAAGGAGGACACGGGTGGCAAATGGGAAGTGTCGAGCATGGGAAGGAGAAAAGGGAAGCGATGAATGGGGTCCAGAGGTTACAGGGGGGAGAATGAGAAAGATTTGATGATGAGATGCTTGACAGCAGACAGGGCAAGGGGTGAACCAGGCAAAGTCCCGAAGGATACATGGAATGGCCACAAATGGTGGAGCAACGGATCCTGGGACATTGGTTTTCATAGCTGCAACTTCCAATTCATACCCATACTGGAAGACGATCACGATTCAAATGCGGCCCGGTAGATGGTAGCACAACATCACGTCGTCGGGTGCGGCTGACACGCACTCTCTTTGCGTTTCGAGAGAGAGAAAAAAGTTGCACGTGGCCGCGATGGATTGAACGCACACAACGTGATGTGTGACTCATCTCTTCACCCTTGTGGCCAGAGAGTTAACACATTCCTGCGGAGGGAACTGGTAGGAACGTTGGGTTGCTCGGTCAATGGCCAGGGTCAACGGCGGCGTGGTGTATTCCGCAAATATGCCCGACTGTGAGGGCGGGCACAAGCCGGCGTGAGTAGGTTAAACGTTGAGTTTTATAAGGGCACCACGGGGTGACCAGCCCCTCCCCACCCAGCCCCAACCTTTCCCACCCCCCACCCTCCCCACCCAGCCCCTCCCCACCCAGCCCCTTCTCACCCTCCCCACCCAGCCCCAACCTTTCCCACCCCCCACCCAGCCCCACCCCATCCTCCCTACCCCTCCCACCCCACCCAGCCCCTCCCCACCCTCCCCTCCCCACCCAGCCCCTCCCTGCACGATGGACGGACGGACACAATAATCCCCAGACGTTCCTTCCAGTATCATTATTTAGGGTCGTAATGTTTACAATGCGAAGGGATGTAGCGACCACGACTGGCTACTCGAGTGTATAACAAATACGTTATGTTTTCGAAAACAATTGTGCTTTATCTATCTCTACATTCAAAACGTGCGCGTAGAATAGAATACAGCCGCAGCAGTTATTGTTACCTAGCAAACCCCAAGGTGTCTCCAACTCGTTTTCAAGAGGGCCCTGTCGAGTTTTCACAGTTATACGGGGCGACAATAGCAACTGTTTCCCAACTCAAGTGATTTGTGAATCTTTTTTTACGCGTAATTTCGACCGTGGCGCCGACGTGCACACACACACTCACTCACTCTTCTTCGAATGTCAGAGGACCTCATCACGTTCACCTTTAAAACAGACGACACTTTTCTACTTTTCGGTCATCACACCCCCGAGGAGTATAAATTGAGGGCCGCCTGCCCAGAATTCGTTAGGGCGCCACGGTGGCTATGAGATGTTAACTGCCTCACCTGGTCTACATGAGGTCGTGGGTTCAATCCCGACCCTGAAGCCTGCTGTCTATTTGTAGTCTGCTTATTCTCCCCGTGGTCGCGTGGATTTTTCTCCGGGTCCTTCGGTTTTTCCCTCCACATTTAGAATCAACATGCAATTAGAGTAATTGTCTGATGTAAATGTCCACACCATGATAAGCCACATCGTTGGGGCTATCCGTTGTGGCCGGGTCGCTTCTAAAAAATAAGAGCTACATAGCTCAGTGGGCCTTGCCTGTTGAAATAAAAACATATTTATAGTCGTGAATAATTTGTGATCCTCTCTCGCAGGTGGTGTGCGTGCCTTTCTCCATGATGAACCAGGCGGTGACCAACATTGGCAACACCTTCACGCAGCCCCTCTACCAGGAGCCATGGGTGGGAACCCTGAACCCCAGGGATATCACGCGCTGGCTTGACAACATGGTCTACATGGTGAGGGTCGGCGTGAGGAGGACGTGGAGGAGTGTCTGTCTGGGTGTTCCCAATCAGCGTGGAACCTTGGGCCAACTCTTCCAACCACATGCCAACATTAGCCCAACAATAAGATTTCGGTCCCTGTGGGCCTGTCACCTCGTACGGTCCAGCGGAGGGCTTTCTGGGCCCTCTATGCAGCCTCTAACGTAGGTTTAGGCTTTATAGGTTAGAATTAGATTTAGATTTAAAGCTTTCGTGACTGCAGGGATTCATATTCTTGGTTCTTTCGGTAAAGTCACGTAGAAGGGAAATAATAAAATAATTAATGTATTACTTTATTATTTCCCTTCTACGTGACTTTACCGAAAGAACCAAGAATATAGGTTAGAATTAGTAAAATATAAATTACTCTAAGATTTGAGTGGACAATAACATCAAGGATTTTTATTTTATTTCAAAAGCAACCTATGAACTATGTTAGCCAAGTCTCCAAAGTGCAATACATCGATAGGCCAAGAGTACAGTACTGAAGATAACACATTTTTGCCGAAATTGACATGAAGCAATTATTACAAATATTCTTCTTACCTGTTCTTCTTTCTCCCTCTGCCCAACGCTCACCGACTTTCTACCACGTGGCTGCTCAAATGTGCTCAGAGTCGCGTAGGTAGACGGGGGTCGTGTTTGAAGATTTCCCTGTCCTAAATCGATCCATGGTGGCCTTACGCGGACGTCGTGAACGCGTGTCACGCGTGTCGCAAATCGGACCGTCGTAAACTGGGCGCAAACGTTTCCCAAACTTGAAATCAACATTTTTTTTGACTTAAAAAAAAACATCAAAACAATATTTAATTAAATATTGTTTCGATATTTTATTAAATATTGTTTCAGTAATGTCCTCTTCGTCGTGTCTCCTGTCCAACCTCGACACGGCTCTTTTCCCAATATTCTGCACAGGCCATCGGCTTCTGGTGGTTGGCATTGCCAAACAATTTCAACCGAGAAGATCAATTCTGGCTTAGCAATCATTGCAAGGATTTGATAAACCATTTCGGGTCTTAATTGATTGTGTTCATGCTTACGGTGACTTTCAGACCGCATACCATTATCTTCCTCTCCCCCCTCCTCTTTTCCGAACATAGATGGACTCGTCCATCTGACCAACTGCCAAAATCGCTGTCCTTGGTGCTGACGTTAAGAAAAAACCGCCACTTCTTTCAAATTTTCTTGCTGCGTTTTTCACACCTGATGAGAGTCTAGTCTCCATTGGTGTTGGACCAGATGACGCCAAAAGGCGTACAACTCAAAGACAGCGCACTATCAGAGTATGTTTGTTTGCATTTTGACTGCTTGTGTTGTGGTCATTGCAAACATGATGCCTTGTATAAAGGTGTCAGTTTTTGTACCAGTTGAAAGGGTAAAAACCTACTACTACGTTGTGTGTTTTTGTTGTTGCATGCAGATCCTCGGGGGCATCCCGTGGCAGGTGTATTTCCAGCGCGTGCTCGCAGCGGGCTCTGTGGCCCAAGCCCAGTACATCTCCTTCGTCTCGGCATTCACCACCCTGCTGCTAGCCGTGCCACCGCTCCTCATTGGTGCAGTAGCCGTCAGCACTGGTAACCCCCCGCCCCCTCAAAGACATCACAACAACGACATCTACACAAACACCATGGCAGTGTGCGGCGACTGATGATTTGACACCAGTGTTCTATCATTGGAAGGCCCCGCAGGGCCACTGGCAGGCCACTTGTGGCCTTTAGTGCGGCCCCGTGACGTGCGGCCTCCGGCGATGCAGAAAAGTGAAAGCATCCCATCATCATCATCATCGTGCTGCTGATAAACCCCCAATGGTTTCAAATGTGTGGCGACCCCTCAACATTGATGATGTCTTATCGGCGAAAGTGCAACCCTCCCCGCCTCCCCTCTGATAAATTAGTGAACACGGATTTACATTCACATCAAAGGGTTGGTAGAACGTGAGCAAGGAGACCTAATGTGGCTCGTGACTGGCTGCTGTTGGTTTGTTTTCTCTCCGCCTGATGAAGACCGCTTGTGTTGCGATCGAAACGTCGTGGGTTTTTTGCTTTTATTATTTGCCATTCATTTTAAATTTCATTTTACTATATTTTTTATTGTGGGTTTTTTGCTTTTAATATTTTCAATTTATAATTTTTATTTATTTCCATTTTTTGTTATTTTTCTATTTACGTGACTTTACCAAAAGAACCAATAATATTTCGATTTAAAGCTTTCGTGACTGCAGGGATTCGTCTTCTTGGTTCTTTCGGTAAAGTCACGTAGGCATAAAATAAAATAAATCACGACGAAAGCTTTCCCACCTGATGACGGACGCTTGTGTTGCGCCCGAAACGTTGTGAATAATAATAATAAAACATAAAACATAATATTATTTTATTATCTCCCTTCTACGTGACTTTACCGAAAGAACCAAGAACATGAACCAATAATATTGTTGTTTTTGTTGTTGTTCCCCCCCGAGACTGGAATATGACCACCTACGGGTTGCCAACACCTCACGAGCGGGGAGAGAACGGCATGATCCTACCCATCGTGCTGCAGCACATCTGCCCGTACTTCATCTCCATCTTGGGCATGGGCGCCCTGGCGGCAGCCGTGATGTCTTCCGCCGACTCGGCGCTTCTCTCGGCCAGTTCGCTCTTCACCAGAAACATCTACGCGAAGCTCATCCGTCCCAAGGTGATTCGATGCCACCTCTTGTGCATTTTTTTTCTTCTTGCTTCTTTCGGTAAAGTCACGTAGAATAGAAATAATAAAATATATATTTTTTCCATTCTACGTGACTTTACTTCTTCTTGGTTCTTTCGGTAAAGTCGCGTAGAATGGAAATAATAAAATAAATTTTTATTCTTTTTTTTATTTTCTTATTTCCATTCTACGTGACTTTACCGAAAGAACCAAGAATATGAATCCCTGCAGTCACGAAAGCTTTAAATCGAAACTCTTGTGCATTGGCAATACGTTCACGAGCTAAATGGGCAATGTCCGAGGCCTGCCGGCCACGATGTACAGGGCTTCGGGAAAGGGTCTGTGTAACGTTGCTTCTTCCTCCGTTGAAGGAGCGCAGACTACGGCGGTTTACCGTTCATGCGATTCATTGGAAGGGACATTGTTGATTTGAATCCCAAGGCAATAACGATAATGATGATGAAGGGCTAACTGGCGTGAGAGCCTTGTTGACGCCCTACCATCGCGCACAATATATGCATAGTTGGGGGTGTTGTGTTCTCAATCTTGGGATTGATTCCAAAAAATCCAATGGGGCAGTGATAAGAAATTTGGGGTGTGACAAGAAATATATTTTACTGGTAGGAACCCACTGGTTCCACCAGCCCACAGGGGATTATTGTGTCCGTCCGTCGTGCAGGGAGGGGCTGGGTGGGGAGAGTGGGGAAGGGCTGGGTGGGGAGGGGCTGGGTGGGGAGAGTGGGGAGGGGCTGGGTGGGGAGGGGCTGGGTGGGGAGGGTGGAGAGGGGCTGGGTGGGGGGTGGGAGGGGTGGGGCTGGGTGGGGAGGGGCTGCTCACCCCGTGGTGCCCTTATAAAACTCAACGTTTAACCTACTCACGCCGGCTTATGCCCGCCCTCACAGTCGGGCATATTTGTGGAATACACCACGCCGCTGTTGACCCTGGACATTGACCGAGCAACCCAACGTTCCTACCAGCTCCCTCCGCAGGAATGTGTTTAATCTTTCCACTCCCATTAGCCCAGATAATCGAGAGTTGACTCATTCAATGTTTGTATTTTCTTTTTTAATCAACTCGTGACCTATTTGCTGGATTGATCATCTTTCTTCTTCCCCTCTTTTTTTCGTGTATTCTCTCTTTCCTCTGCTTCCCTTTCCTGCCTTACACCACGAAGGATCTTCTTTAGATACTGTAGTTCCGTCTGTTTCTAACACGGTAACAGTCTGTATCCTTTTGTCTATTTAATAATCAGAATAATACATTTCACTCATTAGGCGCCTTTCACAATGTCACCATAATAATGGTTGTCTTTTAATAACAATTTGGACGTCATTTATGATAATATAATCGAACATAACATAATTAATTAAAATGAATTAAACTTCATGCATCACTCCCTGCCACCCTTTGTGGGCGCACATTGATGACATCACACCGCCTATTTAAGGCCCAAGGCTGGAGGACATTTTCACAATTCTGTCAACCGCCTGATGATGCCTATTGTAACCACTATTGCACGTACCCACTGTTAAACGTGCGTGCATGGCTCTCCAACGTGCTGGTCCGCTGAAGCGGTAATACATCATCTCATGTTTGTTCATGCGAGACCTTCGATTAATCCATTATGACTCGTGATTGTTCCGTTTGCTTTGTCAACAACGTGAAAAAAAAACGCCCGTAACGAAAGTGAACATCCCGTGTGCGTGCGCCACCGACGGCAGGCTTCCGACCGGGAGACGTTGTGGGTGCTGAGGATTTCGATTTTGGCCATCGGCAGCATGGCGATGATTCTGGCAATCAAGACCGTGTCCACCTACAGCCTGTGGCTGCTGTGCGGAGACATGGCATACGTCATCGTCTTCCCACAGTTCTGCCTCGTCCTCTTCTTCCAAGCCAGCAACAGCTACGGCCTCGTCGTAGGCTTCGTCCTGGGCCTCTTTGTGAGACTCACAGGCGGCGAGGCTCTGCTCGGTCTTCCCGCGCTCTTCCACTACCCGGGCTACTACGAGGAGGGTGGCCTGGACTACCAGATGTTCCCCATGAAAACGCTTTCCATGTTGGTCTCTTTGCTGAGCAACATCGGCGTCTGTTACCTCACGCGCCACCTCTTCCTCTCCAAGAAGCTGCCGGCGCGGTTCGATTTTTTCAACGAGTTCGGCGGACGGGGCAAGGACCCGGCGGACGGGCCGGCGGCCTCCCGCGTCCCCCGTGGAACCGTCGAGCTGGCCGTAATCTCGGACGAAGCGGTCGACCTCAAACACGAGAACGGCAGAGAGGGCAAGCCCGTGGATGCTCTGCCTCAGTCCCAGTAACTCGTCCGGTGCGCATTTACGGATCGCAAGGATTAGAATCTAGAAGGTAAGTCGGCGGTAAATCCAATTTTGCTACCCCGGTTTACCCCAGGATACGTTCCTGAATACTAGAACGTACATCGGGTAGTACTTAAATCGAAGAAAAGAGAGATGATGGATTGTAACATGGTACAAAACCCTCCGGGTACTACTACTAGAGATGGGATGGTGGAGCCTAACATGGTACAGTACCTCGACAGAAGATGCTCAGTAAACAATTGCGCATCCATACTGCACAACTATGAAAAGTAAGTGAAAATTATTGATATATTACAATATATCACCTCGTTCAATTAAAATAATTGTATTATTATTAGTTGTTTAGCATATAAAAAATAGTTTACACTTGTACAAAAAGTCGCCATGGGGGGAGGGGGGATATGTTAATTGAGTACACTTGGAAGAGACGATAGCCAATCAGGGACGCTCTCGTTTGGGCGCCATTTTGGCTCTTGAATGTTCGCCATACAACGAAAAAATGCGTGGCTCGACGGTGAAGTTCGTACTTCTCGAGTACGTCGTGACGAGGTACACGGTGAGTAGAACGGGATTGGGTATCAGTAAGTGGAGGACGTTGTCGCCAAAAGTACGTGAAGCGGGAGGGCGTAAACCGGGGTATTACAGGTAGAAACAACAGGTTCCACACTGCCCACCAGGGATTATTTGTCTGTCTGTCGTGCATAACCACGCCCTCGATTTGTATTTTATAGAGCGCTTCGGGCGGGCTCAGCACCACGTGATGCGCCGCGTGACACGGATCGCACGAATGCGCCGTCCAACCAAGTTCCTACCTGCCCACTCCGAAGGAACGTGTTGGTGTACAGTAGAACCCCCTCTCAACGACGGTAATTGGTTCCATGATACCGGTCGTCAAAGTGATCTGGTTGTTAAGCGAGTATATAGGAAATACACGTTGAAGGCTTTATTCGTTCCGATAGCTTCGAAAGCTACTCCTTTTTACCCAAAAAAACGTACTTTAAAATATTGAAACAATGGGTATTCACACGTAAAGATGCTAACAACATTATAAACACAATATTAAAATAAATGTGGTTCATCAATTCAATAAATTGATATTTACTGTACCTACAACAGATTGTCTTTAACAGTGGAATGGTCGGTAAGCGAACACATTGGGCTCTATGCAGGCACTACACTACTTTATACTACACTATACACTACACTATTATACACTATACACTACTATATACTACACTATACACTACACTACTATACACTACACTACACACTACTATACACTGCACTACTATACCCTACTATATACACTACACGAATATACACTAGACTATACACTACACTACTATACACTAGACTATACACTAGACTATACACTACACTACTATACTCTACACTACACACTACTATACACTCCACTACTATATACACTACACGACTATACACTACACTATACACTACACTACACATTGGTCTCTATGGAGGCCCGTCGCGAAGCGATCAGTCGTGAACAGGGGTGGTCGTTAAGAGGGGTTCTACAGCATAAGTTTGGACGGATCTAGATTTAACCCAAGTCTCACTTGGTCGAGCAGATTCTGGATGAAATCTACCTCATGTCTGGGAGGTGCAAACCAGGGCACAAGGTAATCTGTGTAGCCACTCCCTCTCAGACACACCCACTTTGACATTGACCACGCCCACTTTCACATTGACCACGCCCACTTTCACATTGACCACGCCCACTTTGCCATCGACCACGCCCGCTTTGGCATTGGTCACGCCCACTTTCACATTGACCACGCCCACTTTTACATTTACCACGCCCATTGACATTGACCACGCCCACCGTTACATTGACCACGCCCACCGTTACATTGACCACGCCCACTTTGACATTGACCACGCCCACTTTGACATTGACCACGCCCACATTGACCACGCTCGCTTTCACATTGACCACGCCCACTTTGATATTGATCACGCCCACATTGACCACGCACACTTTGCCATTGACCACGCCCGCTTTGCCATTGACCACGCCCACTTTCACATTGACCACGCCCACCGTTACATTGACCACGCCCCCCTATTACATTGACCACGTCCACTTTCACATTGACCACGCCCACTTTCACAGTGACCACGCCCACTTTCACATTGACCACGCCCGTTTTGCCATTGACCACGCCCACTTTGATATTGACCACGCCCACTTTCGCATTGACCACGCCCGCTTTCACGTTGACCACGCCCACTCGGCCACTAACTCCGCTCGCCCGTGGCTTGTTTAAATGAAAGCTGGATGTGTGCAAATAAAAATGTAGCTTAAGCACCGATAATAGTGGCAATGTCCATACACTATAGTTTGAATAAGTTAATTTTTAATACATGTTTCAAGACAGAAAAAAACGGTTGAAATTTTTCAACAACGCATGAAATACCTTTCTTTAAACTATACTGGCAACAATGTACCGTTTGAGGAACTTTAATTTCATAAAAATCTGAATGTACAATAAACATGTGATCACCGAACATTTGATTACGTTGTTTTTATACAGTTCCTTTCAGATTCGAAATGGATAGCGGCGGTGGGGGGGGGGGGGGGAAGGGGGCGGGGCGGGGCAGTCATATACAGGGACTCCTCGACTTACGAACACTCGACTTACGAACTTTCAGAGATACGAAAAAACCTGTCCGTATGTCCAGTTGCCTGTTCAGACAGAGAGTCGTAAGTTCAACCGCCGCGCAATAGATGGCGGTGGTGGCATCTACATCTGCAGAACTTGAAGAACCAGTGGCATCTACATCTGCAGAACGTGAAGAACCAGTGGCATCTACATCTGCAGAACGTGAAGAACCAGTGGCATCTACATCTGCAGAACGTGAAGAACCAGTGGCATCTACATCTGCAGAACGTGAAGAACCAGTGGCATCTACATCTGCAGAACGTGAAGAACCAGTGGCATCTACATCTGCAGAACGTGAAGAACCAGTGGCAACTACATCTACAGAACGTGAAGAACCAGTGGCATCTACATCTGCAACACGTGAAGAACCAGTGGCATCTACATCTGCAGAAGATGAAGAACCAGTGGCATCTACATCTGCAGAACATGAAAAACCAGTGGCATCTACATCTACAGAACGTGAAGAACCAGTGGCATCTACATCTACAGAACGTGAAGAACCAGTGGCATCTACATCTGCAACACGTGAAGAACCAGTGGCATCTACATCTGCAACACGTGAAGAACCAGTGGCAACTACATCTACAGAACGTGAAGAACCAGTGGCATCTACATCTGCAACACGTGAAGAACCAGTGGCAACTACATCTACAGAACGTGAAGAACCAGTGGCATCTACATCTGCAGAACATGAAAAACCAGTGGCATCTACATCTGCAACACGTGAAGAACCAGTGGCATCTACATCTGCAGAACGTGAAGAACCAGTGGTATCTACATCTACAGAACGTGAAGACCCAGTGGCATCTACATCTGCAGAACGTGAAGACCCAGTGGCATCTACATCTGCAGAACGTGAAGAACCAGTAGCATCTACATGGACAGGAGATTATACAACTTTTAAAGCCATTCTCCGTGTTTGGTGTACACGCCATACAACATTTTAACACGTAGGAGGCTTTCGTGACCAATGTCATCCACAAGAGGTTTTTTTGTGTTAGATCGCGTGAAGATAAATGTGTCGTTAAACCCGCCACCACCCGACACAGCCAATCAGTAAGGTTTGTCACGTGAACAGAACATGGCTGTCGCCTGATGAAGCTGGTTGTAATTACTGGCGAAACATCGTACTCAGATTGTAAATGTTGTGGCTTTGCTCTCCAACACACCAGCGGTGTGCTGTACGAGTGACGTTGAACTTACGAACAAATCGACTTAAGAACACACCTCTGGAACTAAACTCATTCATAAGTAGAGGAGCCCCTGTACAGGAGTCAGCCTCGATTTAAAGCTTTCGTGACTGCAGGGATTCATCTTCTTGGTTCTTTTGGTAAAGTCACGTAGAAGGAAAATAATAAAATAATAAAAAATATACAAATAAAACATAATAAAATAATTCTCACGACGTTTCGGCCACAACGCAAGCAGCCGTCTTCAGGTGGAGAACAGGTCTGTCGAGAAGGCAGTTTATTTTTATATTTTATATTATTTTATTATTTTCCTTCTACGTGACTTTACCGAAAGAACCAAGAAGAGGAGTCAGCCTGTCTGGGAACCAAGCGCACGTTGGGACACAGGTGGCATGGTAACAGCACCGTTTTGACAGTAGCAGCTCATCCGAACCCATCCAACGTGGGGCCAAATGTGCATTTAATCAACTTGGCTTCAGCTACGGTAAGCACGGAGTCGCTCTGAACATCAAACAAAAACCCGAGGATGGGAAATTCTCAAAACTGGAATCTTATGAACGCGCGCGGTACCACGAGCGTGTGTGGTAAACACACGGATCAGTGTCACGGATCGGGGTCACGGATCAGTGTCACGGATCAGTGTCACGGATCGGGGTCACGGATCAGTGTCACGGATCAGTGTCACGGATCAGTGTCACGGATCAGGGTCACGGATCGAGGTGTCACGGATCAGAGTGTCACGGATCAGCAGAGGTGGGACAAAGTCATTGTTATGCAAGTCCAAGTCGAGTCGCAAGTCATCAAATTCATGACTCGAGTCTGACTCGAGTCCAAGTCACATGACTCGAGTCCACATCTCATAGGTGGGACAAAGTCATTGTTATGCAAGTCCAAGTCGAGTCGCAAGTCATCAAATTCATGACTCGAGTCTGACTCGAGTCCAAGTCACATGACTCGAGTCCACACCTCTGCGGATCAGTGTCACGGATCAGTGTCACGGATCAGTGTCACAGATAGGAGTGTCACGGATCAGTGTCACGGATCGAGATGTCACGGATCAGGGTCACAGATCGGGGTGTCACCGCGACCCAAGCCGTTGACGCCCCCACTACTTTCTCTATTCGACCAAAGCTCACAGCGGCTACTGCTGCTGCGTCGACATGAGACAATCTTGAAGACCTACACTGGCAGTCTCCCCCATCATCATCTCCCAATGCCCCTGTCTTGGAAACCAGCCCTCCCTGTCCACCGTCCCACACACACCTATTACTGGAAATCCGTGGCAAAGCTGCTTTACGGCTCATGGGATTCCTCCAGTATGAATAAATATTTTGATTCTGATGTTCCTACGTTCCTCGACGAGTGCTAAGGATCCAGGTGGTGAACTTTCACTGACCGGTCACCCACGATGACCGCTCACCGCAGCGTTCGCTACGTAACATCGCAAGTTCAACCTTGTCACTTTAGCCACGATTGAAATAAGATAGTTATTACACAACTTAAAAAAGGTACACTTATCAACCGTTACGACCAATACTGTGCACAGTGTTCAATGTAGCTCCCAAGGTATTTTACGGCTGCACCGCGTTTCACGCCGCATGCTGGAGCGAAACGTCGGGCACGCCGCGCAGAAAGCAACACACGGAACGACCCGGAAAACCGCATCGGAGAACTCCGCAGCGGCAGCAGCAGCAGCAGCAAAACCACGAAAAACTCACGCGGTCAAATTATATTCACGTCCCGAACAATTCAACAAAACGTCGTGACGAACCCAACAGACATCTGTTTTCATCTAGCGTTGTTGGGGAGCGGTGGTGCAGCGGTTAGCGCATTGCGCTACGAAGCCGGCGGCCCGAGTTCCGATTTCTGCGCACGGGCAACCCCAGTGACGATTACCTGAACCGGTCCCGGGCCTCCCCTAGGTACCTGGTGCGGTGTGTAAACATTGTCGCTGGGGAGACAAAGGCGGCCGGGCGTGGTGCTGGGCACCAATCCCCTCGTGTGCTGTTCCGGCCTTTATAGGTGCTTGCTAACAGCACTTGCCCCGGCAGTAGTAGCACAAGTAGCTACGTATGCTACGGACCCCGCACTTTCAAGGGCCCCGCGCTAAATGCTTTCAAGCTATCAATTCCGGTTCAGCGATTCCGCACTTGCTCTATTACTATAGTACTATACCGCCTTCAACTTTTACGAACGACTGGGTGTTTAAGGTTAGCGATTTGTCGTATTATCTGGCTGTATAGCAAGTGAAAAAATACAATTCATTTACTGTGCAAGTTAAAATTTTGTCTTTTAATATTTACGTGTTTTTTTTAATTTTGGGCCCCTTTATAACATCATGCAACAGGCCCCGCACTAGCTTCATCCGGCACTGGCCATCACGGCGCCATCAAGGACTCTCTTATGTACGTGTGTACGTTGAACTTCTTTCGCATCGTACGTAGCCAGCCATGCTAATGGGAGGTGAGTGTGAAGGACAACAAACTGGGTCTCTGTGAGTCTATGGGTCTCTGTGTAAGTCTATGGGTCTCTGTGTGAGTCTATGGGTCTCTGTGTGAGTGTCTATGGGTTTCTTTGTGAGTCTATGGGTCTCTTTGTGAGTCTGTGGGTCTCTGTGTGAGTCTATGGGTCTCTGTGTGAGTCTATGGGTTTCTGTGTGAGTCTATGGGTCTCTGTGTGAGTCTATGAGTCTCTGTGTGAGTCTGTGGGTCTCTGTGTGAGTCTATGGGTCTCTGTGTGAGTCTATGGGTCTCTGTGTGAGTGTCTATGGGTTTCTGTGTGAGTCTATGGGTCTCTGTGCAAGTCTATGGGTCTCTGTGTGAGTCAGTGGGTCTCTGTGCGAGTCTGTGTGTATGTTTAACTTCTTTCGCACCGTACGTAGCCCGCCGTGCTCATCGGAGGTGTGGCTTTCGTGAACGCGTATTCCAGTAGAACACACTTAACGCACTGGCCCGCAAGATAAACACGCGCCTGCTAACCGCCTGTGTCTAATGGGGGATGTTGAAGCAGCTGCATCGTTTCGCCCGCGGTGCTGCGATGAGATTACTTGAGATTGATTCGTCTGCTATACGTGTACACGTGACGATAAGCCACTTTCGCCGAGGCTATCATTTGTGGCCAGGTCGCTTCTGAGAAAGAGCTACACAGCTGAGTGGACTTTAGCTGGTAAAATAAGTAAGTGTTTAGTTTTTATTTGTAGAGATGTTTTGTGATTTGTTTTACCTTTCCCATAGTTTTGCAACTCCTATCGCGTTTTTGTGTTGTTCTGATCCGCCCCGACTGGACATGTGAAAAAGCGCTTTATAGCTCTTCGGATTCCTCCAGTATGAACAAACATTCCGATTCCGAAGTTTCTAAACCCTGCATACAAGGTAAAGGTGCAGCCCTGCAACGGCTTGCTGGGGGAAGGTCCTCCCAACTCTATAGCTCTGTAGAAAGTGGGAGCTTGGCCTACTCTTCCACGCCGGCCAGACGTGGTGGCAGCAGCCGCACTTTACCGCTACCATATCCGCAACCTGTCGTCGGGGTGACCGTGGCGTACACGTTTAGATTATTAATCACCGATTGTTCACGCTATCCTCGACGGCCGAAGGGCTGGCGACAACGAATTTATCCATGCGGCGATTATTATTATACATTTTTTTCTCCAGATTATCCGCAAAATGTTCACGGGTAAGGAGGAGATCATCGGCGAATTCACCACGGAAAAAAACAGGAGCCCTGCATTTGTAGAGTTTTGCAACAACAACAAAAAAATCTCCCGAATTCCGTGGAGCTGATATCCTGCAATTATTTCAGCATCTGCAAGGCCGCACCTCCGATTAGCGATTAGCGCGGTCGGTTGGCGACGAACGGTGCGTAAGAAGGTCAACATACGTACAAACTAACCCCTCTCAACCTTCATTGTGCCATATCTGCAGCCAAACAAGTGAACCCGTGCACTCCGGTAGCCTTACCAGCAGGGTTCAGTGTTTTACCACCATTATGGCCACTTATACTGAGGCAGTTGCTTTCCCCATTTCTATTCAGTGTTCTCAGACTCAAGACTTTCTTTCTAAACTCAAAACAATTTTTTTTTCTACTTCACCAGGTTAAGGCCCCCACTGAGTTGTGTAGCCGCTTTTTTCAGAAGTGACCTGGAAATCACAAATGATAGCTCAACGAAGTGGCTTATCGCGTGCAAATTTACAGCGGCCAAATACTACAGAGGCACGTGATGTTGATTCTAAATGTGGGGAGGGGGGCGGGAAAGCGGAGGACCCGGAGAAAAAAAATCCACGCGACCACGGGGAGAGCATGCGAACTCCAAATATACAGCAGGCGGCAGGGCCGGGATCGAACCCACGACCTCCTGTATACCAGGCGAAGAGGTCAACATCTCTTAGCCACCGTGATGATGAGAGAGAGACACGCAAACTCCAAATATGCAGCAGGCGTCAGGGTCGCGATCGAACCCACGACCTCCTGTATACCAGGCGAGGAGGTCAACATCTCACCACCACGGCACCCCTGTCCTTATTACTTTCCTTTCTGAAATCCATTCTAGATATGTGTCCAAACCATCGCAAACGTATTATCTTACATTGTCACCAACACTCATTAACTTTCGGCCCAGTTGTTTTTGACCAGTTTTAAAAATAGATTATATGTGTGTGTGTGTGAAGCTACGGTACATAGAGATTGCGTGAAATACTGACAGCATTTCCCAGTAAACGTGCAAACGTCGGGCCAACGTTGGCACTCGGTCGCATGGTTTGGTGCAACGTCGCCTACTTGTTAATCGGGGGGGGGAAATTGCACAAAACCTCTCCCCCTCCCACCCCACCCCAACTCCAAATCCTTTTAACAATTATTTTATCGCTTGGCACTGGTCAATAATATATCTCGCTTATCAGAGGCTAAAGAGAGCGCACTTTGTTAAATATTGGCACAGAGAAAACGTGATGTGCTTTTTTTTTCGCTCAACGAATGGCTCCTAAGAGCCGAGCAGGTTGAGCGAACGACTCAAGAGGGCGGCGCGGCGGAGGAGGAGGAGCCACGGAGAGGCGGCAGCGACGCGGTGAGCCAGCGCCAACATTTCAAGCCGCTCCAAGCTCTGCAGCCCTCTATGCGGGGTGCTTAAAAAAAATGTGAACACTTCACGTTGACAATGCTGGCGAACAAGTGGGAGACCCTTTAACTTTTTTAAGCCATTAACATCACATTTGTTATCACGATGCAGTGTATTATCCATTCTTTTTTCATTAAAAACGATAGCCCCATAAAAGTGTTAACATTTTTTTTACGCAACCTGTACATTGAGTTGCCAATCGACGAGCGCTTCCGCGTGGGATGAAACCGGAGCACCCGGGAGTAAATCCACACTCGTGCGAGGGGGAAACCCTCTATCTCGTACGGATGGAACAGGTGGAGTCCACAATCGCAGTACCGACGCCTCCTGGCGAGTCATGACACGGCACCTCATCGACGCACTTGTGCGATCCGCCAACCCTCGCTGCCTCCGCTGTGTGCTGGATTACGTGCCACGTGCATAGCCACCACTATTGAGCCTTCACCATCATCACCACCACCACCGCCGCCGTCGTCGGCCGTGATCAATCCACTGCTGAATGAAGGCCTCGCCAAGCCATCGCCATTCCCTCGCAGTTCGAGCGACGATCGAAATTCCAAATTCCCAGCCCGGGGCGCCGACCCTTGCCGTGGGACGACCCGCTTCTCCACCCATCGATGAGGATTATTTAGCCGCTCCACTCTGGCTCATGAACGCTCCTCCGGCGGGAGTGACTTGACTCCAGGTCGCACGTTGAGCCCGCGCGATCTTTGCTCGAGACACAAAATCGACGTTTTCTTTAGCTTTAAAAAAAAAAGAAAAACGTCCCGACACGATTCGTAGCGTTAGGCACCCACGGTACTTTTGCATCGCAAATCCACCACCCATACTTTGCCACGTGTGCCCCGTGCACTGGCGGGGAGAGATGGAGGCAAGGAGTGTAAATGTGGGAGCGTACGAGTACAGTACAGCAACGTGTTCGTTGTTGTTTGATGCCGCGCTGCCCACGATGCTCTGCCGTGCGTGGCGGTCACCCCGCACCGAGCGCTCACCAGGCCCAAGCCTGCTTAGCTCGCGGGATCTGTCGAGACCGGGGGGGCGCATTGCGGGCGGCTTGGCCAAAGGCCAATTTAAAATAACGAATGTAAATTGTGAAAAGTAAAAATTGTCAAAATCCATTGTAATATTTCACATCCGAAGTTTCAATTTAGAAGAAGAAAAAAAAACCTCTCGCGAATTAGCCGACGCGTTTACCCACCGCCGGCGGTCTCTCGTCTGGCTTCTGCGCTCCGCTCGCTACGGTATTGTCACAGGGGGAAGCGACGGGGCAAGGTGATGAGGTAGACAGCACATGGGTCGGGTCGCCATCTGTCCCGGTACGCCTAAGGGATCAGCCTCATCTTATCATAAAATAACTTGCATGGCGCTTTATCCAAGGCCCTTTACAAAGAATTACCAGTGGTGTGACGTATGAATGTGACGGTGGAGATGAGGTGTGAATGAAATAGATGAGAGGAAGCAACGGGGGGGAGGGGGGGGGCAAATCCGTGATGATGCATGAATTCGGTGAAAGCGAAATTAATGACAACAAATGATGACGAATGGATTGCATTCATGAATGGGGTGAATGAGTGAAAGCCGCGTCATGATAATATGAAGAGGAAACAGTGACGGCGGTGGTTATGAGGGGGGAGATGAAGGGGTCGTGGGGTGAGCAAGGGAACAAGTGGATTGCGAGTGAGGAGCGGAAGCTTCGTGAGCGAAGGCGACTGCTTAACACGGATGGGGAATCCTAGATTTGAAGCTTTCGTGACTGCAAGGATTCATACTCTTAGTTCATTCGGTAAAGTCACGTAGGTAAAAAATGAAATTAAAATGAATGTATCTTGATACAGAAAATCTGGCTGTGACGGTCCCACCTGATGACGGAGACTTGTGTTGCCTCCGAAACGTCGTGATTTTTTTATTTTATTTTTATTAATTTTAATTTCATTTTTTACCTACATGGTGACTTTACCGAAAAAACTAAGAGTACGCGGATGGGGAAGTTTGTTCCGGTGAAGGGGGCGCCACGAGCAGAGAGAGCGAGCGACAGGGTGGATTGAGCGCGAGGAAGAAGTGGACGATAGAAAGCTGCTGCCCTGGGAAATCTGAAAGGCTTCCGCAGAACATTAAAACATTTGTTTTTGCCATTTACACGAATTTACATCCCCCACCGCCCCCCCCGCATTATTTGCGAACAGCGCGGATGTGCAAACGCGCCGCGCGATATTTTTTCCGTTAGGATCCAGAGGCGCGGGGACGCTTGAGCCAACTCCACGAGTGGGGGTGCTTACAACCGCCACGGTGTTTGTTCCGCAGGTCAGAGGTCAGAGGTCAGAGGCGGCAACCCACCACCAGCACGAGGTCACGGGGGCTGGGCAGGCCTTGCGCAGCGCGGCGGTCGACGCAACTTTCCCTTCCTGGCTACGGAACGTACAACCAATCCCATCGATCTGGAGCAATCGCGAGGGTGGCCCCTTCTCCTACACCCTCATGACAAACACCGCCACGGTTGACTTTTACTTATCGGCAACGTTTGCCGAGTCGTTCAAAGAATTGTGTTTGGGCAGGGGAGGGGGGGTTACACAATAGCCAAATCTCTCCTCGGGTTCGCCTGCCGTATAGAGCAGAGACCATGAAATAAAATACAAAATATACATTTACCGATCTCATCATCATCATCATAATAACACATAGGATTGCACCTTGACGGGGTTATTCCAATCTGCACGACGTCGATTCAAAAGACGCCCTTCTCCAGAACTTCACGGCGGAGCCCATTCGTCATCTTGGTCGTCATCAATCAGCCATGGAGAACCTCCCCGACAGCCAATCAGACGCCGCCAACTCTCGCGACCCCCGTGATGTCACGGGCCGCGGGGAAACGGCGCAGTCGACCCCACGTGTCCGACGGATCCGGACAGCCCTGCGGCTGTCTAATCAGCGATAACCCTTACGTTATATATATTTGTATATATACTAACACACACGCAACGCGCCACGTTAATTGCGAAAGTCAACCCCAAAACCATCGCAACTTTTCAAAGTCGCCGCCTTGTGACGATCGCAGTTCATAGCAGCAGCAGCAGACGCGGCAGTAGCTGTAGCAGCACTGGCAGTAGTCGGGACGCATTCATTTTTAAAACCGTGGCGAGACAAAGAGATCAACGGCATACACATTCCATGCTTTAAAGCCGACGGGATTCTCCCCTGCTGTATTTTTCCTGCGGTGCCGTGCGACGAACCGGGCGCGTGCCACGTGACCTCGCGAAGGCCGGTCACGTGACCGCTCGTCCGTGCCTCTCGTCCCCGGGACACACTCTCCCTCTCGCCTCTCTCTCTTCGGCGAAAGCCAAGCGCAGGCCGGAACTCCGTCCCGCGTCTCCACGCGCACAAACAGAAATATATTTTCAGTCCCAACGGCCCATCGCCTCCGCAAACTAACATTATCCAGCGGCGGTTGTTTCGAGCGTAAAACTCTGCACTGGTTTCCAGCCCTTCTTGGGTCTCATCAGCAGGGCGTGGGCTTGTCGAACGAATGCTGCCGGGTGATCGGGCTTTGTTTGGCGAGAAGGCCGCCCCCCCTTCTGAGCAAATCGTGGTCATCTCGCCGGCACCCCAAATCAACATTTGCCTCTTGCCCGCAGCCTCTCTCACCTCCATCTCCGCATGGCGACCTCTGCATCTCGAACCTACAGCTCTGCCGTGCCTCCATCTCTCATCCATGTCCACCGTGCAGCTTCGCCTCGATATTTACGCCACGGCGAGGCAACGCCATTCTCGACCAGTGGCGGAGGGAGCGGTGACGGTGGAGGCCCCATCTGGGTGGGCCACGCCGAGACCCTCCGTTCGTCGCCCCCACGCGTCCGGCCCGCCGGGCGCCGGCTCGGACATCGCGGCTTCAGGCCGACGGCACCGCGTTGCCTTGCGGCGGCTGCTGAGCCGCGGGTGGCGCGCCGCCGCCGCCGCCGTTGTTGCCGCCGTTCTGGCCGTCGCCGGCGGCAACGGCTGGCGGTGGGGTGGAGTCGGGGAGCTGGCTCAGCAGCTCCTGCAGCTGCTCGGGATTGGCGAGGCCGCGCAGCGCCTGGTTCTCCTGCTCCAGATGGTTGTTCTTGTCCACGAGCTCCTTGATCTGCTCGCGGAGGATCTCCACCTCCTCGCGCACCGCGAACATCAGGTGCGACTTCACCAGGTCCTGCCGACACACGGTGGGGAGGGGAGGGGAGGGGGAGGATGTGACGTCGGCTGGAGAGGCAGAATCTCGCCACCGCCTGGGTGGCCGGCGGAGGGGAGATGTAAACAAATGATGCCTGTGATGGTTTGGACAGATCGAGGATGGATACCGGAAAGAATAGCGCACGTGGTAATGCCGCAGTGGCGAGGAGATGTTAACTACCTCGCCCAGTATACAGGAGGTCGTGGGTTCGATTCCGACCCCAATGCCTGGTGGCGTGGATTTTTCTTCGGGTCCTCCGATTTTTCCCCTCCACATTAAGAATCAATGTGCCCCTATAGCATTTGGCTGCTGTAAATTTCCACACGATGATAATTTTTGATGGCCAGGTCGCTTCTGAAAAAATATCTATGTAGCTCAGTGGGCATTACCTGCCAAAATTTAAAAAAATATATATATAGTTTTACAGTTTTTGTAGGCGGTTGTGGTGCTTCGGGTTGTTCCGTATCGGCGCGTTATTTTTTGCCGCGACATTTCCCTCTCAGTTTTGCATTCTTTCGTGCGAATCTCATTACGGTCGAATTGTGTGCGTTTGCCTCGGCGAGTCACAGAGTTCCACTTACCATCGCTTGCTCGATCTTGTTGTCAATAGCGACCATGCTGGCTCCGGGGGAGCTGAAACACACGGGGAAGAGAAGAAAATAAATAAACGATCACCTGAGCGACGTGAATATCTGGGCGTTGACGCGGATATGTGGGCTTCGATGTGGATACCTGGGCGATGATGTGGCGATGATGTGGATATCTGGGGTTTGATGTAGTTATCTGGGTGATGATGTGGTTATCTTGGCGATGATGTAGACATCTGAGCGATGATGTGGATACGTGGACGATACGGATATCCGGACGATGCGGATGCGGTGATGTTCATTAGTTGACAGTCAAACGGTCATTTCTGTATGAATGTTTGTATGTATGTATGGATGTATGTATGAATGAATGTATGCATGTTTGTATGAATGTATGTATGATTGTATGTATGAATGTATGTATGTACTGTATGAATGTACGTTGTATGTATGTATGAATGTATTATTGTATGAATGTACAGTATGTATATATGAATGTATGTATTCTTGTATGTATGAATGTATGTATGTATGGGGGGGAAGGACAGCAAACTGAACACACACAGCGCAGTTTTTGATTCTCAGAGATGGAATTTAGACCATTTTTAAGTGCAGCGCAAAATGTACTGCGATGGGTTTTTGTTGTTGTTGTTGTCGGGCAGTCAGTGTTGACAACTCACTGGAGTTGAGAACCCGCTTTAATCTCAACTCGGTCTGCGTGAGTCTACGGGACTCTGGGTGAGTTTATGGGTCTACGTGATTCACTTGTGGCCAGGCTTGAGACCGTCAAATCACTAGAACCCGGTTTAATCACAAGCAGCTGCCTGGATTAAAGTTTCAAGTTTTTAAGTTTCAAGTTTCATTTATTAGGCATCGCCCTGTGAGCCATACGGCTCTTAAGTGGGGTGCAACCCAGGATGGACCCCCCCCAGCAAGGCTGTGTCGCAGTCGATAGTCCGATTCACAGTGGACCTCAAAAGACCCTGTGAGATTATCCCTAGAGTAAAGTAGGCCACAAGCGCTGCAGCCAGGGTCTGAATTTGACAAATTTGATCGATGACTCGCAAAGTTGCTTAATTGGGAAAAGCCACGAGGCAAATTTTGCTCCGACGGATAGAAAAATTTCGATTTTAAACTTTCGTGACTGCAGGGATTCACATTCTTGGCTCTTTCGGTAAAGTCACGTAGACAAATGGTCACTTTAGCTGGGTTGCCACCTCTGATTAGCGCAATTGGCTACGTACGGTGCGAACCAAGTTCAAAGTACGTACAGGTCCTCATGATGCTGGCCCGCAAAGTGCGTGTTTGTGTGCGTGCGTGCGTGCGCTTTATAGCTTTGGATAACCTTCGAATGGATACGTTCACCACACTTTGACCAGAGTGCTCAGCGCGGGACTTTGTTCTCGGCCAAGGAAGCCAACTTCGCGACAGTGTCAAAGCCGAGTCCCGTAGAGTCATTCAACCGTTCCCAACAAGCCGGGGGGGGGGGAGGAATGCGGAATTGAGGCTTCGTCTCCAAGGCCACACAATGCCACGAAAAAATTCCACGGAACGCAAGAAATAGATTGCTCAGAAAAGGAGAGCCGTCGTATTTTTAAGGCAAAAGCTAAAGTGTCGATTTAAAGCTTTCGTGACTGCAGGGATTCATATTCTGGGTTCTTTCGGTAAAGTCAGGTAGAAGGGAAATAATAAAATAATAAACATAAACCAATAAAATGTTACTGTTTTTTATGTAACAATAAAATGTAATTGTTTTTTTTTTCCCTTCTACGTGACTTTATTGAAAGAACCAAGAATATAAAAGCTAAAATGTCGCAAATATTGTTCAATTACAGCACGGGCTGGATACACGTCACTGCTTGCATAAGCACGGTTCTGAAACGGATGAACTTGCGTCGGTTGCGTAACAAAACGTCTCGCAGCCCCCCCCCTCCCTCCCCCGGCCCACCGCCCCGCCCCCATCATCGGCAGCTGTACCCGTGTGGCACAAGGTGACTGAACGCCTGGCTCGGCGATGGGCATGCGTCTGCCAGGAGGGTCGAGAGATGCTGTTGCCCACAATTAAAGTCGCGTGTGAGATTCCGCTCATTAATCAACTTGGGCACATTCTAAAAGAGAATGACGCCTCCGGTACACGCCAGAGCTGAACCCTCTGCGCGCGGCGCCATAATCACCGGCCATCATCTATCCACTGCTGGATGAAGGCCTCCCCCCCACCTCCCCTCCCCCCCCCCCGGACGTTCTCTCAGATCGCCGCTCGGAACGGCAATCAGGTAGGCGGCAGGGGTCACGTGACCAGGTCGCGGAACGCTCGTGGGGTACTTTCCATGTCTCGCAAGACCTTTTCGGCCAGTGCGGAAGAGTAGGCCAAAAACACCTGACTTTGGGTGAACACAGAGGTCGCAATCGGGTACCCGATACCCGTACCCTACCCGATACCCGGCTACCCGTACCCGGCCGGGTACGGGTAGCTTTTTGCGACCCTGGTGCGGCCGGGTACGGGTAGGCCGTGAGTCACTGGTGAGTAACCGTTTGTCACTCATTTCGGGTAGGGTACGGGTAGGGAACGAGTACCCGTACCCGGCCGGGTGCGGGTACGGGTACCCACTTGCGACCCTGGTGCGACCGGGTACGGGTAAGGAAACAAAACCCGTTTGCGACCTCTGGGTGAACACCAGCGCGGGTTCAGAGCAGGGAGCGCGTGAAACATTTTACCGAGGGCAGCCGAAGTGAAATATAAATGGTCCGGGAGAGTTTGCGGAGGGGCTTTGGATTTGGTTTGTCGACGTTAATGAAGCGGACACCGCCGTGGAGCGATGGTTCAACAACACGCTCCACTTGCAATCCAGAGGTCACCGCTCCGATTTGATCTCCCGCCCCCCTCTCCCCATCACCGCCCCTCTCCCCAGCCTGACCGCCTCCGTACGCCACGGTTACTCCGACGACGGTGGGGGGTAAAGTGCGGGCGCTGCCACCTCGTCCGCCCACTTTCCGAGAGCTGTCGAGTTGTGGGGGCCCTTCCGCCAGCAGTGGCGTTTCGCAGGGAATTGCAGGGGCTGCGCCTTTTGCCTTAAAATTCGCGCTCGTGTGCCACCCCCCCCTCCACCCCACCCCCTCTCCGCCACGCCAAGCAAAGGTGGCACCAGCGGAGGCTTCGGTGTGCGGGGCATCGCGCGGGTTGTGACACCGCCGCACGAATGTTGTCCGACACCTCGCTATCATTTCTGAAGCCACGTCGGGGGTATTGACCACACCCCGATGCCAAGCGACGTTTCAGCTCTCGAGTTTCGACATCGAACGGAGAGCTCCGGCTTTGCTGCAAATGGCCAAACAAGAACCCGTTTATTCTTCTTCCACTCCCCCGCCCGTTGTACCGCTACGTGCGTTCCTGAAGCAGGAGCTGCCGGCACGTGGGGCGAAACGTCGGACACCGCGCCAAACAACGCACCAAGTGGCACGACCCCAAACCGCGACGGAGAGCCACTTAGCAGCACAACCGGGGGTTGTGGGAAAACCCCCGGCGGTGTTCTTCTCGCGATTGAAGTTGACGCTCGACTACGATCGCGCAAACATGACGCCAGATCGCGTCACGTTGCCCTCCTCCGCCGCGACGCGGGCGAATGGATGGAGCTTGCCGGCATGCTTCGTTGAACAGCAGACCGGGAAGTTGCCAATTCTCTTCGCGATGCTTTGCCGTTATCAATTCCAAAATTGTGACCGCGTCACCGGCACGCAAACGGCCCAAACTCTTTCGCGACAAAGAAGGCCCCCTAAACATCTAAACAACGTGACGTGACGTGCGGCTGATACCCTTCCACAATTGCGGGTTTCGTGGTTTCCGCTTTCACCACTGAGAGGCTATACCCCCCCGCCCCCCGTCTTTTTCACAACCCTGTCTCCCGCGCCCCCCTCCCCCCAAATCCGACCCAGCTCATTTCAGACTCTGTATAGGAGGGGGAACCACCTGGCCTAGAACTCCTCCTCCTTTCCCTTTAAGGGGACGACTCTAGAATGTTCCATGCGCTAGGAGTGTACGATGCCCTCTGTTTCCATGAAGAGGGGGGCTCATCTTGATCCTTCCAAATCGACCACTGCAGTCTTTCTGGCTACGGCGTTAAGGGTCTGCGAGTGGGGCATGTCGACGTCTCGTTTGCCGTGCCAAGCCTTTACGCTATTAAATATTGAACAATACATTGCCCGCCATACGGCGGTCGTTACATTTCTTCTCGATGAAAGAAAAAAAATCGAAACGAGCGATGAAGTTCCCTCTGTCAAAAGAATAAGTACTGCAAATAGATATAAATAAACATTCACATGATAACACCATTTTCACACATTTCGCAGATTCCTCTACAGACATCACATGGCCACTATAAATTCCACACCAGGAATGACGTTTGCCTGCAACTCGCCCTCCCCAACTATCCGCGGTCCAAACGCCTGAATATAAATATAATCCTCGGCTCACCATCGCCACCGTCGTCATCGTCGTCAAATCAGTCGTGATCAATCCATGCCGGATGAAGGCCTCCTCCCAATTCCACTCACGGACGAAGGCCTTCCCACACCGTCAGTCGTGGGTGCCGTTTGACCATACTTCCCCACACTGGTCAAGTATTGGCTGGTGAATCACACCACGGGATATTAGCCATGTCAGCAATTCGACTCAGACGGCCAGGCTCAAAGCGCATTGCGCTGACCGCTGTCCCACCGTTCCAACCCTTTTGGCAGCTCATTATTTACAGCCTTGCGAAGGCTTCCCCCCCCCCCGTCCCACCCCCCCCAGACCGTGACGGCCACGGCGCTTGCTTGCCCATACTTCGCCACTCCGGCCAAGTGCCGCGTTCCTCTAGCGCCGTGCTCTTCTCTCATCTCGGGGCCCACGCCGGCGGTGCGCGCGAGGGCCGCCACGCATTTCAAGCCATTGGGGTTTGACATCGGCACGACGGCGATGGGAAGCGTCGGGGGCCGTAACGGGGCCGCCACGAGGCAGCCCAGTGGCCCGCGGGCCTCGCAACGAAGAACACTGATCTAACGGGACGGGGGGGCGAGGGGGGGGTACGTCACGACCGCCGCTGACGCGAGCCGTGGCAAGGAATCGAACTCGGGAGTCGCCGCCGGGGTTCAAAGTGCATCGGCGGCCGGCAGCCCGAATCACCGAGCGGCCCGCCCGGCCGCTCCACGCCATCGCGCGGAGGTTTTGCTCGGGGGCCCAAAATAGCAACACAGACAGGGGGAGGAGGAGGAAACATGCAGCCGCAAATTACCCCGAGTGACGGGCGGAGGTGGACAGATACAAAAGCGACGCAACCCCCGCCGCGCGGAGAGATACAGTAGAGTGCGGCACAATGCAGCGGTGCAGTACGGTTGTGTACCGTCAACTGTTCTGGAGCTGCGTATATGTTCACACCGAATGGGTACGTGGCACGCGACCGCCCTGTGTGCTCTCGGGTTGCCAACTCTGGACTGCTCGAGCTATTCCGGGAGATTTTTTTTTCGTTGGTTGTCGTTTTTCCTATTATGATTATGAATTGATTTTCTTTAAATATCCAGTCGTCGTCGTCGTCACACTCTCACCGATTTGCTTTCGATGGTAACCACCGAGGAACCGGATCGATGCGATTGCCAATTCCGGACTTGGCAACCCTCCCTGCGCTCCCCCCCGCCCGCCGCATCTCCACGTTGCCACACAGCCGATGACACCTGCTTAGCTTACCCGACCAGACCTCCTGAAGGGTAACACGTTACACGCAACGCCCTCTCTTTCCCCAAACCTGCTGACCGCTCCTTTCCCCTGCTCCGCAGGAGCGCGCTGATTTATTCGACCATGCTTCACCGCGCCCGGTGGGCTCAGAAGGCGGCGGGGGGAAGATTAGCACAGGCGCGCGGGAGCGCAGAAAGTACTGCACAACAGTCGATTTTTTGCTTTTCGCTTAGCGTCCTCCTGCCGCTCATCCAGGCGGTGCCGTGACGGCGTGTGCGATTGACGGAGCTCGTGTGAACGTTGTTCTCCGAAACACAACGCCACCGCTGTGCCCTTACGATGCAATCTCCCCGGGCACATCTCTCTACACGCCCATCGACCATGCCGACGTTGGCGCCCCGACGTTGGGCCGACGTTGCACGTTTACGGAGGGACGAGGGGGGGCAGGGGTGGGGGGGGGCACCTCCTGCTCCTTCAACTCGACGGAGACGATCGTTTTGCGGAGGAACGATTCCGTCTTGGTTTTCGAAAAGCAATAAAAAAAATTACAAAACTTTTTTTATTTTTTTACCAGAATAGCTGTGTGTAGCTCTTGTTCAGAAACGACCTGGCCGTCTCTAAAACGACAGCCCGACGAGGTGGATTTTTCGCGGCCGAATACTCCAAACGCGTGTTTATAAATGTGGAGGGCAAAACCGGAGGACACGGAGAGAAATCCACGCGACCACGGGGAGAGCGAATACGCAAACCCCAACCATACAGCAGGCGTCAGGGTCGGGATCGAACTCACGACCTCCTCTATACCAGGCGAGGTAGTTAACATCTCTTAGCCACCGTGATGATGATGAGAGAGACAGAGACATGCAAACCGCAACCATACAGCAGGCGTCAGGGTCGGGATCGAACTCACGACCTCCTGTATACCAGGCGAGGTAGTTAACATCTCGCCAGAGCTGTCCTGGCTCCCGTTCCCTGTGAAACTGTAATCCAATAACGTTCTACACGCCTTGCAGATTTGACAACACGCAAAGCTGCTCACAACCAGCAGAGCAAGGCACGACCGCCACCCCACATGCCTCTCACGCGTGTCGCGCGACCACGACATTTGCTCGTATGGATTGTTCTCAGCCTTGCCTGGACCACCAACTCAAGAGATCTAACGATGCGCGCAGGTGTGCCGCTGCTGCTGCCGCCCGCAAACGGCAGGAAGGCACGGCTCCCATGCCATATGCTCCGCGCGTGTGTCACGTGACCACCGCATCGTACGCCGCACGTAACGATGCCCTCAGCCTCGTCTAGACCGCCGGCTCGGCAGGGCCGAGTGCGCGTGGCCGTGCTGCCATGGTCATCGTGGTCAAGGCCGCCGACTCTAAAGAGAGCCGGGGCGAGAGGATCCACGGGTGGTGACGTCAGCGGACGGGCCACGGCACATGACGGCAGCAGCAGCAGCAGTCCTCGCCTCATCGGCGTTTAGCGTCCGCCCGCGGTGTGGTCGGCCAAAGGTCTGAGAACGTTCTAAAGTCCTCGCCCGCCCCCCCCCCGCCCTTCGCTCCGAGGCGTCTCGCGAAGCCGCTGTCCGACGTCGCTGCAACGTTACTCCTCCCGCTGCCCCCCAATCGACGCCATCTGTGCCACCGCGGTAAATGGTTGTTGTGCCTAAGCCAGAGGTCGCAAACGGGTTTTGATTCCTTACCCGTAGCCGTACCCGGCCGCACCAGGGTCGCAAATAGGTACCCGTACCCTACCCGTCCCGTACCCTACCCGAAATGAGTGACAAACGGTTACTCACCAGTGACTCACGGCCTACCCGTACCCATACCCGGCCGCACCAGGGTCACAAACGGGTACCCGTACCCGGCCAGGTACGGGTAGCAGGGTATCGGGTAGGGTACGGGTATCGGGAACCCGGTTGCGACCTCTGACCTTAGCCTCGGGCGGCGGGGGGGGGGTGGCGATGGCAGTTAAACCCAAATGATTAAAGTGAAATACAAAAATGTAGCCCGCTACTTTGTTGCCGTTGATGGCAACATTCGCAACGCCGCCGGTACATTTTTCAAAAGGTAAAAGGCGCGGCCCTGCAACTGCTCGCTCACCACACCGCTGGCGGAGGTTGCGGAGGTCCCCTCTAGCGCATGGGGTATTTGGCCTACTCTTCCACCCTGGCCAGACAACTTGGAAGAGGCGGGAGTTCCCACACTTTACCCCACCTGCACGCGACCGACCGACCGACCGACTTATTTGACGCCGCTGGTCCCTACCATGGTAAGTGACGCAGGTTTGCAGTTTTCAATTTGCAGGCAATTAATCCCGAGCTCCCGGGAGGTTTAAACGCATTTCTCAACGGATTAACCGAGAAATGCTGGGAGCAAATTGTGAATAAGAAGAAAAAAGAGCCTTTGTTGTGTAAACTGGTTGAAATGGGAGGTTCCAAGAGTTGTTAAGGTGTGGCTGATGTAAAAGTGCGGTTGCTGTAAATGGGACTGAGCCTTTGTTATGTAGAGGTGGTGCGGCTGAAACCGCACCGAACCTCGCAATGGCTCCTCCCACCCTCAACCAGTATATATACAAGGACTGTTTTCGTGGAAGTTCTCTTACTTGATGCAGCTATCGTGCTGTGACGGTTCCACCTGAAGACGGGAGCTTGTGTTGCCTCCGAAACGTCGTCATTTTTATTTTATTTTGTTATTTTACTTTTATTAATTTTAATTTTTTACCTACGTGACTTTACCGAAAAAAACCTAAGAATATGAATCCTTGCAGTCACGAAAGCTTCAAATCTAGAAGAATAAAAAACACAATGGAGGCATTCCCTACCGTCAAGGCCAGAGACACAGAGGGAGGCCTCTTCAACCTCCCAATGACAAGCACCGAGAGGGCACGTGCCAGCGACAAGACGATTGGCAGATTATCCCGTAGCTTGTCTTTGTTAGCATGCGTAAGGGGAAACAAAAATAAAAAGTTAAAGGTGATATCGGGGAAGAAGAAGAAAAAATGTTTCGCTCACAACCGCTGCAAAATTACGAGCCATGGGTCAAGTTTGGTTAGGTCAATGAAGCACCCAACACTGACGCAGGCTGGCGAGTCGTTTGTCCAACAATGGATTGACAGAGGGCTGTAAATCGCTTTCCGTATTCTCTCCATCATGAAACATGCTCTCAAAATTACGAGCCGTGGGTCAAGTTTGGTTAGGTCAATGAAGCACCCAACACTGACGCAGGCTGGCGAGTCGTTTGTCCAACAATGGATTGACAGAGGGCTGTAAATCGCTTTCCGTATTCTCTCCATCATGAAACATGCTCTCAAAATTACGAGCCGTGGGTCAAGTTTGGTTAGGTCAATGAAGCACCCAACACTGACGCAGGCTGGCGAGTCGTTTGTCCAACAATGGATTGACAGAGGGCTGTAAATCGCTTTCCGTATTCTCTCCATCATGAAACATGCTCTCAAAATTACGAGCCGTGGGTCAAGTTTGGTTAGGTCAATGAAGCACCCAACACTGACGCAGGCTGGCGAGTCGTTTGTCCAACAATGGATTGACAGAGGGCTGTAAATCGCTTTCCGTATTCTCTCCATCATGAAACATGCTCTCAAAATTACGAGCCGTGGGTCAAGTTTGGTTAGGGCAATGAAGCATCCAACACTGACACAGGCTGGCGAGGTATTTGTCCAACAATGGATTGACAGAGGACTGTAAATCGCTTTCCATATTCTCTCTATCATGAAACATGCTCTTTCCCCACCGCCCCCCCCCCCGTATTATGAAGCAAAGGTCGTGGTGGGGCATTTTTATAATCCACGAGGTGTTTTTTGGGGCTAGATCGCGTAAACATAAATGTGTCGTTAAACCCGCCACCATCACCCAACGCAGATAATTAGTAAGGTTTGTGTCACGGAAACAAAACATGACAATTCGTTACTATGTGAAGCTTTCGTGACTGCAGGAATCCATACTCTTTGGTTCTTTCGGTAAAGTCACGTAGGTAGACAAAATAACAGATCATGACGTTTCGATCGCAACACAAGCGGTCGTCATCAGGTGGGAGAATCACAGCAGAAAAACTGCCGAAACTGGCATCACTACGCAGCCGGCAAGGAACCAGGCAGCAGAGATCGCAATCGGGTACCCGATACCCGTACCCTACCCGATACCCGGCTACAAGTACCCGGCCGGGTACGAGTACCGCTTTGCGACCCTGGTGCGGTCGGGTACGGGTACGGGTAGGCCGTGAGTCACTGGTGAGTAACTGTTTGTCACTCATTTCCCAACGTCTTGTCTCTTCTCACAATTCAAGTTCCTAGAATAAACCCACCCGCGCCTGCCACATGGCTTCATCCCAGAGGTCGCAATCGGGTACCCGATACCCGTACCCTAGCCGATACCCGGCTACCCGTACCCGGCCGGGTATCGGGTACGGGTACCCATTTGCGACCCTGGTGCGGCCGGGTACGGGTAAGGAATTAAAACCCGTTTGCGACCTCTGCCAGACAAGTTCAATGTCCCGGGAAGACCGACAGATCTCCTGACAAGAGGGCGGCGATCACTGGGAAAACCAGGACAGCGGGGAAACTTTAGCGGCAAACCACAACCCCAACAGCAGCCCCCCTTTGCACACACAGAACGCCCCGGCGCGCTCTCACACTACGCGACACCGATACAAAACGTTTCCGTGAACGTCAAAGCGGCATTGATACGACGGTCAATAAATAACACGGAAAACCTTAACGTGCCGTGTTTAACGTTAAACATTAATGTACGCCTTAAAGTGTCAAAATTAAGTGCACTTTGCTAATTAGGGTCGACGTGACGATATTACTGACGATAACAATTCCAAACGTTTTCAGCCCCTTTTGTGAAAGCAAAACATGTCGGTCACCGGGGGTGGCTTTACCATACTTCACCACGCTGGTCACCCAGGACAGGTTCAGATGTCACTCGCCACCAATGTTAGCCGTGGCCTGGGATTGGACTCACATAGTCTGTTGAACTTTTTCCCACTATACAAAGCCAAACGTGTCAATCGGAGGTGTGGGGAAGAACAACAGATTATGGGACTCTGTGTGAGTCTATGGGACTCTGTGTGAGTCTATGGGACTCTGTGTGAGTCTATGGGACTCTGTGTGAGTCTATGGGTCTCTGCGTGAGACTACGGATCTCTGTGTGAGTCTATGGGACTCTGTGTGAGTCTATGGGTCTCTGTGTGAGTCTATGGGTCTTTGTGTGAGTCCGTGGGTTTCTGTGTGAGTCTATGGGACTCTGTGCGAGTCTATGGGTCTCTGTGTGAGTCTATGTGTCTCTGTGTGAGTCTATGTATGTTGAACTTCGTAATGCAGCTAACCGCACAAACCTTTACGCTTATTCTACCCCCTTTCCCCTTCAAGCGTAAAACAATTTTAAATCGCAGGTGATGCCAGCGTCCATTAATTCAGCGAGACGGCTCGTTGTATAATCATTACATGTCATTTGTACGTCGCCAAGTACATTCCGATGGGCTAGCAAGCATTTACTTGCCGAACAGTTTAAACCTCGCCACACCACCGCAATAATTTGGGGGCATGAATATGGTTTTACAGTACTTTACGATCGCAAGCTCGGCACATCTGAGATGGCCAAGACCATTAACATTCCCCATCTCATCTTTACGCCTGCCTTTACAGCGACGATGCAATAATGCACAATGAACTGCCCAGTGGAATGCATTTGAAGCGGTTACTCAAGCCAAGCACGGAGGAGATGGAGCGATCAAATCAGTTCGTGGCTATTGGATTGTTACATCACAGGAACGTAAGATATTGTGGGGTTGGTATACATGATAATAAGTGTTTATTATAGCGGGAAGATATTTCACGATCAGTGGATTTAGGATTCTGCGCAGCCTTTTGATTAATTGGGCCAATCGTCCTCCCAAATGTGGGACCATTCTGAAAAAAATCAAGCCTTGATTGGAATTAGTGGGATTTCTCGGGGAAAATAATTATCATCGGATTATTTTAATTCTAATTGAGGGATTGAATCGACGGACAATTGGATCACAGGAACTAGGAGAAACGTTGATGTTTATTGTTTTACGTTATTTTGCTGAAGTAAGGTTTTTTTTCCCCACCGTTAATGTACCAGCGGCGGTCACATTTAGACAGCTGCGCTGTCCAAAGGGACATCTTAATAATTCTAATAGAAGGGCACAGAGTACGCTGGAGTCTCTCGTATTTTTAGAAAAGGCAAGTGGCAAATTGCCGTGCCCGATCCATTTTGCATGCAGCCGGTTGAAATGAATGGAAAAAACCCAAAGTTTAATATCGTAAACGTCCACACAATTACAGCCAGTGACGGATGACGACGAACGTCCTGATGATGACGCCAGTGACGATGATGGTTTGGAGAGGATAACGGAGTAGGATTGACGATAATGGTGGTGACTATTATAATATCTGATTTAAAACCTATGCCCTGCGCCCTAAACAAATTCGACGATAAAAGATCGCAAACCTCTTTTAAATCCTTTTTTGGGCAGCAGGACACGGGTCTTTCGATCAGCCGTACGCAATCGCACCTGTCCCACCGATTTATTTGACAATTTTTTTTTTTTTAAAGTGGAAACTGCACTTGTTCAATAAACAAGAGGATTTGGCAACGTCGCGATACACCGGTGTGCGGTTTGTGGTTCACAATTGATTTTTGGGTCAGATCGCGCGGGTAAAATGATCGTCGCAAAGCCATCTTCCTTCAGCCGACGCAGACGGCTAATAATCTTGTCACGTGACGGACAAACGTGCCGATTTATTGCCGCTGCAGCACAGCAGTGCGTTGCTGGAGAGCGATCCACGTTTAACGATCGGGCACGGACGTTTCGCTGGTGGTCACAGCGTCAGCATCTTCAGGTAGCTGCCAGAATTGCGAGCATGTGCTCCATCTATTTAAAACTTTCGTGACTGCAGGGATTCATCTTCTTGGTTCTTTCGGTAAACAACAGGTGTTCTTCACCTGAGGACGGCTGCTTGCGTTGTGGCCGAAACGTCGTGAAAATGATTTTATTATGTTAAATTTGTATTATTTTATTACTTCCCTTCTACGTGACTTTACCGAAAGAACCAAGAAGATGTGCTCCATCGTTTGGCCCTTAAACGTTGAATTTATTCGCCTGAATGACGTTACGTTAGATTGTGAGAGGGGGGGGGGGGAAATGCGGTCAACAACATGCTCTCTGTGATGGCACGAAATAAATGAGAAGGTTTTAATTAAAAAAACACGATGAAACCCGCTTGAAAAACACACGTTCATTTACACGATGCCAATTCTATGGAACAAGGGCAGCCCCTCTTCTCAAGTAAAATAAATACTGGAAAATCTTACAAGAGATGTTCAACACAGTTTTGTTTATTTTAATGTCACCCTACACCCTTCAGTTTTATTAGAAACACAGCGGCACAAATTTGCTCCATCCACGCTCGCCCCTGGCTGCTGTTCACACTTGCTCAACCGGGCGGTGTCAATGTCTGTCCCGGTTCAGATTTTAGCGCAATTTCGAGTGACTACAATATTAAAGTTTGTTTTTCCACTCGTTCTTGGGGCTTCTAATCCCTATAAATGAGTTAGAACGTGCTGGCGGGGTTTATCCGCCATCGCGAATAGCCCAAAGGCAAGCCAGCTACCGCTGGGGTTCCCGCGACGAGATATTTCGTGGTACATTATGACGACGTTAATTTCGACGTGATCATCTCAACGATACAATTTTTCCCGTAACGATGTGAACGTTATTTGAAAAAAATTTACCTAATGCTTTTCTCTACTTTTAGTCGGTAAAGGTGCACGTACTGAAAAAAAAAAATATTCCTCAACTGCATTTCGCTGAAAATAAGCCCGCCGTGCGCCTTAATCGACGGTACGCCACGATCCGTGTGGGCATTCGTGAAAAAACCTAAACGATGACCCAGGAACCGGGGCGTCGAGATTCACTCGCCACCGATGGCAGCCACGCCTGGGGAATTGACCTCGGGGTCGCCGGCCTCGTCACGCCACCCCGCTCATCTCGAGCCAAATTAAGATGGGGAAAAGTTCGTTCGGTCGCGATCGAGATGCAACGCACGGTTCGCTACGGGGGCCGCACTGGATAAGCGCGG
This sequence comes from Lampetra planeri, assembly GCF_965212315.1. Classification (NCBI taxonomy): domain Eukaryota; kingdom Metazoa; phylum Chordata; class Hyperoartia; order Petromyzontiformes; family Petromyzontidae; genus Lampetra; species Lampetra planeri. The sequence goes on from NC_136162.1 coordinate 4,478,080, forward strand.
CGCGAGTCGTCGGTTCAAATCCGTGGCACGGGGGGGGGGGGGGGTGTGGGGTCGTCGGCTCAGTCACCGATCCCCCTGGGGGGGGGTCCGTACCGCTGGTCACGGACGTCAACGACGGCAGGGGAAGCCCGGCTCGGGACGTTCAACCGATTCGGGCCGCCCGCGTGATTTCACGGGGAGATCACGTTGACCACCTTCCTCGACGAGGGAGAAACGTTTGAGAGATATCATGGCGTGCGTACGTGCGTAAGTGCGTGCGTACGTGCTTGTGTAAGTGCGTGCGTGCGTGCCAAAGGTTGAACCGGCTTTCTTCATCCGTCCTCCAGAATTTGTATTTAGAGAGGGAAAAATGTGGGTGCATTGCCCCACCTGACGGGATGTATGTACGTATTTTGAACTTCGATCGCACCGTACGTAGCTAAACCGTGCTAATCGGAGATGCGTGGGAAGGACAACAAACTATGGGTCTCTGTGCGAGTCTGTGGGTCTCTGTGCGAGTCTGTGGGTCTCTGTGCGAGTCTGTGGGTCTCTGTGCGAGTCTGCGGGTCTCTGTGCGAGTCTGTGGGTCTCTATGTGAGTCTGTGGGTCTCTGTGTGAGTCTGTGGGTCTCTGTGTGAGTATGTGGGTCTCTGTGTGAGTCTGTCGGTTTCTGTGCGAGTCTGTGGGTCTCTGTGTGAGTCTATGTATGTTGAACTTCTTTTGCTCTTCATGTAGCCAACTGTGCTAATCTGTGGGTCTCTGTGGGTCTCTATGTGAGTCTGTCGGTTTTTGTGGGAGTCTGTGGGTCTCTGTGTGAGTCTATGGGTCTCTGTGTGAGTCTGTGGGTCTCTATGTGAGTCTGTCGGTTTCTGTGGGTGTCTGTGGGTCTCTGTGTGAGTCTGTGGGTCTCTGTGTGAGTCTATGGGTCTCTGTGTGAGTCTGTGGGTCTCTGTGTGAGTCTGTGGGTCTCTGTGTGAGTCTGTGGGTCTCTGTGCGAGTCTGTCGGTTTCTGTGCGAGTCTGTCGGTTTCTGTGCGAGTCTGTGGGTCTCTGTGTGAGTCTGTGGGTCTCTGTGTGAGTCTGTGGGTCTCTGTGCGAGTCTGTCGGTTTCTGTGCGAGTCTGTGGGTCTCTGTGTGAGTCTATGTATGTTGAACTTCTTTTGCTCTTCATGTAGCCAACTGTGCTAATCTGTGGGTCTCTGTGGGTCTCTATGGGTGTCCCTATGGGTCTCTATGGGTATCTCTAGAGGTCTCTGTGCGTCTACGGGTCTGTGTGTCTGTAGGTCTCTGTGTATGCATGTTAAACTTATTTTGCACTGCCGTACGTAGTGCCGGCCCCAAACCAAAAAACCGAAACCACCGGGCGAGACATTCCGCGCTCACCTGTCGTCTTCAGCCGTGCCCACCGCCCCTTGAGCCACACCAGAGGAGGGCATCGCCACCGCCACCGCCGCACCGTCCACTCCCCCGCCAGCGGCCGACGGCTCCGCGAACGCCGCGCCCGCCTGCTGCTGCTGCTGCTGGTGGCCGTCCAGCCGCGGCACGACACCGGCCGATCCCAGGAGGTACCGACCGGCGCCCGCGGCTCCCGCCGGCAGCAGCAGCGGCGTCGGCGTCGGCGGGAACAGCGCGACGTCCACCTGCGCCGCGTCCGCGAAGCCGACGTTGAACGTCTGGGCGAGGGCGACGGGCAGCGGGGACGTGACGCCGGCGGGTTCGCCGGAGTGGACGTTCGACACGATGTTGTCGAAGCCCAGGGCCACCGGCGTTGGCTGCGCGAGGACGTGGGCGTTGACCGGCCTCCCCGTGACGCTCTGACCGCTCTGCTGCTGAAACATCGGCGCAAGTTGCTGGGGGGGGTCCGGGCCGGCTTGCGGCGCGGTGCCCAGCGGCCGCAGGTGAGGGTTCTGCGCCATGAACTGCTGCTGGCCCTGCGACGAGTGCATCTGCGCCAGCACGGAGTTCAGCTGCTGCGTGACGGCGCTCGGGGGGCTCTTCGGCACCGCGGGGAACCCGGCCGCGATCGGCGACGCCGGCTTGTGGACCGCCGACGACGCCAGCGAATGCTGGAGGAAATTGCCGTCCGCTGTTTGGGGATGCGGCGGCATTCTTTGCTGCCAGGCCTGCTGCTGCTGCTGCTGCTGCAGAAGCACCGGCGGATGCGGAGAATTGGCCCTCATCTGCAGTTCGGACAAATTCGGTAACGGCGCTTGTGGCGGCAGCTGCGGCGGCTGCATCTGAACGCCGAAGGAGGGCATCTGCTGCTGCTGCTGCTCTATCTGCTGATCTAAGAGACCGCCGTGGAATCCAAGGGCCTTCTGAAGCTGAGGATTGTCAGTCCCTTCCTCCACGAGGCAGATCCCATACCCCTGCTGCGGAACTTGCAACGGCTGCTGCTGCTGCTGTTGCTGGCCAGCCTGCAACAGAGCATCGCTGCCCACGTTCGAGGCAGCCACGCTCTGCAGATTGTCCGGAGCCCAGCCTATGCCCGGAGGAGCACCCGGCATGCCCAACTGCTGCTGCTGCTCAAAGAACCCACCGCCCCCGTTGCCCGCAGGTAGCGCGTTGCCGCCGCCAGCCACCTGGCTGGGCGCTGGCGCGGCAGCTTCGTAGTAGCCCTGAGGGAAACCCGTCAGTGCCGGGTGCGTCACCGCGAGAGGGGCCAGACCCGGCTGGCTCGGGCCGCAGGACGCGGCCGGCACGTCCCGGCCCATCCGGTGGACGCTCTCGCCGCCGAGAGGGTCGCATTGCTGGGGGTGCTGGTGGTGCTGCTGCTGCTGCTGTTGTTGTTGTTGTTGGTGGTTGTGGTGTTGCCCGTACGCTTGGCTGTCGAAGGCGTGGAGGGACGGCGCCGGGCCGGAGAATGCGACGCTCTCGCGGGACACGACGGAGCAGGCGTCGTGGTGGGCCAGGGCAGAGGCCTGGCCCACCACCACCAGCTCCTTGTCCTTCTCGTAGAAGTCCGTGCAGTTCCAGCGGCCCTTCTTGAAGGGCTCCTTCTCCACCAGCTTGACGACGCGGAATCGCGAATTGCAGCCGTGCGGAGTCGCGTGGGCTTGCGGCTGCAGGTGAGACTGCGACTGCTGCTGCTGCTGATGATGATGACCGTAAGTTTGGTTGCTCTGCGAGCTCGCTTGCTCGACGTGTCCACCGACCACAACCTCCACGGCGGGTGCCCCACCATCGGCTCTGAACACCGCCGAGGTAGCGGTAGCAGCGGCAGCAGCAGGCAGCTCAACCTCCTCAACATCGCCGCCAGCGCCGCCACCGCCGCCCGACTCCACCGCCGCAGGCGTCCCTCGATCTCCGGGCTCGGCGGGCGCCATCTGCTCCGCCTCGTCGGCCGCGGGGAGGAAAATCATCTCGGCGCCGGCGGCAGCGGCAGCGGCAGCGGCGGCGGGGGTGTCGAAGATGTCCGAGCAGGAGCCGCCGAGCTCCTCGGTCTTCGTGGAGGCGTCGTCCTCCAGGTCGAAGCTCACCTCCGTGTCGTCCCCGGCGCTGTTGCTGTGCGCCCTGGCCGTCGTGACGCTCGTGATCTGGAAGCCGCTCTTCTTCTTGCTGCCCGCGCAGTGCGGCTGCCCATTGTTGAGATCCTCCGCCGTGAACGACATGCTGGCTCGGCTCGGGCTGGCTCGGCACGGGCTGGCTCGGCACGGGCTGGCTCGGCACGGGCTGGCTCGGCACGGGCTGGCTCGGGCTGGCTCGGCTCGGGTTTGCTCCGGCCTGGCTCGGCACGGGCTGGCTCGGGCTGGCTCGGGTTGGCTCGGCACGGGCTGGCTCGACACGGGCTGGCTCGGCACGGGCTGGCTCGGGTTGGCTCGGCACGGGTTGGCTCGGCACGGGCTGGCTCGGGTTGTGGCTCGGCTCGGGTTTGCTCCGGCCTGGCTCGGCACGGGCTGGCTCGGGCTGGCTCGGGCTGGCTCGGGTTGGCTCGGCACGGGCTGGCTCGGGCTGGCTCGGGCTGGCTCGGGCTGGCTCGGCACGGGCTGGCTCGGGCTGGCTCGGCCTGGCTCGACACGGGCTGGCTCGGCACGGGCTGGCTCGGGTTGGCTCCGGCCTGGCTCGGCAAGGGCTGACTCGGGCTGACTCAGCTCTTGCTGACTAGGCTCGGCCTGGCACGGCTCGGGCTGGCTCGCTTAACGACACCAACAGCCTCGTCGAGCCGACGGTCGAATTGTCATTCAGCAAACCTCGCAGCAGCAGCGGCAGCAGCGGCAGCAGTGGCAATAACAAAAACCGCAGCAGCACCAGCAACAGCAGCAGCAATAACAACAGCGGCGGCGGCTTCAACAACCCTTGCAGGGAGACCATTAAACAACAACAACAGCAGCAGCAGCGACAAAAATGACAGCGCACTCTGCCGTGAACAACAACAACACCCAAGGCTCTGTCGTCGAGTTAAATGTCCCTGGCGGGCTGGTCCCGCTGCCACAGGAGACCCGTCTGTGGCTCGCGAGGGGCCGTCTCCTCCTGGCGTACACAGCGAACGAGGAAACGCTGCGGCGTTGTTGGCATCATCGCCCGTGTTCGATCAGCCGCTGGTCTCTCTGATGATTCTCTCCCCACTCCCTCCACCCCCACCCCCCCACTGCTCCTCGTTCTCGCCTCCTCCCCGACACGCGCGGATTGGACGTGGGGTGAAGCCACGCCCAGTTCGTGGAGGGGGGGGCGGAGCTTGTGTACGTGTGTGTGTGTATCTCGGTGTGTGTGTCTGTGTGTGTGTGTATCTCGGTGTGTGTGTGTGTATCTCTGTGTCTGTGTGTCTATGTGTGTATATCGGTGTATGTGTGTGTGTCTGTGTGTGTATCTCGGTGTGTGTGTGTGTGTCTGTGTGTGTATCTCGGTGTGTGTGTGTCTGTCTGTGTGTGTATCTCGGTGTATGTGTGTATGCCTGGTCTGTGTGTGTATCTCTGCGTGTGTGTATCTGTGTGTGTATCTCTGTGTCTGTGTGTCTCTGTCTGTGTGTATCTCGGTGTATGTGTGTGTCTGTGTGTATCTCTGTGTCTGTGTGTCTCTGTCTGTGTGTATCTCGTTGTATGTGTGTGTGTCTGTGTATCTCTGTGTATGTATCTCTGTGTCTGTGTATATGTCTGGTCTGTGTTTGTGTGTATCTCTGCGTCTGTGTGTGTGTCTCTGTGTGTGTGTCTGTGTGTGTATCTCTGTATGTGTATCTCGGTGTGGGGAGAGCGGTAGTGTAGCAGAATCGAACCCGGCGATTCCCGCTCACGGCCAACACCGGTGACGATTATTATCTGAACTGGTCCCGGGCCTCCCCTAGGTCGACTCAGCCTCAAAATGAGTACCTGGTGCGGTGTGTAAACATCGCCACTGGGGAGACAAAGACGGTCGGACGTGGTGCTGGTCACCAAGAAAAGGATGGGGCACAGTCGTGATCCCGTAACTGATTGAAATGTGTGCACAGACTCCTCGTCCCACCCGTAACCCTGGGGTACAGTGCTCATCAACCTCACTGGAGACGATCAACACACCACGTGTGTGTGTGTGTTGACACAACACACCACGTGGTGTGTGTGCGCGTGCGTGGGTACGAATTGAGCTGCCTGCAACCGGATCGCGCGAATCGCACTGTGACGCCGTGACGAGGCAGGGCACTGTCTGTGCACTCTGACTAGGGGGCCGTCCATAAATGACGTCACGCGATTTTGGACGATTTTTGACCCCCCCCGCCTCGTCACACGGCGTCACAAAAAAGTCAGACCCCCCCCTCAAATATGACGTCACAAAGCTCTGCCCCCCCCCCCCCCCAAAATAAAACATGCTTAAAATCGCTTTAAACTATTGTCATTGCAGTGCGTATTTAATGTGGCGCTGCACTCTGATGTTGTAGGAGAAACATTTATCAAAAAGTATATTTAATTAAGCAGAACGTGTTGTCTATATTTATTTAAAGTTGCGCATTTTGATGTGACGTCACATTTCTCACCCCCCCCCCCCCCATCGTCACACATCGTCACAAATGCCTGACCCCCCCCCCCCCAGGTCCCCCCCCCCCCAGGTGCGTGACGTCATTTATGGACGGCCCCAAACCACGCAGGGTTCCACCCATGGCGCTCTCGTGGGAACTGCGCGCAAGCCTGCAACAATACATTCTGTCGATCGCAGATAAACAAAACAAAACTAAATGTTGACTTAAAGCTTTCGTGACTGCAGGCATTCATATTCTTTGGGTCTTTCGGTAAAGTCACGTAGATAGGTTCAAAGAAAATAACAAAAAAAACTCCGACTTTTCGATCACAAGCGATCATCCTGATGACGATCGCTTGTGATCGAAACGTCGTAGTTTTTTTTCTTTGAACCATCTACGTGACCGAAAGACCAAAATAATTCAATAAAAAACTAGTTTCTACTCTACCCACGTAAGACCCACTGAGAAATGGATCTTACGCACTCCGCGGCTCGTTAAAGAACTGTTTCATCGACCTGAACTTGACCAAAATTAATGACTCGGCCCAAACAAAACCAACACTGAGATTTGGGTTCTGCTCGTGATCATTCGCATTTGTGTCCTACCATGAGGTTTGTAACAATACTCTTAGGTTTTTTCGGTAAAGTCACGTAGGTAAAAAATAACATTTTAATTAATAAAAGTAAAATAAAAATCACGACGTTTCGGAGGCAACACAAGCTTCCGTCTTCAGGTGGAACCGTCACAGCACGATTGCTGTATCAAGTAATACAGCAATGTATCAAGTAGGATACAGCAATCGTGCTGTGACGGTTCCACCTGAAGACGGAAGCTTGTGTTGCCTCCGAAACGTCGTGATTTTTATTTTACTTTTATTAATTTAAAATTTATTTTCTACCTACGTGACTTTACCGAAAAAACCTAAGAGTATGAATCCTTGCAGTCACGAAAGCTTCAAATCTAGAAGTTTGTAACAATGTCAGAGCTCAACCACGGTGGAGGGAGCTCTCCTCCCTTACTCCGACGTGGCACAAGCACTCAACAGTTTAAAAAAAACATACAAACGATACAACTATAAAGGTTTTTTTCTTCTAGATTTGAAGCTTTCGTGACTGCAAGGATTCATATTCTTGGGTTTTTTCGGTAAAGTGACGTAGGTACAAAAAAAATTATTCAAATTAATAAATCACGTCGTGATTTTTATTTTATTTTTATTTAACTTTTATAAATTTAAATTTTTTTACCTACGTGACTTCACCGAGAGAACCAGAGAGTAACAATCCATCGACGGGAATTTTCAACAGAAATCCTCCCGTCGATGGGAGAGAATGCTTTTTTTTTGTCGCAAACGAGACGCCGAATAGTCACGCAGAGTGTGCCGGCAGAACCAAGGTGGATTTCGTGGCACTGGGGAGGGGGTGAGTGGGTGGGCGGTGTTGTGGGCCTTCCCCACCAGGTGATGTGGAGGACAGGAGGCTAAGGTAAGAGGTGCCCGTCACTGCGACCAGCGAGTGTTGCTAACACTGGTCAACAAAAAAAAAATGTTTTTTTGGCCTGGACTTTTGCAGCTGTTTTCGACTAATTTCAGGGTGCCGATTCCAAATCTGATCTCAGATTTGCTCTATCACATCTCATTTTTATGCTATCGGCATACCCCATTTTCATTGATTTTACCCGAAATTAACTCTGTCACTTGTGATTGCAAGTTGTTGCGAGTCAGTGACTGCTATAGTAATATGGTGCTGTATTTTTAGGATAGTGTGTTTATAATACCATTTTATGTAGATATCCACATTTATTTAATATTTTTCTTCCGCAGTTTTTATTGAAAATGCAATATTTGATATCTCAAAAACCTGATGTGATAGACAAAAACTGATGCCAGATTTGGAATCAGCACCCCAAAATTACATTAGAACCGTTGGAATACCTTATGCCAGAAAAAGTGTGTTGACCAGTGTATTAAGACACCACCGTAGGTGCGCACTTTTAAATGTAGATTAAGAACTTATTTCGAATAGAACTGCTTTTTGTGTCGTTTCGTGTCCTACCATCCGCACCTCCGATTAGCACCGGTTGGCTACGTGCGGTGCGAAAGAAGTTCTACATATTTCGTGTGCAGGTGCAACTTTACATGGGGCTGCTCCGGGAACTTTAGCTCAAGAGGCCAAATTTTATATTTCGCTTGTCGGTACCACCTGTGCCATTGTTTGTGGCCAATAACAGTGGAGTACATGACAAACGTTGAAATAATTCACCGATTGGCCATGTAAATAAATCGATACTTCAAGGTGCGCAGAACGGACCCAAATTCACACTCGCTCGGCTCTAGCGGCAGACGACCAAATGCCCTCTCCATGCGCCAGCAAGGCCCCGGGGTGCCAGCCTCTCCAATGCCGACAAGCCTCTGGCCGGCGCAAGCAACTTCGCACGGTGCATGTGCCGCTGTTGTTGCTACACACTCCACCGCGTGTGTGTAACCTTTACTCCCCATGCCCCCCCCACCCCGAACTCCCTCCACAGACAAGCACCACAAGCTGAACCTTTGGAGTGGAACGTGCCACAACTAGCCTTGTAGACGTCATCAGAGGGAGAGAGAGGGGGGGGGGAGAATGGTTTTGATGGGTGTGGAATTTGTTGCAAGGTGTACAGGCGTTGGGAATGGTCACTCAGTATCAGTGACGACGAGAGAGGAACACGAGGACGAATGGTGGGAGGATTTGCGCAGGATGGAATTTTTATGGCAGGCGTAGCGAATGGCCACCCAGGATCAGTGGCAATGAGTCATAATGATAGATGGTGGGCGGATTTGCGCAAGACGCATTTATTTGGACAGGCACTGCGAATGGTCACCCACTATCAGTGACAATGCGAGTTATAAAGATAGATGGAGGGAGGTTTTTTAAAAATAGACCTGAAAGGTGAGATTTTGACTCCCCCCCCCACCCCCCCAAGAGATATGGGGTCTGGCAGACGTCGTTAGTGAACGTTAGTGCCATTAACAGTGTCCTTGGTAACCTTGTCCACATTTGCTTTGGATAATAGCCATGCGATACAGATACCCCCCCCCCCCAAAAAAAAGCCTTTCGCATATAAACCACGACACCTTTTTTTTACGGTCAAATAATATCCGAAACCCACGGCAAAGCACTTAAGTGGCACCTATTTAACGCCTCGCAGGCACAAAAAATACTTGAGGATGTTTCTCCAAAACGTGGTGAGAAACAAGACAATGTTGAAAACGTCAACGAACATTCTTCAGGTGTTAAAATGAAAGGCACTACTGCTTCAAACGGAGTAAAATAAAATAAAAACATGCCCGCTCTTTTTAATTGGCTCTTTATTAAATCCTGCAACGTTTTCATCCGTTGGTTTCAAATGACAACATGCAAAAAATAACTTGGGTAACAAAGACGCCGTTTGTAGCAAGCAAGCGAGCTTTTAACAGCTACAGTGTGGTTTCAAAGGACACTGCACTATTTTGAGAAGACGTTTTAATTTCGGTATTGCTCTCCCTCTCTCTCTCCAGCGTATGGCAAATGTGTGCAAATGGCACGCACAAGTTCAAGTTCGTGAGCCACGAGATAGCTTCGGGAGAGTTGCGCAACTAACTCCGCTCAGTCCGCCGGAGAGCGGGCGTAGGATGATGCAGTTATACGCGATATGGTCAATTTGTGCGGTCCGTGGGTTGTCGTCTTTGATTCCCCACTTGTGGACAAGTGCGCAGCGACCAGTTGCTCTTCTGAAGGGGTTTATGGAGCACCGTCGTTTTATTTGCAGATCAAAGCCGTGCGGAGCAGTAGCAAACGGCGGCCTTCGGTAATGCTTTAAAGCTTGCGTGCACAATAATTACGCTAAACTGTCCCACGTTACGCGTTCATAAACGTAGTAGTTTCAGTACGAGTACGACTGCATTGTGGAAAAAAAAAATTTAAACAGGTTTCGTGACATACTTTAGACATTTGAAGACATATTTATAGAATTTCTATTCATGACAAAGCAAACAAAACATCTGACAATACTGTAACTTCACTTTACTTGCACGCACAGACAATATTCAATGACGATGCACATCCAGGTCAAAGTTGGGGGAATGTTGATTTATGTATTACAGTATTTTTATCAGGAAAATAAAAAAAACCTTTGAGAGATGGTGTCCAATGACAATTACCTTCCCACCTCTTAAGGAGCGCACGCACTCAAGCTGTGAACACGAGTGGGGCGATATCGCTTAATTTGTCGTCAAATAATTTGCAAGACTCTACACTTGCGCAAATTGAATGCAAAACCAAGCTTTTGGTTGGTGCCTGCTTGCAGATACCATCGAAAACCGGCTAAACTTGACCAGATGAGTTGGCGGGCTTGGGTTATGAAAACGCATATCTCAGGCGTGCCCGTTCAGCTGTTCGGCAAAGGCCCACAGCACCGGATGACGTGGGGAGCCACACACAGCCAGCCGCTACGTGGAGAAATTAATTGAAGGAATAAGACATTTTTTTTGTTTATTCAACACATTAAAAACAAATGCTGGTACCGCATCGACAGCAGTGCAACATTGCAAAGAGACAAACGCCACCCTCGCCATCACCACCGCATCATCGAACGATCATTCTCAATAAGGAGGCTGCTGCCAACACCCGGGCACATTAACTTAAAGGAGGTTCAAAAGCCCTGCCTCCACGAGACAGCCCTTCGAGCGGGGTATGTTTTTGGCCCTACTCTTGCAAGCTGGCCAAACACCTTTAGAAGCGGTGGGTGTACCCACACTTTACCCCACCACGTCACCATACGCAACCGGTGGTGGTGATACCCATTTATAAACAGCGTTTAAATGAGTCGTATGGTACACGCACGCACGCACGCGCGATGCGGGCCCACACACCGAGCCGTGTTGTCAGTCACTCTTCTCGTCGCTCTGGTAATGTCTGTACTCTGGCTTCAGCTCCCACGTGTTCTTGTGAGTCCCCTTCACGTTGTAGATCCCGATCTCGCGCAGAATATCCTTGAGGTATGTCTGCAAAAAAACAGAAGAGCAGGAAATGTACGCATCTCCGTGTCACTACGAAAGATTGCCCTCTTGGGAGATGTATGTATGGTGAACGTCTGTGGCATCATACGTATCCAATCGCGCTAATTGGAGGTGCGGGGAAAGGACAACAAACTATGGGTCTCCGTACTCTTTGATTCTTTTGGTAAAGTCACGTGGGTAGCACGACGTTTCCACAGCAACACCAATCAATCGTCATCAGGTGGGACAACCACAGCAAGACAAAACTGCTGTGGTTGTCCCACATGATGACGATTCCTTCGTGTTGCGATCGAAACGTCGTGATTTATTTGATTTTCTACCCACGTGACTTTACCGAAAGAACCAAAGAGTATGGATTCCTGCAGTCACGAAAGCTTCAAATCAAGATATGTGTGTCTGTGCGAGTTGATGAGTGTATGGGTCTGTCTCTGTGCGAGTCTGCGTATGTTGTACTTCTCTCGCACTGTACGTAGCCAACCGCGCCAATCGGAGGTTGCGGGGGCAGGCGAACAAACTTAACACGGAAATCACCAAAGAGCAGACGTAGCAGCAATCATTGGCTCCTCCTGGCAGACTAATGCCCCAGGTCAACCTTGCAAAATGAGACGCCTATCTCATGCTCCCTTGAGTTCTCACCTGGTTAAAAATAAAATCAACTCGAAGCGCAAAACATCGCTTGTTTTCCACTCCAGCTGTTGGTTCCGTCCGCACGGGATTTTTTTTTTTTTTACGGTTGACACTTTTACAAACCATGTTTTACTTGCATCGCTTAAAGTGGGCGCAAGACCACGTGCAATTGCATACACAGCTGCTACTCACGTTGCCTTACAAAGTGCTCCTCCAAATAAAGACACGCTCAGAACCCGAGATTACGTTGAACGCCGACCGTGACGGTGTTTAAGGGGCTCCTCACTGAACGGCGTAGTGCTTAGAGCAATGCCTCGCAGATCCACTGTAGCTGAGTTTAACTTCACGGCCAGATATCTGAAGCAGTTCTGATACCCAACCTGCAATGACGAGCACGGTCAGAAACAACCGAGGAGGCCTTCATCCAATAGTTGGTTTGACAAACAGCTACATTGCCTTTGCATGTGGGATTTCAATATGGATAATCAGGCACCCGCATCGCACGGCTCGTGAATTTACATTGCCACGTTCACGAATCGTGGCAAGGATTTTTTTTTGCGGTTACAGGAACTTTATCGGGTGTACCCACTTTGCATCTTGGTTAAAAGCCTCAACGTGGCCTTACACAGAACATATTTACAACTGTGTACTTTAACAGACATCAGTGAATAGCGTCAGCCAGCCAGGTAATAGCAGCAGCATCAGCAGCAGCAACAGCAAAGATCAATAGACTGCTGCATAAAGGCATCCCCCAATCGGTCCGACATCTCTCACGATCCTGCGCTGGAAAGACCGAGCACACGAGCTAAGAAGTTCAACACACACATTTGAACCCGCGTTATGCTCCCTACTCGAATCTCAAGACGGCTGGAATTGCTCACCTCCTAACCACAAGCTGAGTTTCAGAATCAAAATATGTATTTACACCGGAGGAATCCGATGAGCTGTAACGCTCTTTTTGTTTTTACACACACAGATGTCCAGTAGCTTGCCGGCCACGCCACCGTATCGTCACCACCTCGAGAGGAGCAGGCACAGAACAAACTTGCCCAACTGCTCGCCTCATTAGGCTGGAGCAGCAACCAGTCGTCAATCACGAGTGGGCACATGAAACAACATCGAATCATTCAATTTATCTGCAGGCCAAACTTTCAAAACTGGTTAGTCGAGTCCCTCTGTACTATGCACTTGGCAGCGAGGCTTCCCATGAATGTTCAAGAACTTACCCAGGTGTATTAAAGCTGGCAAGGCCATCGCACTGTACTGGCCCAACATGTGGGGAAGGGTACAACAGTGTTTCTTAACCTGGGGTGCACGCACTCCCTGGGAGTGCGAGATAAGCTTTCTGAGGGTGCAAAGATGCCCTTTCGGGGGGGGGGGTGCGGCGAGACAGGGCCAGATTTTTTTTTTAGAAGGCAAATCATCAAAAAGACAAATTAAGCACGGGTGCGGAAGTACAACTACTTTATATTCTTGGTTATTTCGGTAAAGTCACGTAGAAGGGAAATAATAAAAATATAAAACAATACAATTCTCACGACGTTTCGACTGCAACACAAGCAATCGTCATCGGGTGTGAAATCCACAGCAAGAAAATGTTTCACACCTGATGATGATTGCTTGTGTTGCAGTCGAAACGTCGTGAGAATTTTATTGTTTATTATTGTTTATTATTTTATTATTTCCCTTCTACGTGACTTATCGAAAGAACCAAGAATATGAATCCCTGCAGTCACAAAAGCTTTAAGTAAAAAAATACAAGTACTTTGTTGCATCAAACCTACATGTACTTATTCACATTTTACATTATCTTCCCATTGAGATCCCAAGGGGTGCAAGGCTGCAGTAAACGTTAAGGACCACTGCATTAATAAAGCTTTCACAGTATCCCACCAACTGGTCTTTTGATTGATTACAGACCTCTGGGTGCCCGCTAGGCATCCAATGGTACATCTATTCATCATTTAAAATTGATTCTTCCACGAACGATGCATGGATTTAATCGTGTGTTGTGTGTGAGAATCAATTATTATTTACGGTTCGTGTAACGTATACAGCTGACGTTACACTTTAGGCTAACGGGAGCGGGCAAAACTAAGCAAAAATGACAGTCTGAGAGACCGCACAAAAGTGTGAAAATTTAGAAAAAAAATAATAAAAGACTCGCAAATTAAATCGCGACCCAAAATCATTACCAATTTCATTAAACCGCTGGGAAGGTTGCGATGGGCAGGGCACGTGTGTGTACGCGCGTGCAGTCGTCATTACAAAACATGCACCACACCCAGACCTACCTGCTCTCTTAACTTGGGGGGTGGGGGGTGGCGCAGTGGTGGCACCAGTGTCTCACAGCCTGGGTTCGATTCCTCACTGGGGAACCTTCCCTTCCTGCGCGTGGAGTCTGTCTGGTTCTCTCCCCCTCGCCTGTTCTGCATGGAATTCCTCTGGGCTCTCCGTTTTTCTCCCACAGCTAAAAAAAGCAATTAACAACTTCCCGACTCTGGCTCATCTCACCACCCCCCACCAACCCTCCACACATTCATGCCGGATTTCCCCCCCCCTCCCCACCTTTCCAGGGCACACCTTTTAAAAGAATTTTCAAGGTTGCTTCCTATCAGCTGTCACCGATTCGGTCTCTAAGTCCCGGGCTCAATTTTCGGTCCCTTCATCCCTTCCCCTACCAAAATTAAATTCAAGAAAATTAGCATTTTACTCAGCCCATTTTTCACCAACATTCTCAATCGATCTCTCGGCTCTGCCAATTGTCCCCCCTTTTCGCTGTATATAGTCGTGGCACTTCTCTGGAGCAATGTCAACAACGAAATCCACAACAACTCACAATTGAATGCAAACACAGAACCCCAATCATTTTCATCTGGAAACCAAAGGGCAGAGAAATGAGTGGAAACCTTCGAATCACAACCCCCCCCCCCCTCCTCCTCCTCACCACCCACTGGTCCCCAAGAGAATTTTGAAGCAAAGGTCCCTGCTGCATGGTATCGCGATGCCCCAATTTTTTTGGGCTGCATAAGGAGCCATGTGTACATGATGATCTCCTTTGTTGATCCGTCGCTGTATGACAGCCTCACCCCCCCCCCCCCGCCACTGCTTTTTGTTGTTTCGTTTATTGTCCTTCCCCCGCACCTCTGATTAGCACGGTTGGCTACGTACGGTGCGAAAACAGTTCAACGTACGTACAGACGTGATCCATACTTCACCACACTCTGGCTTGTGAAAGACGTGGGAGCTCGGCACGTCACGCCGCCGTTATCACTGCCCGTAGACACAGCGTAGGCGACGGGAGGCCCGGTGGCCCATTCTCGACTGAAGCCTCATTTCTTCGGCAACTGCTTTTTCGTGTTCAGTTTGCCGTCCTTTTCCCCCCCACCTCGGATTTGCACAGTGGGCTACGTACTGTGCGAAAGAGGTTCAACGTACAGTGGAACCTCGGTATACGACCGCTTTGGAATACGTCCGCTTTGGAATACGTCGAATTTGGTATACGTCGTGTTTATTCGGGAGAAAAATGTCTTGGGATACGACGTCGTCTTGCTTGGGATACGACGCGCTTGCTAGAACTTGTATGGGTCGGGATGAGTCACCGCGTACAGTACCCGCGTAGACCCATTCACGACTGAGACAAAGCGAGAGGGGCGGGGGGCGTGGGGGGCTGCCCCCATGGAGGGTGGAGCCCCGGGGTTGAGGCGCGCACCACGTGACCAGCGCAGCTGGCAGCAGCGCGGTCACGTGGCTTCTGTATGCATTTTAGTAATAAGTAGTGTCTCAATTATTTTATACAACCCCATTAATGTATAATATGCCATGTAAAATATCATTTCTCTTCCTCTGGAACGGATTATTTCCTTTCCCTTTATTGCTTATGGGAAAAATTAGTTTGGTGTCTACGTCATTTTCGGTATAGGTCCTACCTTCTGGAACGAATTAACGACCTATACCGAGGTTCCACTGTACATACGTGTACAGCCAGGGGGTGTCCACGGTTCACAGCAGTGCACTGCCTCCTGCTGACAAGTAATATAAATGACACATCGTCTTACCAGGCCATCGAGGTGGCTATGCCCGCGACTCCATCTCGACATTGAGAAGAAAAGAAACCACTCACAACAGGCTGCTTGGTGATGTCCACCAGGTCTCTAATGTTGTAGTACTGGTGCTTCTCGAAGGCGGAGAAGAGCATGTCCAGGACCTGCTGCTTGTCGGCACGCGCGCGCTTTCCCTCCTCTTTCTTCCTGCGGTCGAACGCGATCTGCAGATAAGGAAAACCGGCAGAGAAAAAAAAATGGTTCAGAGCGGCAGCGTCGCATTGGGCCAGGGAGGAGCGGGGAAACGGCTCGGAGGAGGAGGAGGGGGTGGGTGTAAAAAAACGATTGCTGAAACAGGAACAAACACTAAATGTTGATCTTCTTGGTTCTTTCGGTAAAGTCACGTAGAAGGGAAATAATAAAATAATAAAAAGAAAACATACAAATTTTTTATTATTATTTTCTTATTTCCCTTCTACGTGACTTTACCGAAAGTACCAAGAAGATGAATCCCTGCAGTCACGAAAGCTTTAAATCGAAATTTAACTACATTTTTATTTAAAGCTTTCGTGACTGCAGGGATTCATATTCTTGGTTCTTTCGGTAAAGTCACGTAGAAGGGAAATAATAAAATAATAAAAATATTCAACTATAAAAATTCTCACGACGTTGACTGCAACACAAGCAATCATCATCAGGTGTGAAATCCACAGCAAGAAAATTTGAAAAAAGTGGCGGTTTTTCTAACGTCAGCACCACAGACAGCGATTTGTCAGTTTACCGAAAGAACCAAGAATATAGTAATAGGTTTTTACCCTTTCAACTGGTACAAAACTGACACCTTTATACAAGGCATCATGTTTGCAATAACCACAACACGAGCAGTCAAAATGCAAACAAAAATAAACAACTCTGATGATGATAATGATATGCACTGTCCTTGACGTTGATTGGTCCACACCCGAGACAGCTTTTCTTAGAGCCTAGTCTCCACTGGTGTTGGACCAGATGACGCCAAGAATAGGCAAAAACACGTGGGGCGGGCAGCGACGAACTGAGGCAGCAAGAGCCGAGGGGGGCAAGTGAGTCCCCAAAGTCGCACAAAACACCCACAAGGGACTAAAGAGGCAGCTCTGGTTAGGGCCTCGGCGTCAGTGTTGTGATGTCTTGTTATGCAAACGGAACCCCGGGGATATTTTTTTTTAGTGAGCCGGCATTACAAAACAACCGTTGTGTTTTGTAATAACCTGAAACGGGGTGGGGGGGTGGGGAAGCAGCCCAACACGTGGGGCACATCGACAGTGGTTTTGCACGCACGCAGGCGTCCACAGGATGGCCAGCTGCTAACGATGATAAACAACGAGTGAACGAGAACGGCTTCGCCATTACCCAAGAGACACCAACGCAAAACGTCAAGGCATTTACCCCACTGTGTTATATTTAGGAGTCATAATCAACGTTTTTGGGTTAGATCGTGTTACTTATAAATGTGTCGTAACTCTCCACCACCCGACACGGCCAATCAGCAAAAAAGTGTCACGTTGACAAAAGACAAATAGTTCACTGCTTTAACCCACCGGTGTGTTGAAGTGTGAAACCACAACATTTAAAATTTTTGAGTAGCACGACGTTTCGCTGGTAATTGCATCCAGCATCATCGGGCAATTCGCCAGAATGGTGAGGCTCTGCTCTTGCTCCCGGTCTTAAATAGAGCAGCAGCAGCAGGGTGACGTCATCATTTAACTCATCAGGTGCAACGATTTGAGGCGGAAGAGTACCATTGCAATTGCTCTTTTATTTATCTCAGACATCGTAATTATATTTTGTGCTCATGTGAATTGTGTGCGTGCATTAGTCAGCGAGAGGCCTAATTGTCCGGAGAGGCTACCTCCTTAGCGTATCGGGTGTAAGGGGCCCGTTACCCTTTTGTGTCAGCAGTTACTGTTAAACACATTCCTGCGGAGGGAGCTGGTAGGAACGTTGGGTTGCTCGGTCAATGGCCAGGGTCAACGGCGGCGTGGTGTATTCCGCAAATATGCCCGACTGTGAGGGCGGGCACAAGCCGGCGTGAGTAGGTTAAACGTTGAGTTTTATAAATGCACCACGGGGTGAGCAGCCCCTCCCCACCCAGCCCCAACCTCCCTACCCTCTCCACCCAGCCTCTCCCCACCCTCCCCACCCAGCCCCTCCCCACCCTCCCCACCCAGCCCCTCCCCACCCAACCTACACCCCACCCAGCCCCACCCTCTCTACCCAGCTCCTCCCCACCCTCCCCACCCAGCCCCTCCCCATCCTCCCCTCCCCACCCAGCCCCTCCCTCCCCACCCAGCCTCTCCCTTCCCACCCAGCCCCTCCTTGCACGGCGGACGGACGGACGCACACAATAATCCCCTGTGGGCTGGTGTAACCAGAGGTTCCTACCAGTATAAACCGTGTTGCCTCAAAGAAACTCTCCTCCAGTTATTAACCCACTACACATGTGCAAAAATTTGAACATTCAACAGGAAACTCACGTTGTACTGGTGGTTTGCCACGGGCTTGTAATTTGTCGTGACCGCTTTCTCGAGCTGCTGGGACAACCGCATCGGCTTGGAGGACTCTTCAATCTGCATCCTGCAAGATGACAACATTATTTGGTGATGCTGCGCTGGCTAATCGGTGCGCAAAAGCAGAAACCATGAAAACACTCCAAACTATAAACAAACTCATTTTTTTATATTAGCAGGCAAAGCCCACTGAGTTACACAGCTTTCTGGCTGCAAGTGAATGCCCAACGAAGTGGCTTATGATGTGGAAACGTATCGCAGCCAAATACTCTAAACGCATGTTCATTCCAAATGTGGCGGTAAATCCAGAGGACCCGAGAGAAAAATCCGCGTGACCATTGGGGAAACACGCAAACTCCGAATATACAGCAGCAGGCTTCATGGTCGGGATCGAACCCACGCCCTCCTGTATACCAGGCGAGGTAGTCAACATCTCATAGCCACCGTGATGATGATGATGAGAGCGAGAGATACGGCAAACTCTAAATACACAGCAGGCTTCAGGGTCGGGATCGAACCCACGACCTCCTGTATACCAGGCGAGGTAGTTAACATCCCGCCACCGCATAGAGGCATAGAGACACTCTTGCCGCTTTCTGCATGATGACGAAGAGCCATTTCCTGAAATGCCGCCTGTTATATAATTTATACTTTTAGGACAGTGTTATGGGCAAACACGTTGCATTTTCTACAACGCAGCAGGCAGGCGCGCACACAAAACGCCAATTGTAGGCGTTCTATAATTCCGAAAGGCAAAGAACCCTGGACACAATGTAATTTAAAGGTTTATCTGCTACTCACTCACATTTATAAACATTTACAAACATTAGCACGTAAACTCGCTTTTCAAATGGACACACGTACAGATCATCATCGTCATCTTCAGCCAAGATCAAGCCAATGCTGGATGAACGCCTCCCCAAAGTCGTCACCACCTCTCACGGTCCCGTGGTATCAGTGTAACGTGCGTGTGTGTGGATATTTAACACCGATGAAGAACCTCAAGTGAAGGTTTCACCTCTGCCTTGACGTGAAATTATACCAAACGAGGTTTTTTCCCAGTTTAAAATTGCGGTTGAAATTGACAGAAAGTTTAAAAAATATATAATTCTCAAACCTTTTCATCTTCATGTAGGATTCTCCAACAACGGGCCTGCAGTCGGCACGCTGGACCACGACCCCCTCCAAGAAAAGTTTATCTAAAATTAGACAAACAAACAACTTAAGCGCTCCAATCCACTTGTTCCCCATTCTGTTACTCAACGTAATTCCAGGCATGCATCTCTCCCAGCATCTGTGCACTTTCCGGTCTAAGTTCCACAATTCCCTGCGGTGTTATGAATTATTATTATATAACCAATTTCATCTCCGTCGTGTTGCGTAATTATCCTATTACTACCGAAAAACTCAATGCAATTCGCATAATCATTGCCGTGTTGTCTTCCATGCTGTGCCATGACATGAACCCCACTCATCACGCCCCCGTGTCGCCCCCGTGTCTCCTCCGTGGTACAGGGGACATCTCACGGAAGCAGGACATAATTGCCGGGCACAAAACCCAACATCACAATGCAATCTGTCACAGAACTGATATCGAGAATAACCTTCTGCACCCTCAGTCGCTACATGGGGCTTCACCATTGTCTCTTCGGAGATGCTTAATAACATTGTCCTGATGGCGGTCATAGGAAGCACTTGCAATTTTTTTGAAACGTTAAAATTCAACAGAGCTGTTGAAAAATTGAAAAAAGCGAGTCGTTTAAATTGTAAGCAGGCAACAATTATAGTAATCAAAACTAAAACCCACGTTACAAAAAGACACAAAGTCCTTACTGAAATGCAACTCCCGAGTGACAATGTTGTTATCGGAGCGATGAAGGGCATTCATTTCGAAAATACAGAGCCATTGGTGCAAATTCCACATTGCTATGGACAGAGCCCACGTTACATACAATGCAACCACTGTTAGATCCCAATGGAATGGCGCAAATTCACCGGGCAAATGCTCACTTTGCCAACGCTGTCCAGATGACCATGCCACGGGGTCCTAGCCATCTTTTAGGGGCACCATGGTAGCGAGATGTTAACTATCTCACCCGGTATACAGGAGGTCGTGAGTTCGATCCTGGCCCTGACACCTGCTGTATGTTTGGAGGTTGCGTGTTCTCCCCGCTGTCACGTGGATTTTTCTCCGGGTCCTCCGGTTTTATCCCTCCACATTTAGAATCAACACGCATTTAGAGTATTTGGCTGCTATACATTTCCACACGATAAGCCGCTTTTGTTGAGCTATCATTTGTGGCCAGGTCGCTTCTGAAAAAAGCTGAATAGCTCAGTGGGCCCTCAACCTGGTAAAAATAAAAAATAAAGTTTAATTTATATATTCTTTGGGTCTTGCGGTAAAGTCACGTAGATAGGTTCAAAGAAAATAACAAAAAATATACGACGTTTCCATCGCAACACAAGCAGTCATCCCCTTTTCCTGATGACGACCGCTTGTGTTGCGATCGAAACGTCCTAGATTTTTGTCAACCTGGTTTTTAATCAACCAGGCTATGTGTTAACTGTATGTTAGCCGACTCTCTGCGTTGCATTGCATTTCTCTCTCTAAAATGTACCAAGCTCTCATAGGTCCATTCGATCTTTCTCTCCCCCTGCCGCCACGGGGTGGATTTCCACAAAACTCTCTCTAAAATTTACCAGACTTGCTGGGTCTTTCCCTCCCCCTGCCACCACGAGGTGGATTTCCAGACAGCTCTCTCATTGACATGCTAATTTCTCTGCTCCAGCAGACCCACCTCTCTCTCTGCCCCCCCCCTCTCTCTCTATTTAAGGGCACGACACAGAAGCATTGGGTCTCTGTGTGTCTCTGTTGTGTGTCTCTCTCCCTGTGTCTCCGTGTCTGTGTTTTGTCTCTCTCTCAAATTTAGTTCGACCTGACGACGACTGCTTGTGTTGCAATCGAAACGTCGTATTCTATTATTTAATTTATTTTCTTTCCACGTGACTTTACCGAAAGACCCAAAGAATATGAATTCCTGCAGCCACGAAAGCTTTAAGTCAATATTTAATTTATATTTTTCCCTCCCGCCCTGCCTGTAATTCTTCACCACTGACTGACCAGCTGCGGCCTATATTACTCGTGATTAATCCAGCCGCCACCATCGTTGGAATATAAGTCGCAGAAATGCAAGTGTGCACTAGGGTACTTAGCTTCGCAGCTACACACGGTACATTTAACAGCGCGTGAGACCCAGCTAATGCAAGTTGTTGGGTCGCCTTCTATTTGAGGGTGTTTGAGTGTGTTTGGAGAGGCAAGCTTATAATGATTCGGCATTGGCTGTGCCGAAAGATAATCTTCCCAAGCATGCGGAGGAAACTAGAGAGGGGGTGTGGGGGATATTGACAACACCTGCCCACCCACAGTTTTTAGTTTAGTTAATCTCGGCAGGGATATTATTAAGACAACTTTACAATTGCAAATCCATCTCAAGCTGTAAATTTACCCACATTGCAGCTCTTCACAAAAAAAACTTGTTCACCGCTTAGCCCGTGACGCCCACATGCCCTGGCATACGAGATGCTGTGTGGTACTTAGACGCTGATTGAGGAGTCAAGTGGTTCCTGGGTCTCTCTCTGACAGCCCAACTAAACATCCAGAGGTGGGTCAAATTGGACTATTAAGCCAGTTAGAACTAACGATAACATGTGTAAAAAGAAAATTGCGGAACTGTACATTTTCAAACGTTTAAAAACGGTCAATGCAACATAATACGAGTCGTAAATTATAAAAGTTTTGTTAAAAATAAAACCAGTTTGTAACGAGTAAATTTAATTGCTTCAAAAGGCCTCTAAATAATACACACATGTACTTACCATATACGACATTCCCCGAGGTGGCATCCGTCTGCTTTCCTGTGGGGTGTTGCACAAGCACAACATTTCATTGTTCAGAGAGGAAGCTTTTGTTGAGAGTAGCACTATTAAGTGAATGGAACAAAAAAAGTGAATTCTCAAATTCACTCTGTGTGTGGCCATCTGTTGGGTAGAATACACGAGTGTGCATTCACTCCTCGTATCACACGGTGGATGCATTCCTGACAAGCGCCTCGCCGCGTCGCTCGAAAAATGCGTTGCGCGAAAACCATTTCCCCGTAACTGATGCAACGACGAAATTTGGCGCGATGCGATGTACTGCTACGCACGCGCAGAGATGGCGCGACAAATAACCGAGGGCACGCCCCCGCGTGACTGTATCATTCCGCGTACTGTATCACCGTAACGCTCAGCTCAGGAAGATATATACAAGGTTGTGTCTCCCAGAGCTCTCTTCACTTGGTACAGTAATCGTGCTGTGACGGTTCCACC